>NW_023340246.1:18904104-18919535 GCF_004916995.1 Morone saxatilis | reverse complement strand
GTGAGAAAACACACAACACACACTTTGTTGAATGGGTTGGCTCTTTGTGTTTGGGTTGGTTGCACGAGGCCGTGTCGTGGTGGATCATCGAGGTCAGGGAGAAATTAACCTTTGAGAAGCAAACACTACAAAACACTCGACTGTAAGCTGGAAGAATAAAAAGTGTAAGAATAAGTCCAAGAAATCAATACTCCGAGGAGTTTATTTACTTTTACTTACTTACTTACTCTATTTTTGCAGTATTTTCTCTACTGTAATGACAGTTGCCGAAACTCTCACGCGATTTTAGAGTTTAATTCATTTACTTTCTTTCATCGGAAAGGGTTTTGTTCGTTTCATGTTTGTCACCTTTAGTGGAGGTTAAGGTTTCTGTGGTAGGACAATCAAGCAGCACTTTTTAAGTAAATAGAGGGTGAAGGTCAAGCTTTGTTTAAGTCTGTTGAGAAGAAAGAGATAGCAGGGGCAGATTAGAAAGGGAAAAGATAGGAAGGGAATGAGGAGAGACCAAGAGGAGGATGCGGGAGTGAGAAGGAGGAAGGAAAAAAGGGAATCCAGAGGAGATCAGCACTGGAAGAAGAGAGGAAGCGGACTCGAGAGAGACAGGAAGGAGGAAGGTAAGGGAGGAGGGAGAGACAAAGGAAAGGGGGATGACGGGGAGGAGTGCAGGTGTGGGGAGGGGAGCAGGTGCTTCTGACGCGCCTTCATCTGGTTCTATGGTTTCTCACTTGTGTGTGTGTGTGTGTGTCCTCAAGACAGAGGAGAGGACCAAAACGTAGTAAAGCCTGCCAGGAGTAAATTGGAACGGTGTCCACAGCGACGCAAATCGTGTTATTGTGCTGTGTGTTGTTGTGTGTGTTGTGGGTGTGTGTTCTTGAGTGAACTGTTGAGTGGTCTTGTGTGTGTTTGTGTAGCAGGAAGTGTGTTCACGTGTATTTGATATTAAGACACAGGAGTCGGAAGTAGAGAACTTTCAAGAAGGCTTGATTTATTTTGTGTGTTTGGATCATATCCTTCTTACAGTGGTGGATTACTTAAAATGTGAATTTTTTTACTCAAGTAGATTTAATATTGTACTTTTACTCAGCGTCACCCATAGAAAGTAGCTGGGCCCCTGAAAAGTCTAGGTGAATGGGAACCAGTCTCATATAAAACGTCACCATGGCTCACGGTTGGTTCCAAAGTGCAACAACGTTAGAGGTTACAATATGCGCCTTAAATGTATCACTGTTAAATTTTTTCTGCCTTTTCTTTTCATATTGTTTTGGAATGGGCCCTTCTGAAATGTGCTTCACTCACATGAACACGTGCTCTCTCTATCCTACATGAACACATACATGCAAACTGAGAGATTACATGTACCACAAGTGGTGGTGGCTCCTTCACTGATGATACCTTTTGGCTAGTTTTACTCCACTACTGTCTGACAGCTTTAGATACTTTTCAGATTAAAACATATCTCCAAATTTGGTGATTTTGAGTGTTTGTGATAAACTGAAGGATGAAGTGTTCCTTCATGGGTTGAGGAAATAATCCTACTTCTTAAGCTAAATAAACTCTTTAAAAACCCTCTTGGATCGGCTGGTAAATGCATTGTCACAAAGCTGAAAACAGGACTGTTTGTCTGGGCTCTATTGGTTTTATTATTATATTTTCATCATTTTTATTTCTCCATTTGTGCATTTGTAATGTGTTATTATCAGATTGTCAGTGATCCTTAAAGCACTTTAAATGACACTAACCCGTATAAAATGTGTATACATACCAAGTTTCATTGATAATGTGCAACACATTCATGTGGTGTTGCGGTGATGCTACAACACAATCAAAAGGTAAAGTCCCTGAAGTCAATTTTTACCTCCTTTCTTGTGTTTTTGACATGATATCGGAAGTTAAACATGTTGCTGTTGATGCAGTCTGAATGGGTTAAGTCAGCTCAGTCAGACACTGTGAGATGATGACAGCTCCTGCGGGTCTCCATATGAAAGCATGAAATCATTATATATTGGTGTCATTTGTCATTGTCTGCACATATGTCACATTTCCTTAAGTTACTTTGTAGCACTGGCCTAACTATATTTTAGTAGGATTCATGGATTCACATCGGTGCACCGACATTGCGTTGATTAAATTGTGTCCATGAACTCGGGATGCATCTGTAAAAAAACAATTCTACAATTCAAAACTACTCCTGCCACAAAACAGGTCAGTTGTCAGAAATTTTTTTTTTCTTGAGTTTAAACAAACTGTCACTCTTCAGGTTTTCATAATTCATCATTTTTAGATCAGAAACTACAGTATCTTAATACTTAACCAGGCAGGAATTAATGGAGACCAGTGACTGCGCTTACTGTCTGCAGCAGCAGGAAGAATGAATCTTTAATCAGATCGAGCTCTCGTGAAGTAAAACACTTATCGATGCGATCTGAATGAATTGTTTTGTTTTCTGTTTCCTGGAAGCTGAAATGCACCTGACCTCTGCACATGATCCTCTCTCTCTCTCTCTCTCTCTCCCTCTTTGTTTCGTCCACTGTAAGCCTTATTGTTCTTTCCAGCTTTGTGCGATCTCTCTCTCCCTCTTCTTCATCACATCCTCCATCTCATTCAGTCGACCCTTTGTTTTTTCTCTTTCCTTCTGTCCTTCCCGTCATCTCATTTATGTATTTTTTTTTAAATCGATGTGGTCTGAATGAAACATTTAAAAGCTGCAGCATTAAAACCAGTCCAGACTGTACTGATGGTAAACATCCATCTGGTTTCCACGGAGATGAGGTGTCAGGACCCCCCCAGTGCAAGATATTTAGCTGCACTCGGGTGTCATGTAACGGAGGTGTGTAGGGTCTTGTCAGAAACACACACCCACTTGCACACACACACAAACACACACTACTTTACTGTACTATACACATACACACTCAGACATGTCACACTGAAGTCTAAGGCTAATGGACAGAGTTGAAGCTAATGCCTTTGATGTCCAGTTACAAAACACTACAGAATATAGCCAAAAGTATGTGGACACCCCTGTCTGCACACTTTACTGTACCTTTGGTCCCTAATTTCCAATCAAGGCAAATATTAATGCTACAATGCATACAATATTTTTATAATAAAGATGTGCTTACAATATTGTGTTTGTCCCTCTCCTGTTTCAACATGACCGTGTGCTAGAGCTACAACAATTAGATGCAACAATTTTGATAATGGATGAATCGCTTTGAGTCATTTTCACTTTGGGCTTTGGGTAACAGTGATCAACATTTTTCACCATTATCAGACATGTTATTGACCAGACAACTAATCGAGTAATTGAGGAAATGATCAACAGATTCATTGAAAAGTAATTATTAGTTGCAGCCCTACAATGTACCTGTGCACAAAACCAGATCTATAAATGTTTTTCCCAGTTTAGTGTGGATGACTGGCCTGCATTGAGCCTTGACCTCAACCCCTGACCCTGTGAGCCAGACCTTATCACCCAGTATCAGTGTTGGACCTAACTAATGCTCATGTGTCCGAATGGGAGAAAAATCCCTGCAGCCAGTTTCCAACATCTTTCAGAAAGCTTGAAAACAGCAGACTGCAGGCTGTCATAGCAGCAGATTACAAGACTGAAATGTTCATCATCATACATGTGTGTGGCTGTATGTTCCGGTGTCCATATACTTTTGGCTACATTTTCTTTTTTTTTCAGGACTGTTTTTCTTCTCTATGTTTTGGCAACATCAATGTATTTGACATGTTATGCCAATTAAGCAAATTTAGGTTGAAGAAAATGAAGAAAGATGCAAATCAGTAGAAAAAACTGCAGCAGGAAATAGAAAAAAATTTCACATGCAGATGCAGATACAGTAGCAAGTTACAGTAACACACATTCACACACTCTGTACACACAGGCAACAAACTAATGTTTCTTCTTGCATATTTTTGGGAAAAGTGGTTCTTATTTGTCTCGTTTGCTCACCGAGCCATCTGTGCTGCTGAGAGTTCGAGCTTTTTAATTCTATAAGATGTTAGTCATCCTGGTGAACACACAGACACACACACAGACACACACACAGACACACTCAGACCACACACCTCCTACCTACCTGCTGCTCTGCGGATGTGAGGGGACAGAGATTAGCTCTGTGCGTGGGTGGACAGTCAGCACTGTGTGTGTGTGTGTGTGTGTGAATGTGTGTGTGCGTGTGTATGTGAGTAACGGGTGTTGGGGACAGTAGTCATTCAACCACCCGCCCCCATTGTGTCAAGAATAAACTGCAGTGCACACACACACACACGCACACACAGCACATACTTTAGCTGCTTATACATTTATAAATAAAGAGCCAGGACGGGAGAAGACGCCATGAACAGGCTCAGAAATTGCCGGCAGCCATCATCGAACTGTCAGCATACATTCTGGCAGAGGCTTGGAAGGTGTTTCTGCTCTGACGGGCAATTTTGCAGCTAACCTATCGTCATTTGGAGTTGTATTCTTCTGTAAACATCAAGTTGACTGGCAAAATAGGGAAGCTGGCAGTTGCATCCTGAGCTGTAAGAATGACAGTGCTGCTGTCTTCTTATAAAATCTTATAACATTTTTCGGTTCCTTTTCTTTTCACTTTTGTCTTTTCAGACCCACTCAGTACTGAACATGCACATAGTAGACTTTGAGTTGAGTTGTGAATTCGTACCCTACTTTTGAAGAAATTATCATGTAAGCTGAACCATGAGTAAAGCTTTCTATCAATCAGGAAGAGAGTTGAGGCAGAGCAGCTAGGGGACATCAGAGGGAAAACTTGGAAATAGTTTCTCCATTAAATATGATCCAGTTCACCAAAATCAGTGAATAAAGTTGGCATTTTTGCACAGTAATCAGTATGCCTCTGTATCGTTCAAACATTTTTGAAATCAGTACCAGTACCAATACTTTGATACCGGTTCCTGAACAGTTTTTTCTATACCAATTTTTTAAACTCCATTTTAAAGAAAAAAGAACAAAAAGAATTTACATTACAAACAACAGATGCATACAGAAAACACCGAGCTAGCTTCTTCTTCTTAGCTGGAGACAATAGAATTTCTCGTGTTGATACTGGTGCTGCATCATTGCTTCATTTTATGTTGTGATGCAAGTGTGACACATAACTAAAAATGCTGGAAGCTCACATCAAAAAAAGTTGGTGATGATTCAGCATTGGAAACACACAAAGCTGGATTCATTCACACTTTTCTTTTCAGTGTTTTCTTTGGATGTGAAAGAGTGCAAAAGATCTACTGTGTTTTCAAATTGACTTGGTGCAGAAACTACTACTCCCTGTCACAATCAGCACTTTTACATAGTGAGAAAACATTCAGAAACTTTTCAGTTTTTTTCAACATTGTGAGTCGAGCGTTTTCATATCAGTGCTACATTATGTTACAGTGTCATTTGCCTGGCACCCGAACACAAAAACCCAAAGCTCCAGGCGATGTTTTAAAAAAAAAAAAAATAGTAATAGTAATAGTTGAAACTTGAAGTGCAATCTTAAGACTTATTTTGCCAAGACAAATGATTTTGGGAACCAATGTCAGTACTGTATTCTGTAGCCTAGTGAGCAGGGCTATGCTTCACATCTTGCAAGAGCTGCAACTCTGAGGACGGACGGAAATATTCTTTACAAGTTCAACTACAAACTCATGCTGTTTTTTTCTATATGTTTTGCTTTTGTAAAATTATTTTTCTTTAGGTGCTGGTTCCATAGTTGATACATGCTTTATTACCCTCCATAATGGGTCATTTTCAGTGCCCAGCGGCAAAAAACTGGTTATACTGGGTTATTCTCTGTCAGCCTTCCCTCCATAAATACGGGTAACAAAAGCCTTAATTGTATCCTGTTTGGTTTATGAAGTCTCTAAGTGAAAGTTTTGGTAATTACCCGCCCTACATAGTATGAGTTGTATTTCTGGTGTTGTTGCGGGGCTCAGATTGCAGATTTCTGACGCAACGCTGTGAAAAATGGCCTCCAGGACGACTTGGTTCCTGAGAGGAAAACTAACTCAGCAGTATAGTGCAGCTAAACCTGCCTGCAGGCTTTTTTAACGATGGGGAGGAGAGGAGAGGAAATTAAATGAAAAAAGTGCGGAAAATAAGGTTTGGATAGGGAAAAACATGAATGAAAAGGAGAAAAGAAAACGAAGGCGCAAAAAGAACAAAGATGAGTAAACAAGACAGCGAGGGGAGAGGAGAGATGGAAGGAGGAGAGAAGGAGAGGCAAGGAAACAAGGAGACAAGATTGAAGAGAAAACAGAGGAGACGAGTGGGGAAGAGAGATGCAGATGACAGAAAACAGCTTATATAAGTGTGAACATCATGCCTGTATGCGCACACACACACACACACACACACACACACAAACACACACACAAACACACAGATCTGTGTACACCAGGAATAGCCTTGTGCCCTGAATTTGACTCAAACTTTTTAAAGAGCTGCTGTGGGCTGGAAGCTCCCACTCTGAACGCAGCACAGCGTCGATGCATCATTCATTCAAAGACTCCAGAATCTCTAAAACACACGACTTCTACAACAGCTGCCACTGTGCACGATGCTAATTCAAGATGAATGCATGGGGAAGGGCTCCTACAATGGCCACTAGTGTGCAGAGGTTTTGCAGTTTGCGTCACAGACGTCTCTGCGGCCACAGCTGGAGGCATCGTGGCTAAATATATGAGCCAGGAAAGAGGAAAGATTGTTGTGGTTTGGCTGCAGGTCATTTCAGAGATGTTTGGAGTAAAAATGAAACATCTGATAAAGCAGATCTAAGTCTATTTCTTAATGTTAGTTACTCTGACACACTGCCCTAGTCTGTGCAGACCTCTAGTAGGTCTGCACAGGGTCCACAGTCAGCCATTATTCAGATTTTTGAAGACACCATAAAATGGAGGCATCAACTTCCTGGAAAATTTCACTTCTGTGTTTTGAAGCCAATCCCAAAGGTTTAGAAAAAGGAAAAGGTGTTGATAACATGTTGAGTAAACCCCAGGAAAATGTTCTGTTCTCAGAAAGACAAATGAAAGAAGCCCTATGTTTGTGAGGGTATTTCTGACCCAAGTCCTTTTATATTGGGTATCTGCTAATACAGAGTCAGATCCAATACTTATGTTGACTTAAATGTTATTATTATCTGACATACTGTCAGAGCTAAATGAATCTGTGTATTTTGCAAACCCATTGCGACCGTCGGTGCAACCCAATAATTTTAACATTCATCACTTTAATTTTCACTCCCATACGGTGTAGAGCAGTGCTGCAAGACTAGCAGGCTGAGGTGGGGAACACCACAGTAAAGTGCTATAAAGAAAGGTTTGGATTTTTATTTTTGATCTGCTATGATCCATTAAAATATGCCCAGATACCGAGCCCAAGGGTCAGCTCAGGACTTCCCTAATGTTTACCTTTACAAGTCAAGCAGGTATAAGTCACTGTCTTGGTCAAGAACATTTTCCTATTCAACAGGACGAGGTTTAAAGTTTTCGAGATCAAAGCTGACCAGGGACCTCTGCCAACCAGCTGAATATCTAAGAGGAGAGAAGACAACACTGGATGGTTTCTTAAAGAATTCCATTGCAACATAACAAGGCATAAAACCTCCAACTCAGTCCTTTGAGGAACTTGCTTATTGGTTGTCGTTGGATCACAGGAGAACCTTTAACAAACTATAAAATCTTCCAGTACACAGAGCGTCGTAAAAACCATAGCGTCCATCCACAAAACAAATCCGTCTACCCCTTCCTCTGTCCATCTTGCTTCCTGGTGTATTTTGCAAACTGTTGTGGAAAATGTAATGAAGCTACATGCACACATGCACGCACGCGCACACAAATACACACACACACCCAAACCACACACACACACACACACATACGGGGCTAACTCAGTAATAGTTTCAAGGCTGGTCCAACAGCCCTGTGGAAAATATGACTGCCTTCTCTTTTCCACTGGCAATTTACACCAACAGGACGCCTGTTTTTCCCCTCCTCATCTCTTCACCCCCCTGCCCCCTCTCTCTTTCTCTCCCCCCTCCCTCTCTCCATCTTTTTCTTCGTCTCTTTTTGCTTTCTCTGTTAAATGGAAACATGTTGGTCAAACAGCCACAGCTGTGGAAGAACCACTGTTTCGGAAAAGAAAACTCTGTAGGTACAGTGTATATACTGTATGTGTGAGTGTGTGCCAGGAGACAGAACATGGAATTCTTTAACAGCCTAATTTGGTGCTGTGTCACATCATGTTTCCCATGTCAACCACAGGGTATGTGTGTGTGTGGGTGTGTGTGTGTGTTGTCTCTTCAGAGCAGCTGCAGTGCAGTAGATTCACTTTGTGCAAAATATTGAGCAGCACTGGAACAGAATAAATAAAGAAATTAAAAGAAAAAATACAAAATAATGTCAGCAGAAGGTCCAATTGTTAGGTTTTATCCTATCACATGATGTTCCTCAACAGACATAGTTTTCCAAGTTGTCATGAAACTGTAGACGTTTAAATTCCAATCTTTCTGAGCACTTTAAGGACTTATAAGTGGAGATTTAACTAGAATTCTGTAGGAACTATATCTGCTGAGGAAGACTGCATGATACGATTGAAAGCTCCAGGACAGCTACTAAATTGACCAAATGGTTTGTTATCAAGTTCAAGCATGAACTTTTAATCTCAACATAAATTATAGAATATTTTGGTTACAGAAATTCAGCTGAAAGTCATCATTTTAACAGCCAACAGCTGTAACTTCCAAAAAATCAATTTGCTTTGCTTTCAAACTACTGTTAATGAAGACCAACTCTTCTTTTTCACAATAAAAGTATTCCAGGAAAGAGCAGGGAGTATCCCTGATGAGCTGCTGGAGGTATTTTAATTTGAAACAGATGGAGGAAGTGTTGATTCTGCATAAAAGAGCAAACAGAAGGAACAGCAAATTAGCGAATGGGAGTAAATTAGAGAAGGCCCACTATTTGAGATGTCGGATTTTATTTATTTATTTTATTGTATAGTTCTACTACTATACTATAATATAGTAGTAGAATGTGTAATTTGTGCATATTTTCTATCAGGTAATTTAACAAAAATGAACACATTTCAAAATAAAATCACTATGAGAATTAAAGGAACCACAATTTACTGGCTATTTAATGTGACAGTGAAGGTACTTTTCCTGGACTATTATGGTAGAAACCTTCTTCTGTGTGAGATTTAAAGCTGAAACCATATATACACATGCTAACATACACACACGTACACACACACACACATGCATACACGTCATTTGTGTACATTGGACAGTGCTGAAACAGAACAGAGAGTGACCTCACCTCTCAAGACTTTAGGACTGGATGTACACACACATAATTACACACATCCACACACAGAATCATACAGCAATCATTGACTAACATATCTCATGCATAGATATTCTTCAGCGGTTTTGGTCTGTTGTGTTACTTGGAAGTCTTTTACTGGCAAATTTTAAAAACCTACTGGAAGGTTAAAAAACCAACAATGAAAGAAACAAACAAAGATCCTCATCCTGTGTTTACTCTCCATCTTAAAACCCTGCAGGCTTTTCTCTGAGTTCATCTGAGAGTTAGAAATACTTTTTAAAAAAAAACATATTTCCTCCTTTATCTGATTTGTAGTTGTTTTTCAGGACATATTTTATTGACCAATTAAACTGCATCTCCACCCTCCATTGTAGACTTTTCAAAACCATATTTGTTGGTTTGGTTAAGATGTTGCCATGGTTTGGGTCAATCAGTATTTTCTTCTCTCCTTTCTTTTGAAACCACACAATCTTTTACTCCTAAAAACACAATGAAACCCACAGATCACCTATAGACGCCCGCATGGGACTGTATTTGCATTTGTGCATGAAAAACATGGCACTTTTCATACATCTGCACTAATTTTAAGGTTTCACTGATCAACTTTATGGAATTTTTGCACCCATAATTGATTTTTTTATGCACACTATAATTATTTCCATTGTGAGTTTGGAAAATGTAAAGTCGTAATCCAAAAGGTTTTTACTCCTTATCGTTGCAGTGTTTCTGCACCGGGATCATCTGGGAACTTTAGGATGCAAACATCGGTGTCCAGGTGAATGTGAAGCCATAGATCATAAAGTTTTGAATCCATCCCCGTCACAGAGCAGTGTTAAGTTTGGAGTATTTCCGTTGTGTAACTGAGGCTTTTATAACAGCAATTCAGCAGCAGCAGCACTGTAACCTTGGCACACCAAGAACTTCCTCCTCCCACACACACACACACACACACACACACACACCCTCATCCTGTCTCAGCAAAGCTGCCTGTGCTGCCACCTCCCACACACATACTCTATTCACAGCACACACACAGATACACACATATTTTTTCTGACAGAAATATCCAGTAGCATAATTGACTTCCTACCTGCTGTAAATCACTGTCTACTAGCTGTCTGCTCAAGTGTGTATGTGTGTGTGTGTGTGTGTGTGTGTGTGTATGTGTGTGCATCACAGTTCAGATTAAGTTCATTTGATTCATCTCTCTCTCATACTCTTAGATTTAATTTCAGTCGTTTCTGGAGAGCCTCTTCTTTCTGTCGTTTATGCCTCCTTGTTCTTCACACACAATCTCTCCCACATCCAGATCGACAGCGATGCCTCAGCTTAGCAGATGACTGACAGCACTAAATTAAAACAAAACACGGTTGCTTCAACATGAACAGTAGGCAATTTAATCCCTTGGATGACAAAGGGATGATGCTTTCTGCACAGGGCATAGACTCTGGAGACATGAAATAATGAGTTTTAGGTGACGATATTTTTATTTCAGAAATTGATCTATTTCTAGTTCTGCTTTTGTGGCCAATCATAATTCCCCGCTTGGATGTTTCGAGTGAAACTCATTCCTCAAACACTACTGTAATGCGAGAAGCAGCCACTCCTGACAAATGTATTTATTTGTTTCTTAGTGCCTGGTCAGACCATAAAATGGCACAGTGAAATATTTTTGTACAACATTCTTAGAGTATGTTGTGTTGGAAGCTTGGTGATGAAGAGACTACTTGGGAGGCTAATTAGCAAGCTAATGTGTAAGCACAAGCCAGTCAAAGTAGCTCACCAAGCTAGCTAATGTTTTTGTGTATGGACTGACTGCAGACCATCTCTCCTGTGGAGCAATGTATACTCCCAGAGGAACTGGGTGTTGCAACTGTGACTGTCCTGCCCAACTGGGACCTTTGACTATATAAACCCATGTACTTCCCTCTGCATCTCCCTTCCTACAGCTGATATCCTACTTGGATTGCTCTCTTTTGTTTTGCACCATCAACACCTCAAAAGCACAATAACCACACATACAAGGGGGTCACAGTTGTATAAATGATAGTGTGTATATATAATAGTTTTCTCTATTTTGGACTCTCTGGGTCTCCACTGTAAAAAAAAAATGCACTTTAAAAATTAATTTGTGTGTCAAGTTGATAAGCTAATCATGGTGATTCCATTGCACTGAACTGATTTCAGTCAAACATTCCTGTTATGAATGCGAGTGTAATCAAGTCCTTTTGTATGTGTGTATGTTTCTAAATTTCTCTAAAAAGTATCTGGTCAGTTTTTGGAAATTAAACATAACCCATGGACTCTCAACAATGTTGAATGGTTTCTTTTAACATTTTATTTTATTAGTATAAGGGCAGAATTTTGAGCCGAAACAGTTCTTCATCTGATGCAGAGATATCAAAAGAAGGAAGGGTGCTTTCAATAGCACTGCAAGTCCTTGGGAGACAGACATTAGAGATGTTTTAACAACTGTAGTTTGGATTTTGAGATTTAAGGTTTTTATGAGCCTTCGGACTTAAAGAAAATTGTCAACAACATAGGCATTGTAAGTGATGAAGTGAAGCATAAAAATGGAGGTACAAGTGGAGGTACTAAATTGTCAGCTGACAGAACAATTGCTCTTTCAGGTATAATATAGCTCCTTCAAAGGGTGAGAGCTTCTTTCTGGAGCTGCCTTCTTCCAGTTCAGTTTAATACTCTCACAGGTAACAATCCATTGTTAAAGAGGAAGAGAGGCTGATTTCTGCACCCACAAGAGCAGAAAATAGACCAGAATTCAATGCAGCTCCAGTAAAAGACAGGACGAGTTACGAGAAAGCCTCACTCTATTTCAACTGAAAAAAGCTCTCTGTCCACCTACACATCTAACCCAGAGGTGACAGCAACCAGCTCAGGCACTTTCTTTGCAGGTTGTCAAAAAGCTCCCTGGGAAATGTAGGAAGTGAGCAACAGAAATAGAAATAGAGGAGACAAGTTGAAGGAAAATGGGAATAGAGAAGGTGTATATTCCTATAAATGGCTCTAGATTAAAATATAAACAAAGACTTTGACTCATTTGGTTTGACGCACATCGAATTCCTCCCGAACACTGACGATCATTGAGTCATTCCTGACATAAAAATAGTGAGATTCCATTGAGAAGGTGTGTCAGTATAGGTAAATCCACGTGTTCTCCTGCTGCAAACATCTTCTTTACACTTGTAAAGTTACACACATGTAACGCTGGGAGCTTACTGGTGAAACCACAACCTCCTGCTCTTGGCCCTCACCTGCCTTGCTCAAGGGGACAGTAGGTGTAGGTACTGAAAAAAGAAGGTGATGTTTCTAATTTCCACTCAGATGTAAGCCTTTTGAGAAAACAACATATTTCACATGACTTTTTAATTATCAACACAAAGTTGCATAAAACTTTTACTCGTCCTGATGTAAGAAAGCAGGTATTGTAATATAACTGCTGAGCAAGTGTATTTTTATTTATAAAACTACTGGCGGGGGGTCAAGTTGGCCCTAAATTTTATTTGGACTGGCACCGAGAAAGTCTTAAAGTGTTTTAAATTTAACTTTGCAGCGACCTGCATTCGGCCTGCTTGCGGTTAACACACATACTGTTTTGTTTTCACCCAGAAACTAAAAGGGGATGTTTTCTCTCAGACATAACTGCCTTTCTTCACATTTCATTTAGATTATAATAATCCAAACCACAATGCTGTTTTTACACTATAGAGTTCATTGTGACTTTTTCAATCAGAGGTCAAAAGTGTTTGACTGGTGTTTTCTAATTTAGTTTGATTTGTTGTTATTGTTTTTGAGTGTTTTTTTATTTCTTATATAATCTACATACTTTATTTGTAATATTGTCAATATCATGTATTTTATTTTGGTTGTTAAAAGGTATATAAAACTCATTGAATGTATACATAAATTAGAGATGAGGTGTACAGACGTATGAAATGTGATCAGGTCTGCAAACCTGGACTAGCCTGCTTCCACACCTCTGTATGGCTGCCCATATCCATATTTCTATTATTCTTATTTCAGAGCTTTGTAGGGCCAGAGCGAGAAAAATAGTGACGGAAAAATTGCAGCAAAGCATCCAAAAAAGTGTGGATGGGACAACCCCATTTCCAGACAAAAACCTCAATAGTGGACGATTCTGAAAAACCTACATTACGGTCAATCTCTTTTTTCTTTCATCCACTGGCAGCAAAATTGTCGCTTTCTTCTGTATTTGCACATGGCAACTATGGGCTAACTACTGGGCTGTAATAAATTACCATTAACTTACATCTAGAGATAGATAGAATGACAATTGAATAATATATATGTTATTATGCCAGTAGATGGACCAATTCCCATATATATGCACACACCCTGTTCAGTCCAATTTATTGTTCCAGTAACTTCTGTCTCCCTCCAGGTAAAACAAAGGTAGTGTTTTAATGGAGGTGTGTGTGGTTTTGGTCCAGTTGGGGCCAAACAGAGCAGAGCCAAAAAACAAACACAGTGCCAGCTGCCCTCCATCGCCCCCGCTCCTGCTCTCTGGCTGTACAAAGTGGTTAATCACTGAATGGAAACCATTAGTAACATGTTTAAATAATTTACACAACGTCTGACCACCCAAACCAGAACACTTCGCCTACCACTCAGAAATACGAACCCGGCCTTTGTGTGTGTGTGAGAGAGAGTGTCTAATCCATGCATACATGTATTTGGTATGTGTGTGTGTGTGTGAGGAGAGTGGTGGTACAGTAACATGATATCAGCTGGCATGACTTTCATACTTACCGGCTATGCCCCATTTCAAAACACGTCATTAACTCTGTGTCCTTGTTCCCTCATGTGTACCCTTTTCCGCATTATTTGGTTTTAGTTTCCTAATCTTCTCCCTGGTTTAGTCTGTTGTGTCCTTGTTCCCTCATTTGTACCTTTTCTTTGGTTTTTGTTTCATCATGTCTTTCCTGCCTTAGTCTCCTAGTTTACTCTTTTGCATCCATATTCCCTTATCTGAGTCCTTATTCCCTCTGCTTTATCCTTACTCTGTTGTGTCCTGTGTTATTTGTTTTACTCATCTCTGGATGGTTCAGGTCCTGTTGTTGCGCACTTGTTCCCTCATTTATACCCTCCCCCTGTTCCTTTGGTCTTTTTTTTTTCCTCTCCTTGGTCTGCTTTTAGCCTCTTTGTTCTCTCTCCTGCTTTCTTCTTTTTTATACTGTACCCTTATTCCCTCATCTATACCCTTTCTTGGGTCTGTGTTCCCTTTTACTTGACCTCTTCTTGTTCTTCTCTTGTAGTTTGTGTCTGTTCTGTCCTGTTATCCTTTGCAGTGGTGCTGTTGCCTCTCCCATATGCCCATTTTCCTTCATTTTTTCTTTTTATTGTTCCCTCTTTGTTCCCTCTTCTCTGTCCCTTTCCTGAATCACTGTTCTGTCTTCTATATGCTTGCCCCCTTGCCTCTTTTACACTTGTTCCCTCACAAGCATCCATGTTCCCTTGTGTTGTTTTTAGCTTTCCTTTTCTCTTATTTTCATCATCATCATGTTCTCTTATGTTTCTTTATCCTCATTTCCATTTCCTGTCCTTGATTCTTTCCTTTCTTGTTTTGTTGCCCTTCTACTGTAACATAATTTCCCCCTATAGGTCTTTTTTCCCCCTTCTGTTTTATCCCTGCATGCTTATTCTCTCAGAGCATTATTTACCTTTTCTGCTTCACCCAGCGTCCCCTGCTGTATTCCCCTGTGTCCCTCTCCCCTTTACTGCATTGTCTCCATATTTCTTATCCTGTATCATTCTTTCCTTTCTGTATCCTTCTTCCTCGCCTCGCATCCTTCAGTATCAAATATGAAACATTAATCCCATGCAGTACATCCATTGTTTATTTGTGTTCCCAGTGTGGTTTTATGATTAGAAATACATTATGCTGCATATGCAAAAGGGTGACAGACAGGGCAAGACAAACACACACACCCACAGACACACAAAGATACTTTCTCTCTGTTTTTGTGTCACAGGAATTCCAACCATTCCAGTTGGTATGCGGCACCCTGGCGGGCCAATTTGAGAATAACTAGCCACCACACACACACACACAC
>NW_023340246.1:18891617-18904004 GCF_004916995.1 Morone saxatilis | reverse complement strand
CAAGTGTGTATGTTTGTGTGTGTAGGGCGCTGCATGTGAATTGCACAAGGTAGCCCAAAGTTAACATTCCTGCTGCTAAGAATACAGTATGTTTTCCTCAAGTGCTATTTATAGATCTCACATTGGGCCCCCAGACACACACGTCATTGAGCCCTGCTTACTAGCACCAAGGCCACATTGTGTGTGTATACTGTAGATGTGAATGTGTGTGTGTGTGTGTGTCGCAATCAGAAAGCGGGGGAGGTTGTTTGAACCCTGAGATGAGAAAATACAAAGCAAAACTGCAACTTCAGCAGGCGTTTGTATGTGTGCAATGCGACTGTTCTTCATCTGCTGTCAGGTGTTGGTGTGGTTAGAAAACGTTAAACAACGGAAACACACACACATATACACTGTGTCTACTGCAGTGTTTGCAGTGCAGTTGCAATGCCTGTCAGTACTGTATCCACGTATGTGTGTGTCTCTTTTCAGTTCTGTGTGTGTGTGCTCTCTTGTTTGCTAAGTACATACCAAGTTAGATCAAATTATGACACCCAGAGAGGAAGGAAAGGTGCTGGTGCTGATGGCTGCTCTTCGACTTGGCCTTTTTGGACGCCTACACACATTATGACACTCCGACGTCACTTCCACAGTGCTATTTATAAGCCTTTGTGTCTTTTTAGGAACAGCGTGGGTTTGCTTTGCATCGGTGACTCACTGAGTGGAAGGAGGAGGGAGGGCGGGAGGGAGGAGGAAGGGGTGGAGAAGGCAAAAAGCACAGATGGATTCCTGTGTGAAGCAACTAACTGAGCAATCAATGACATTTACATTCGCACATCAGGCATGTACTTGACAACTTAGTGAGCCCTCTCTGTACAATAAAGTATATGGTGTTGTGTTGCACTTAGCAACCAGAATGTTACATCTTTTTGTAAATGACTTCAAGGTTTCAACACAAAACCAACTTATGGTAAGAGAGAGGTATCAGGCTATAGGTTAAATTATCATCTGTGCCGTCATTGAGTTTTGAATTGTACTGATGATTCACTCTTTTGTTTTGCTGCAGGTCTTTTGGTGAGAAAACTGAATGACTTTTAAGACTACAGAAAGAAGATCTACAAGCACGTTCCTTTAAAGAAAAGTTAGTATACACCCTTTGATAAAATTCAGTATGTTGTTGACCACCACTGCTGACTTAAAATGTGCTCCACAAGTCACCAAACCTTTTTTATTCTCTTTGTGTCCTCTCCAGATCACTCAAGGATTCTTCTGCCTTTAGATGAACTGGACAGAAAAACGACGCACAACAACAGTAGCGTGTTTACAAAATGGCAAAAGGAGAGAAATATTTCTGATGTTATCCACTAAAGCTCCCCTTTTATTTCCACTTCCTAATTCCTGTTTCCAGCCTGGCTTTACAATCAGTCTATTTCAGCAATGGACGGGTACTTCCTGTTTCTGTGAACTTGTTGCCCTCAAAGGTTCAGCTATCATGCCTGGTAGTTTTGGGACCTTGTAACCTTCCAGACCCTGCCCTCCCAACCCCCCCACTATCCCCTCTCTCCTCCCTCTTCTAACCTACAGAAGAGCTTCACAAAAATGGAGGCTCGTGAATTGGCTGCCACTGGGCAGAAATGCTCTAATAAGGAACCAGTGAAGGAGAAAACGCCTCTTCAAAGAAAGTGGGCGTCCGAGCCCTCTGCAACCACCAAACGAAGCACTTTTGCTGACCCAGAGGCAAAACACCGTGAGAGTTTGCCCTGTGGTGCCACCGGGGGATCAGCACCCCAGCAGAAGTACGCATTTACAGGGAATTCTGGAAAGCTGCTATCTGGGGCCATAGGAGGGCCGCCATCTCAAGACCCCCAAGGGCCCTTTGCTCAGGGGTTCCCAAGGGGATACTCCTACCAGTTGGGCCAGCCGTACCCTCAGCACCCCCAAACTGAGCGCTTCCTCTCAGGAGCCAAACCCCAGCCAGGACTAGAGCCCCATGCCTGGCCATTTGCTGGCCAGTTGCCCTCTGATGACTTGTACCCTGTTGGACATCCAGGACACACGCACCCTCATGGGGCTGGGGCAGGGAGGTTTCCTCGCCAGAAATCCCCCAGTTTACCCAGTTCCTTCGGACAGTACTCTCAGTCAGGCCCTGAGCCTGGAGAGGAGGGCTATAATAAAAAAGAGCAGAAGCCGAAAAAGCCTGGTAAGTACATCTGTCACTATTGTGGTAGAGCTTGCGCCAAGCCCAGTGTCCTGAAGAAGCACATCCGCTCACATACTGGAGAGAGGCCATATCCTTGTGTACCCTGTGGCTTTTCCTTCAAAACCAAGAGTAACCTTTACAAGCATCGCAAGTCCCACGCTCATGCCATCAAGGCTGGACTCGTACCATTTTCAGAGCTAGCTGTGGCCCGCAGTGGGGACATGGACCAGGCATCCCCAGTAGGCGAGGCTGAGGTCCATTCAGATGGAGAGCAGAGTACCGACACAGATGAGGAAGGCGTGGAGGGCTCCACCATGCTGACGGATAAAGACAGTCCCATCCCACAGATCTCCTTTGAAGCTGACAAGAATACAGGTAATTTTCCCTCCACAAGACACATTCTGAAAAATTTACCATCCTGAGAATCACCCATAAAAAATCGTAAAGACCTGCCTGTCTCTGACCTCTGGCTAGTTTCCCAAAACTGTTTCACTAAATCAGTAGGTGTTAAGATGCATAAACTGCTGCTTGGTATGGGTTTTCTTTCCTAATGATCAAAACCTTAAAAAAAAATAAGGATTTATTATTTATTTATTTTTTCAATTTTAAAAACCAGTGCCAGTTTACAATTATACATATAGATTTTTATTGTTTACTCTACACTGCCTGACTCAACTGCAATGTTGAATACCCAGGATGAATACCCAAACGTATAAAAGGTATCAGTCACAGATTTCCAGGATCAAGTTGATTCATTTCACCAATTTATTTTGTTCAGTTCCACTCACTTACTGCCTACATGTCCATCTTTTGTGCTAAAAGTTTTATTCAACCCTTCTGCTTTTTCATCCTCTACTCTATGTTATGCCCCACTCTTTCTCACTGTATAGGTGGTGTGGAACCAGCATATGCAGACTCAGCTGAAGAGCTACCGGTGGGGTCTATGAAAGTGCCTATCCTTATTGTCCCCAAGCCTGGGGGAGTCCCCTCCACAGGGATGGAGTGCCCACCCTTTCAGGACATAAAGGGGTCACACCACATGTTGGCATCACAGGCTGGTGGAAGAGCACATTCACTAGATGACTCCCCCACCATCAAACAACGTTTGGCCCTAAGGCTAAACGAGAAAAAGGGCCAGGACTCTGACTCTGGCATGTCCCAGTCCCTGAACCTTCTTAGTCCTCACAGCAAAGGCAGCACAGACTCTGGCTACTTTTCACGCTCTGAGAGTGCAGAGCAGCAGATCAGCCCTCCAAATACTAATGTCAAGACGTATGAAGAGATAATGTTTGGTCGGACTTGGTACTACCGACCCAACTCCAGATCCAGACAGTCTATCACAGTGGGCATGGCAGGGGCAGACCCCAGCAGCCTGGCTGGCTTAAAGCAACCAGGTGCTATTCTGGACATGGGGAAGATAGCTGAGGATCATATCTGTTTCAGAGGGGATGTTGGAGTCTCTGGAGATCCCAAGCAGTATCCAACAGGACCCTGTCAAAGTAGCACAGGGCTTCTGGAGCCTCCATCAGATTCTGGGACCCTTATTAGGAGTAACTCAATGCCAACTTCCTCCCCTCCTACCCTTAGTGTCCCACCAGGGATTCGAGGCAGTCACTCCTTCGATGAGATGATGACATCGGATGATGTGTTTTACCCACCTCGCAGACTCCGAAGACAGGCTGCATTTGAACATTCAGCCAATGAAGCCCATGTAGGTGAGGCTGAGGGCTATGGACACATGCCCAAGAATGTAGCTTCATCTCTGGGTATGAAAATTGGTGAGCGCAGCCCAGGAGTCCCAGAACACATTGCCTACAGCCCATATGGTACTAAAGTTAGCATTTCAGAAACTGCCACAAGAAAAAGGAGGAAAGAGAAGAGTGTTGGGGATGAAGAAGACAGCCCTGGGCACTGCGACAGTAGCTGCAGTGGTTCAGTGGAGATGATAGGGGACTATGAGTTTAAACAAGGTAGTCTTGATGGATCTAGAGCCACCCCAACAGGGAAAGGCTCTCTTCACAGTGCTCACAGCCAGTCTGACAGCTTTGATACCTGTGCCAGCATGTGCTCTGAGGACATTGCACTGTTTCCTGACTCTGAGGGCAGGAAGGCAGCTGGGAATGTCATATCAGTCATCCAGCACACCAACTCCCTCAGCCGGCCAAATTCCTTTGAGAAGTCAGAGTCCTTTGAGCAGCCAGGATATCAGCCTTCAGATAAAGCTCCATCTAGCCAGTACTCTGAACAGTCCGACACAGAGATCTATGAAGATGCTCTGAGTCCTGAATCTGCTCTACTAAGGACAGAGAGCATGGAGCAGCAGCTGCAAAGTGACAGTGACCTGGCCTCCCTATCATCGTCATCAGCTGCAGCCTCACCTGGCCAGCCTTATCACATCCCACACAAGCTAGTCCGACAACCCAACATCCAAGTTCCTGAGATCAGGGTGACGGAGGAGCCAGACAAGCCTGAGAAAGAAACAGAAGCTCCATTGACCAAGGAACCAGAAAAGCAGCAGCAGCATGTGGAGGAGTTCCAGCTGCCACAGAGGAGTGACACACTCTCCCAAATGCCATCTGAAAAGCTCCCACCCAAGAAGAAACGGTTGCGCCTGGCAGATATGGAGCACTCATCTGGGGAATCAAGCTTTGAGTCAACCTGCACCAGCCTTTCTCGCAGTCCCAGTCAGGAGAGCAACCTGTCTCACTCCTCTTCCTTCTCCATGTCCTTTGACAGAGATGAAGGCCTCAAGTCTGTCTCACCCACCAAACAGGTATATCATTATATATTTAATATGTATGTAGATGTATGCATCTTAACCACTCCAGCAGTTTTAATACACTTTTCATACATTATTATATGATATTTACCTGAAATGGCTATTACTGACTATGTTGTCATGTAGCACAAGTTGGTGTAAAGGACAGCATGTTCCCAATAAGTCAAAAAAGAGGTGGAAAATTATTAACAATTTTTTGGGGGGATTCTAAACCAGGATGACTCGTTGGCATCATGTGGTGGACCTAAGCAGTCGGAGTTCCTGACGGTGCCTGGCAGTGGTCACTCCAGCCACCACCAACAGAGGGAGATGAGGAGGTCTTCCTCGGAGCAGGCACCATGCACGCTGCCCACAGAGTTGCCTGAAATGCGAAGCAAATCCTTTGACTATGGAAGCTTGTCCTCCTCCAGACAAGGAGAGATATACTCCAGTGCCTCTGCAATGAAGGAACGCCGGCGTGGATATCTTGTCCGACAGGTAGCAAAAACTTCCCTATTATTGTATTTCTTTAAAAAATGGACTGGAAATTCTGGTTGGACATTTAGACAAGCATTACAGCTGCATTACTCTTTAATTTGAGCGCCTATGTACCCTCCCTGACCTAGATGATATAAGAAAAAGAGGGTTCAGTAAGATTTAAGGCACCACTAGAAACTGGTTTCTTAGCACCTACTTCATCTACATTTCCTTACACTATATCAACGTTACATCGTTAATACACCTACAGTTAACTTAAGTATCACAAAATTTGACATTATAACAACTGACCAACTCTACTTCCCTGCTTTCTCGTATATGTAACAGGCTTCACTGAGTGTTTATCCAGAGGCGGTGACCCAGGAACCAGGGGTTGCTGAGATGTCAATCAAACAGGAGAGTTTGGAACATGGAGCATGGCCTGGCCCAACAGGATCTCCTCACAGTAGCAGCGATGTAGCCTGTAGAACCAAGAGACCTGGCAGTAGCATTGGTGGTAAGCCTTGTATTACTATCACTAAAACTTTGTTGTCAAATTATCTATATGGGTTTTTAAGATTCTGTATGATGCTGCATTGGTAAATACTTGACTAAGACAAAGACTGAGGCTAGTATATGGGTATGTAATATACTAGACTGCTTTTGAAATGTTTGGACCTTATTCTGTCCAATGAGTTATATACATTTCTGGTACAAAAATATGGGAGTATCATATTGGTCTGTCTTTTTTAGGGAAGAATTAAATTTCACTATATTACAATACATTATTTTGCTTTATGCACAGGTGTAGGTTCTCACCAATACCAACAGCACCACCAGCATCTCCTCCAGCAGAGTATCAGTGAAGACAGCTTGCAGGATGAACCTCTCTATGGCAGGTAACAAATCAGGGTGTTCCTATGCAACCCCCAAATTAGTAAGAGCCCTTCTTATTTTGCTGTGATAGAATGAACAAAATTCAGACAAAATGAAATGCAAATTCATCAACATTTCAACAATTTCTGTTGTTGTTTTCTTATATGTATATATTTTTTTTATAAATTATAATTTTATATTACTTATAATATATATTATGGTTATTCAACCGTTTCTCCATAATAGGTCCCAACAACATCGCCTGCAAGCCCAGGGCTCATCATCTGAAGGAGAACATCCAGGTCACGAGGTCATGAATAAGGAAGTCATCCAGCAGTACCAGAGTGGACCCCCCTTCCTTTCCTTCCAGCAACAAGGTCTGTTCTGGAGCCAGGAGGCCAGTCAGACACCTCGACAGCAGTTGACCCACCAGGCCCAGCAGCAACTCCAAAAACTCCAGATCAGACCACCAGGCAGCCTGCCTGGACACCCTCTTCACAAAGACCAACCACCCCACTCCATGCAGCAAATCCATGATCCACAGCCACATGATGGAAAATTAGAAAATCCAAGCTCTCAGATGTACCCTGCCTCTTTCTCATCTCGCACCTCTCCCCTGTCCCAGCAACAACAGCAAAACTTTGTCTCTCATTCCTCCAAGCACTCCCTGCCCAGCTCCACCACTAACCCCATGCTTCTGCAGCAGATCCAACCTGTCTTTGCCACTCAGAACCTGGGCTCCCAGGCCTCTCTACCTGGTATGCTGGTTCCTGTACGTATCCAAACACATGTGCCATCATTTGGTAGTGTTATGTACACCAGTGTTAGCCAGCTGATAGCTACCCATGGCAGTGGGGTACCAGGGGTAGGATTAACCAGGCCAGGCGTTGCTGACAACAGCAATATATCTCCGCCAGTTGGTGTTGTCAATGTCAGCAAACCACCTGGAGGAATTGGAGGAGGTATTAGTGGGGCAGGTTTCAACCTATCACACTTCCTGGGACAGACCGATGGCACTGTGCCTCGCTACCCACTCTGGAAGGTTTCAGATTCACTGCCAGAACAGCGCCTCAACACAGGGATCCCACTGTCACTAACGTCAGGCACCATATCCACCACAGATGCCTCAGGATCTGGCATTGGAGGAAGCAAGCGCATGCTTTCCCCTGCCAGCTCTCTGGAGCTCTTCATTGAGACTAAGCAACAGAAAAGGGTTAAGGAGGAGAGAATGTATGGACAGATTGTTAAGGAGATGAGTGCCGTGGAGTTAAGTGGAACTGAAAGCAGTAGCAAGCCTGAGAAGGGGCAGGGTAGAGGTCAGCGAGCCCGTCTGAAGAGTGAAGGCTCTATGGAGGATTCTGAAAGGATGACCTCTTCTCCACCACTAAACGACTTCCCCGTTGCCACCAAGATTGCCATTCCTGTCCGTTCCTCTGCCCCACACCTTCCTGATGTACCCCGTGTTGATAGCTTCACCCCTCCTCTGCAGATTGTAACAGACCGTTCCCCAGCTTCAGGTGGCCGAGACTCCCCAGAGGAGCTTGATGTGGATGACTCTGTCCCAGAGCCCAACTCTAGCCCCCAGTCCATGGTATCCTCCAATGATTCAGAAGACACTGACAACACAAAGCAGCCTACACCCAGTAAAATCCCCCTTAGCATGCTGGTTCAGCTAGCTGCCAACCAAAGCGCAGGATCATCCGGAGCAGTGGGTCAGACGCTGCTACTCACAGATGTGGCTGATGTCCAGCAGTTTTTTCAATTCCCTAGCCTGCGCACCATGAGCAGAGTTAGCTGGTGTTTTCTGAACTACACCAAACCCAACAGCACCCAAGCTGCCTTGCGTAGCTCTGTCTACAGTTCATGGTGTGTAAGCTCATACAACCCCAATCCTCTGAACCTCAGCACCAAGGCTGCTTTGGCCCTGCTGAGGTCCAAACAGAGGAGGAACACTGATTTGATGTACACAGCTGCAGCCATGTCACCACCCAGCTCTGGAAAATTGGTGTCCTCTGTGGCCTGGAAGTTGAGGTTTGATCAGGTATGCCCTGTAATTATGTAAAATGTAGAAGTTTAAAACAGTGTTATACAAACAAATGTGTCCATGCAAAGTTAATGATCTATTTTTCCCCTTTTCCTTTTTCTTTGTCTCTGTAGTTGAAGCCTGAGCTGATGCCAGTTGATGTCAGTAATTTTGGGAGGAAGATGAAGGGAGTGGTATCGTGGGACCGTTCGAAAGAGGAGCAGGTAGAGAAGGAGGTCTCAGTCAAACAGCCCGCCACCGAACCAACCCGTATCAAGATCTTTGAAGGCGGGTATGTTCAGCAAATGCACACACAGTCCAATAACCTTTGTCTAATAAAGTGACTAATTTCAATATTTATCTTTTTTAATGTCAAAAGTATTGTAGTGACCAAGATAAGTAGTACACATATTTTACAGCAGTTCTTGAGGAACTTTTGCCTACATTAAATCTGAACATTTGCTTTCAAAGCATTTAGATGTAGTTACAGATTATTATAGAGTTTGTTTCATCCTCCCTCGGATACTGGGTAAACAGCAGATAGCAGACTGAAAGTTTATTACTGAAAGTCTATATCCATGCCATAGAAATTATGTTTTCATTTCTCTTACCTGTTTGGTTTTTGTCAGCAAAATATCTGAAATGAGTTTCAATGACATCTGGTGCACAGAGAGCACCTTTTTTGAGGTGGTTAGATTTTGACAGTGGTTGGGATCTGGGATCTCTAACATTACCCGTTGAAACTGAGAAGGCTAGAGACCAGGCTCCAAACTGTTAGGGTACTTTTCAAGTCAAGTATCTGTCAATCAACTTACTGACCAAAGCAACGATAGCAAACTCAGCATTGCAAGATGTCTCATTAAGAGGCAAAGTATCACCCATTATGTTAACATTTTTATCTTTAGAACTTTTTACAAGGTAAGAACCTGTTTGACATGGGCAAAATTAATATTTAAACCTGAAAGAAAGACTGAAATAAGAGACAAAGACAAGAACATAAATGAGAAAAGAAGAGGAATGTATCAAGAAGTAAAAATAGTGATAATTAAAACCAGATAAAAACAAATACAAAAACAAAAGTAAAATAAAATTCATCAGATGGCTAGCATTGTGAAAGTTTTAGCCCCAGATCCATAAGCAAAGAGTTGCCTTGATAGCAGAAACCTGGTCGCCTTTATTTTTCTACGAGATTTAACAGTAAGAGGAACCCCAGCTTGAGGACCTCAGACTGAATAAGAACTTCGGATACCTAAAGTCCTCAATACAGCAGCTGCTCTCCCCTCACATAAATATGACCTGTCTGATTACTTTTTTTATTATTATTATTCTCACACCTCAATTTTCAACAAAAATGAACTCAGATGACCTTTGTATGAACTTTAAGAACATCTGTTTCATTATGATTAATCTGAAAATCTTCTTAGGTATAAAAAAAGAAGACTTATCCTTTTACAACCTATTCTTTGGGCTTAATTTGTGCCTGTGAGAGTCAGGCCAAGAGCCTGAGCCTGGTAAACCCATCACAGACTAACGACTTGAGCTGCATCGCTGTAATTGGACGTCCACTTTCATAATTCTTGCTCTCATTTTTATAGACTGGTGTGAAGTGGGATCTGTCTCTCATTAGTTGTATTTTAAAAGCTTTTTCTGTTTCACTGTTTTTTGGTATCATCAGCAATTTTAGTATTTATTTATTGTGTTTATGTTACTAAGAGAAGTAGGACTGTGTATAGTTTATTAGATTTATTTTATATGTATATGAGTATATTTTTCACAATATTTATTAAGTTTTATTATTTAATAGTTACCTCAGAGCATGACTTGTCTCAATCCAGAATTGGTATATATGGTCTCTTGCTGATACTGAAACATTTTAACTCTTCTTTATGTTTTGATTGATAAGACTAAGGGCCAAAGTTATAATTTTAAAAATAACTTTATTTACTCCTGTGCAACTAAATGTTTTATTCCAGAACAAATAAAACATATATGTAAAAGTTCAGATTTCACTGATCTCTAAAAGTTTCTAAATTCTAAAAGCTTTTCTGGAACATGTTTGGAACATGCAGCATACATACATACATACATACATACATACATACATACATACATACATACATACATTTAACATACATACAGCTCATTAGCAAACCTAAAGAAGAAAGATGCAAAATACTTTGTTGGTTCCAGATAATAACTTCTAGATAGGGCCCTTTGGTATTGATTCAAAAGCCAACATCGAATGTTTTCCCAGATCCGTACTTGTCTTTACTTATTCTTTGATTAGACGTTTTTGGTTTTAAATTATAATTTTGCATATTCTTGACAAAGTCATTGTACAGCTGTTTGTGTTTAGATTGTTTTAGAGATCTGGTGTGTGGTGAGATCATTTTCCATTTGACCAAGATGAGTTTTTCATCGTCAAATTTGGACTACGATTGTGGTACAGCCACAAAGAGATCTGACACAGATTAGAGGTAGTATAAGGTTTTGTTTGATAGCAAAGAAGATGCTTTATTATTCATTATTATGCTATTAAAGTCACATAAAGCTTATTTTCCACGCAGAAAGCAGAGGATTTTTTCCTGAAATGTACATTAAATGGTCAAATAAATGCGGTATGTGGGAGTTAAAGCTAGAAACCCCTGTAGTTTGAGACATTCCTACAGTATCATAATGTTTTATAGTCTTACAGTATAGAGCCAGTAAGACCAAGGTTACTGAATGGAACAGACGGTGCAGACACACACAAACATGCAAATACCCTCACACACACATGCAGGGAGTTATTAAATGCAGCAGACAGTGAAGTAATTCTCTTTTGTCCCCAAAGGACACTTTAGAAGCAATAAGTGGATAAAAGTGCACAAACAGGGCAACCGGGCAAACACACACGCATATACACACATGCGCTTACATAAACAGTATGCATAGAAGCAAACATACTCACAAACACTCACATCAATCTTTGTAAAAAAAATAAAATAAAAATACAAGGCAGGAACGAAATGGATGAAAGAAATCCACTAAGTGCAAGTTATGGCAGAGAAAACAAATCCATTATTTCTCTGAGTCCCTTGAAAGTTTCAGTAGTTTTTGAAAAAGAATCTGCCTTATGATCTTACCGTGTGCTGTGAATAAAATAGAATAAAACAAAATAATCATCATAATTCATTTTCATAACTGGCCGCAGCTGTGTAAACGTCTCGACTCAGACAAGCATTCAGAGGTATTTCCCACTCCACGGTGCAGTTGAAAGACAAATTTCCCCTCACTGATGCAGACGGATTGTTTGATGTACCTGATATTTGACCTCCTTTAACACATGAGGCCCTGAACTACCCGTTGCCTACTACTCCAGCCACTGCAGACAGGACAGGAAACGACACAGTTCCCCAGCCACTTTCACTATTTTACCACAAAAAAAACTCACTTTTTTTTTTGCATAAAAAACCTGAATATGATGCTTCTGCTGTAGAGCTAAAACAGCATTTGACTGGTGGTTGGTGGTAATTTCCCTCCATGACAGACAGGCTCATGCAGACATGCACTGATCGTGCTGCCAAGTGCCCGCTGTTTCACTCGAAGTCTCATTTGGGATAGAAAATCATGTCTGACAGTGATGTTTTTTTTTTAAAGGCTTGTAAAAGAATAAGTGGGACTGGTAGAAAGACTGTGGTTATCTTTTTTTTAGAAAAAAAAATTACCCGCATAAAGACTATGAACACAAAAGTGGAATGCTGCATTGTTTCTCATTTTAGCTTGTGATCCCTGAAAACAAAGACATCTCTACTACAGCTGCATATTTCTGTGGGTTATGACCAGGTCAGCTAACAACAGACTTTCCCTCAGTTGAATTGGAATAGTAAGAAGCATGTACCGGTACATTTATAAAGTAATTCAGGTTAAAAAACAAATATCGGGGTGCCCAGATAGCTCACCTGGTGAAGTTGGCTCCCCATGTGTAAAGGCAAAGGAGTCCTTGCATGTTTTGGTCAAACTTTATATGCTGCATCCAGGCTGATGTCACACTCTCTGAGCTCTTTCCAGCTTTACTCTCTCTCTCTCTGATGC
>NW_023340246.1:18880368-18891588 GCF_004916995.1 Morone saxatilis | reverse complement strand
CAGAGCTGCATTTGAGTGAAGAAATTCTAATTTCAGCCATATTCAAGCAAAAACCTCTGTGTCAGCAAACATCTGTGTCCGAGAGCATGACAATGAATCTCAACCAGCTGCAGGGCTGTTGGCCCTGACCTCTGACCTGGATAGACATGGAGTGTTTCTCTGAGGGTCAAGAGAGTATACAACAAATAAAGGAATATATATTCTTTATACAAAGGGGAATGTGAATGAAGGACCTTCTTCTCTCCATAGGCATGGTATGATGTGTATGTGCTATGGCTACTTTTTAATTGCCCCCTGGGGAATTAATAAAATACAGTGAATTGAGTTGAATCCCAACCTGCTGTCATGGAGCAGCATCAATTAGTCTGTAGATGAGTTCATTTCCAAGAGTTAGATAGTTAAGTCATTTGTTTTGTTAACAAGTAAACCACATATCATAATTTTTATAATATTATATAGTTTTATATAAATTTTGCTTTTTGTGGGTATTTTTGTAGAGTTAATCTAGTGTAGTGTCACATTTTCAACTGAGCCATATGACTTTCTAGGTATTTAGAAAGAAAGAAAGAAAGAAAGAAAGAAGAAAGAAAGAAAGAAAGAAAGAAGAAGAAAGAAAGAAGGAGAAAGAAACACATCACCATACAGTCTTACTCTGCTTTTTCTTCCAGGTACAAATCCAATGAGGACTATGTTTACGTTCGTGGTCGCGGTCGGGGGAAATACATCTGCGAGGAGTGTGGCATCCGCTGTAAGAAACCCAGCATGCTGAAGAAACACATCCGAACACACACCGACGTCCGGCCTTATGTCTGCAAGTTCTGCAACTTCGCCTTCAAGACAAAAGGTAGGGCTTGCTTTTCTACTGGAAGTATGTAATAAATCTGTTCAATCATCTGTTTCAATCATCATGGTTCAGTAAAACACAAGACTAATCATATTTTTCTGATGTTAACAGCTTTTATTAGCTGATTTGTTAGTTGGAAAACTTGACGTTAGAGCTTTGACTGAAGAATTAAATCCTAGAGCACAGAACAAAGTGGTTAAATGAATGAATAAAACATGCAGAGAGACTGTTTTCTGTCGCTGTGGTCAGACAGGAACCTCCATCATATCAGAGGTTGAAGATGCTGAATCGCTGATATCTGATCTTTAATAAAAAGCCATTATCTGCCTGATAGGTTTTCAACCCCCCCCCCCATGTACAATATGTATCTGGCTTTGCATTCAACCAACTGAAGCAGAGTTCAGACCAGATTGAGTAATTTAGTCATTAAATCACATTATGTATAAATTATGTATAATTTGTAAATTATAATTTTGTGGTGTCGATCTTTCTTCCACCGCTTCTATTTCCATTTCACCGACTTTCTTTTTCGCTCTTGTGTTGACGAAGCCAAAGCTCTGGTTTCCAGTAAGACTAGTCAAAGGGTCATTAAATGGTGTGTGTATTTGTGTGTGTGTTTTGTAGGAAACCTGACGAAGCACATGAAGTCTAAGGCTCATATGAAAAAGTGTCTGGAGTTGGGAGTCTCCATGTCTTCTGTTGAGGACAACGAGGCAGACGAAGGAGGTAGGAAAACACACGCGAGCAACTAAAACACACACACACACACACACACACACACGCACACACTCCAGGAACTGCAATGACATCCTGCTGTCTCGTTGAGTGCTGCCTGCAGTGTCTTTGGCTCGGAGCGGTTGTACAGGGACAATTAGTGTAATGGAAAGCAGAGCTCATCCTGACAGCCAGTCCTCATGTCAAACCACCATACGGACACACAAGACCCTGTGAAGAAACCAACAAACAAAAGAAAAACATCCTTCTACTATTTGTTTGGAGTCTCTATTACAATATTCCCATGAACAATTTTAAAGCCACAGTTTTATTTCCAACCAGTTACTCAGAAATAGCAACAAATACTTGCTGCTCATCACCTCCGACCGCTGACACTGCGGGGTTCGCGAGTTTCAGCCGTTCCTATTAATCAGATGATATGGAAATAATCTGAAAATTATTACTGGGCTGAGAGGGATGAATGTGATTCCCCATGAAATATTCACAAATAATAAATTGTCATCAGCTGTCTCTCCGGGCCCTGATGGTTTCTGAACAGATGAGTGGGGTTTGGTGTCTCGTTAATCTTTTGATGACTTGATAATGAAGCTGGAAATTAGTGCGAGAGTAGAGTTTTCACCATCAAAAACAACAACTTCTCCGTTGTCAGATTGGTCAATTTTGTCTTTAAACAGCCGGGTCGGTTGTGTTAAGGTAACAACAACAAAGTCAGTCCTCCATTATTGTAATAAGTCATTAGATTTGCCTGTCAGCAGGTGTTAAAGAGTAAAAATGAAGGTTGGTTTGGCAACTTCAGATCATGGTGTTTTCAGTGGATGAACTAAGCCGTTATCGTCATATTGCACCAACATCTGACTGTAGCTGGTGGTAATTTTCCACCATGTAGACATTACACTTTACTTCAATTGACCCTGTGTGTGTGTGTGTTGGCTCGGCGTTTAATTGGGACACAAACCCACACACGCACACGGGGGTTTTTGGGAAAGAGAGAGCTTCAGAAAGTCAGTGAGTCGTCGAGACATAAACATTTGTGGTTTGTGAAAAACTCTTGTATATAAGAGACTAACTGGAAAAGTAGCCGCGTGTTAGTGGATCTGATTTCCGCTCATAGCAGTCGGCTAAATACAATTTATTAACTCCAAACAGCTTCTGCTTCTCTACTCCTGGAGAAAACCCAGGAGAACCAAAAGGAAAAAGAGAAAAGGAGAAAACATATATCATAGAAATATTTTTAGATTTTTGATTTCTTTCTGGCCAGATGAAAAACTCTGAAAACTTCAGGATTAGTGTGCAACTTTATAAACTTTGACTCTTTAGTGTGAAGAGTCACAACAACAAAACAACATTTTCATTCCCAAATTTCCCTTTTCTTCAGTTTCATCAGTTATCAGCCAGTCAGATACATTGTAGAATAAAGCGATGGTTGGTTACCTGCCAACAGTAACTTCGCAGCTACTGTACAATAAGCGCTTGCCAGCATTTGGCGTGATGCCATCCTGCAGAAAAACCAGAAAGTGTCGAGGGTTTTGTCTCAAATAACTTAGTTTTATTGTGTTTTATATTTTATTGGTTTGAGCTGGTGGGAATGTGGTTTCAGTGGTGTTTTGTTTCTCATCTAAACTCTTTCTCTTACCACATATTAATACAAACTGGTTCTTTCTCTCGACTTATCTTTCTGTCCTTTTCTGTTCTGTTTGTTTCCTCAACGTTTGCTTCTTCTTCTCACTTCTTCCTCGCTTTGTTCCTCTCCTATGTCCTCTTTTGTCTCCTCTTCTTCGTCTTTATCTGATCCTGCTTCTTCTTCTGTTTTATTGTCCCCCTCTAACGTTGACTTTCTCTCCTTCATCTTCTTCTTCCTATCCCCTGTTTGTGTCTCCCTTCCTCTTATAGATGTTGGAGAGGACGGCCAGAGGTCTGAAAAGATTTCCAGAGGCACCATGGCGGAGCACCAGTTCTCGGATGCAGACGACTCAGAGGGCGGAGAGGAAGACGGCGATGAGGTGGACGATGAAGACGATGAAGAAGATGACTATGATGGTGATTCCACCCCTAAGACTCGTTCGCGCTCCACCAGCCCGCAGCCTTACGGCCTTCCCGCCATGTCAATCACAGCCGTGGCCTCCTCCCATCCTGCTCCTCACCTTTCCCATCATTCAGCCTCTGACCTCCTGGGAAACACCAACAAGCCTCCGCTGTTTGGCTACTTTACCACCGTGCCGAGTATCCAGATCACACCGCAGGCTCCCCCCAGCGACCCAGCCGGGAGGGAGCGCAGTCAGGCAGAGTACCAGCGAGGCCTGCAACGGGCACTCGGCAGCAGGCTGCTGGTTCCACCCTCCTCCTCCATGGATGAAGACCTGCCCGCCCCCTCCCCAGATCTCTCCTCGCCCTCCTCCCGCCTTTCATCACCTGGGCTGGACCACTCAGGCTGCCCGTCCCCCATCTCGCCTTCCTCCTCACCTTCAGCCCACCGATACCTCTCCCCACGTCGTGATCTCTCACCCCACACCGGGCACCTCTCACCCCATCGGGACATCTCTCCTCTGCGTCACATCTCCCCCAAGAGGGACCTTGGGGTGGCAGGGGGGTATCGCCGAGACCTCTCCCCCAGGAGGGGACACCTCTCGCTGCTCTCCCCTCTTTCTCGGCCCACGTCTCCGGCAGGAAGAGACTACAAGCGTGACCTTTCACCAAGAGGCCGCCACAGGGGGATGATCCGGCCTCTTTCTCCTCGCCGAGGGCTGCACCAACACTTCCACCACCAAAGGTGAGTCAGGAGGAGGAGCTTTTGTTATGTCTGACAACCAGAAAAATCAGCAACGTCCAAATAGAAGCAAACTACGGCGGCCATTAGGGCCATTGTAGGTAAAAGAAAAAATCATTATGGAGCCAGGGGAGAAAAACTGAGAGTTTCCAGTTGTAAATTTACAAAAAAAAAGATTCAACCTTGCAAAGTAAAGCCATGTGGTTCCTTGACAAAAAATAAATAGTTAATTTGTTACTTTAATCTCAAAGAATTTCGGATTTTTTTTCTTACAAATTTCTGACTTATAACCTCCGAAAATATTTAAAATCTAAAATATTTTTTTCTCATAAATTTGTCTGTTTTTTATTCTCAAATTCATCACTTTAATCTCAGTAAATATCCAAGTGGTTTTTTTAAACTAAATTTATGGTTTAAATCTCATAATTTCCCAGAGTTTTTGCTCTGAAATATATATATCCCCATCTCCTGACTCCATGATATGTTTATTTCTACAATGGCCCTAATATGCCATCGTAGCAAACTGGTTAAAAATGTGACGTTTTTCAATCTTTTAGACTTCTTGTTTGTAATTTATTCTTCAATTCACAAAAATAGCAAGCCCAAACACTTAAAAAACACTTACTGCCCTTTAAGGCTTGTTTAAATTGGTAGAATCAGGTATAAACAATTAAAACCAGACCAAACCAAACACTGACGGGCACAAAGAGCAAATTTCCAACAGCAGAAATACATAAAGATGGCCAAGATCAGCAATGCAGGACTTTTACTATTTAATATAATATTTTATAATGTGTTAAAGATTGGATGAAAGTTTTATACTAATGATTTAATGTACTATTTCTACTTGCTTGTGACCACCAGTCAGCAGAGTGGATCGCGAGGCCTCAGGCCAGGTCACCAGGCTGGAGTGTTGGGTCAGGTAGAGCTGGACCCTCTTGGACGTCGCAGAGGCAGCGCAGAGATGGAGACGGTAAGAGACTAGATGTTCTTTATTGTAACATATCTGTTCTCTGATAATGTGATAGCCAACTTCTCTCTTTTTAGCATATACTGTCGGATTTCTCACATGCACTTTATAAACTTGTAAATACATTACAATAATTCTGGTTTTGTCTGGAACATTTGCCTCCATAAACACCACAAATAGAACACATTAAGGTGCTTCAACTGTGATTTACTACACTTTTGCTGCTCAGGTTGCGGTCCGGTGTGGTAAACCTGAAGTAGAAATGTGGGAGATGGAATAAATGGACAGAAATAAGAGGACAAAGCGGGGAGAAGAAAACCGCCTGGCAGACAGAGCAGAAACATTCAGAGAGGATGAGGGAATAAAGAGCGAGTCAGATAGACTGAGTGTATTAGAGAGAGGCATGATTGAAGATAGGGCTGCTGGGTTTTGGTGGTAATGGGATCTTGGCTGGCGGTGGTGTGGTTAATAATGCGGCTGTTTTTCTTCTTAAGAGCCCTACTTCAAACCCTGGCTTCTGCTGCTGGTCCCACTTAAACAAAGCGTGAAGCAGAGAGTGAGCCTGGCTTGGCTTTGATAACCGACAGTTCTTCAAATGATAGATTAATGTTTTAACAACCATTATTCAGGCACAAGATGTTTGACTGAGCCTTCATACTTTGTATTTGTTTTTTTAGCAACACCTGCTGTCCAGTACAACCATTTCTGTTTTTGTACTTCTCATCAAGACCTATTAATTTATTTTGTCACATAATATTTTGTTTTCCATCTCAAAGCCTCAAATGTGTGTTTATTGTAACTAGTACTGTCCAATGAGTGTGTGTATTTTTTGTGTGTTTCTGTGAAAGAAGACATTTTCAAATTAACTCACTTGTTCATGATTTCGTCCAAACGCACGTTTTTCAAGTTCGTCTCCTCTTGTGTTTCCAGGAACATCATCCGGGCTCACCGTCGTCAGGGGAACGGGACCAGGGCGGTAGCCGCGGTAACCAGTCCAGTCCACCTCACCAAGTCCTGTTCAGTCACCTTCCTCTCCATTCTCAACTCCAGGTATTTCATTTTTTTGCATAAATACAAAGACTTGTATATCTTTATTTTTTGTACCGTTTTTTCATAATAAATTGAATGTAACATTGTTTTAATAGAATTTTCATTTCATTTCAGGTGCGTTCGCCGTTCCCAATGATCCCCATCGGAGGGATCCAGATGGTACACTCCGTCCCCACGTCCGTCACCACCCCTCTGGCCCAGCAGGGGGCGCAGCAGGTCGCCTCCCGCCTGGTGCTGCAGAAGAGCACATCGGAGGACTCCAACACAAGCGAGGCCGCCTCCCCTCATTTCAGTTCCTTCACCGAGAGGGGAGTTCGAGGGGGAGGAGTAGCTGGAGGAGGAGGCGAGAGGCTGAGGGAGTCACCTCACCCCTCATCGCAGGAGAGGGAAGGAGGAGAAGTGAGGCAGGAGCAGGAGGAGAGCATCCACACCTGCACCAAGGCCATCGCGTCACTCTGCATCGACTCGGAGGAGCTCGCAGAGAGAGGAGGAGGAGGAGGAGGCAGAGGGGATAAAAGGAAAGATGGAGTCAGAGCATCTTCCTCCTCTTCCTCTCCTTCTGCATTATCCCCCGACTCCCAACAACAGCAGCGTTCGCCATCCATTTCCATGTCGCCGCCATCTCCTCACCCTTCGCCATCTCCTCCACAAGGTCCCGGGATTCAGCACTTTAGCGGCCTGGAGCTCAGGCCCCCCTACCAATCGATCCCCACCTCCCCTCACTGTTCCTCCCCCTCTTCCTCCTCCTCCTCTCCTCACCCTCCCAGCCCCGGATCTGAGACCCTCCAGCCTTCATCGGCCTCCAAACCTCTCAAGCTGGAGAGAGACAGGGAGGCAGAAAGCACAAAAAGGAGCAAAGACGTTTCGTAGGGCTGCAGAAGAAGAACAAGAGGACGAGAAACAATGGATTTTTTTGTTTTTTTGTTTTTGGATAATAGGAAGGGATGAAGTGCAACAGAGAGAGAAAAATGACTTTTGCACACTTTACACACATATTCTTCTACATTGGTTTATACATACATACATACACACACACTCTCTCTCTCTCTCTCTCTCTTACACACACATACATAAATACAATGCATACAAAGAAAAACAGCTCTTGTCAAAAAAAAGATGAAAACACAAATGAACTTCTGCGGTTTTAATGTTTGTGTACAGCATGCCTGTTCTAACCGGGGCCTGCTCTCAGAAACTTTCTTATTTAAAGACTTTTAAGAGGATCTGCATACGGTTACACAAGTACGTTAACTCCCACCAACACATGAGCCCGACCAAAATCTGCGAAAAAAGGACTCTGGTCAAACGGTACGACGAAAAAAGAAAAAAAAAATCAGACAGCTATGTGTGTGCCTTTTCTTTAATTTTTTTTGTTTGTTTTTTTTGCTTATATTATTATAAGCAAACAAAGCAGGAAGGTAAATGTAAATACAATACTATCACGTTTTGCGTATCAGCTTTGTAATAAATGCAATCCCCCCCTTCTCCTCCTCTTCCTCCTTTGCCCTTTTACCTCCCCCACCTCTTGTGTTTCTTCTTTTTTTTGGACACCTTAAAGTCTCGACAAGCGATGTGAAGTTATGGATATTACTATTACGTACGGTTGCACTAAAACATATTTTTATATGAGTGAAATTTTAAAAATGGCTTTTTTTGTGTACAGCAGCAATTCTATAATACTATTTATTATTGTTACCATGTTTCATAAATTGTAAATTTTTTCTTAAATGTCGTGGATGCCTTTTTCTATGTAAAGCATGGGTTTTTTGCTATCGCTTACATTAGGGCGAGGATATGTACACTGTAATATGGCTTTATATGTTAGACCTATTTATATACGTCTAAGTGAGCCCCCTCTACTTGGAGGTATATACACATAGAAGTAAGATTTACCAGAATATTTACCCAGCATATGAATACATACAGTATATAGAATCTATCAACCTATCTATCTATCTATCTGCACTTAACATTTAGAATGACATTCACATTAAAGTAGTTTGCTTGTACATTTTCTCAGCTGCTCTTTGCCTGTCCCTGGTTGGTGATTTTTCTTGTTTTTTACTTACTTTTGTGGTATTATTTCTTGTTTTGATTTTTACGAGGCACAGAATTGCCCTCAGCATTAAGTGAATGAACATGCCTTCTTGCACCGCGGCATTCTGCTCAGCACCCCCTGCACACACCCCAATCCACACACCCCAACATCGCCTCCATCTGCGAATATTGCGATGTTACGCTGATTAAAGGTAGCTCCAAATTCTGGGGGAAAAAAACAACTTTGCTTAAATGAATTCAGTTTTATTTGTCAGATATCTGAACGGGGAAAACATTCCAGTCCATGTAAATATTCAGTCAACTCCCCTAAACACACACACACATAATTTTTTTTTTTTTGGCATTGATGCACATTGTGGCCATGGCAATCAACCCACCAAAACTTTTATTTAATGGCTTTATTTCTGGGGACAAATATATAAACACACACATCAAACTCTGACAAATGCACCTTATATTTCTTAGGATATCTGCTATGAAAGTCCCAGCACTCTGGTCAGTTTTTTTGCAGCAAAACTTTGATTGAAATGGAAGTGTTTAGGAGAAGAACTGCTCCGTGCTCTGAACCCCCGAAATTGTCTGAAAAAATAATCAGAATAATAGATTTAACAGTTGTGACATTGAGGCTTTCTGCACTGCTTTTTTGATCCTCCACCGCTCCTGGATATCCTTTGTGTAGCTAAGCAATATTTAGCCAAAACTCTGCTTACCAGCAGGGAGTGTATTTGTTGCAAGGCAACAATAAGCATAATTAAAAATCCTAAAATCAGGAGAAGAAAGGAGCAATTGGGAGGTTGTGGTGATTTCAGTGACACAACTCTTTTCTCTTTTGACAGTTTTGGGTTGAGTCGGGCAGGCTGCAATGTGAGTGTGTATCTCTGTATTCTGTATCGGTGTGTATTCGACCAGTATATCCTCTTCTTACGACTTTTTTCTATTTCGATCCTCCCTCTGTTATGTACACTTATCATGACGACAATGATGTCTTTAAAAAAATCTCTTTCTCTCTTTCAAAGATATCAAAGCACAAGTCATTGTTTAGAAATGACAACAATATATTTAAAAAAAGGACAAAAAAAAGGTAAACGTGCATATAAAAGGGTAACTTTTGTGATGGTGTTCTGTGGAATTAATACAAATATCATGTATGAACCCAGTTGCAACAAGGAATCGCAGTAGAAGTGGAAAAATGGATTGTTGTTTTCAAATAAATATGAATAGAATAAGTTGTTTGTGTTCCTTTTTGTACAGCTTTTTATTATGTTATTGATGATGCAGTATATTTTGTTGTATTTAAGTTTTAATACTAATAGCAATAGCAAACTCCTCAAATGCGGCTGTTGATCAGTCCAGTTAGCCTTTCAAAATAAAGCTAGCTGAGAAACATCTCACATTTAATTAGTTTAAACTGTTGCAGTTTATAGGTTAAGTGTAGGCACAACCGCTACTTGGTTAGTTTTAGGAAATCATTGCACTTTGGGGTAAGATAAGCACGTAATGTAACTTAAGAGGAAGTCAGCATTGACTTTTGTTCTGGGTCAAAGTCCTGTGTTTGTTTGACCCCTCCAACAACCCTGACTTCCTCCTCCATATGTGGACTTACCCGCTCTTTATATTACGTCACCTGATTTTGACAGCACATCAGAACATTATGCCAGATGGGCAATCCAGAAAGGCCGCTATAGGGTTACCTACAGCATCCTAGTTTGAAGTGTAGGGCTAACCAAACTGTCATATTTGACAACTTGATATGAAAATGGGTTGCAATAGCAGTACTATTACAGTACACTGTTAGCAGTGACAGTAATAATCAAAAGTAAAATTATTTGTAGCAGTAATGACAGCCGTAATAGAAGCAGATGTAGTACCAGTATCCAAAAAAGTAGTCATATCAGAATCAGAATCAGAAATACTTTAATAATCCCAGGGGGAAATTACTTTTGTACTCTAGAACATATAACATATTAAGAATATATATCATATATATATATATCTATATATATATATATATATAATATATATAGGTATATATATATTATGGTTAAAATGTACAGTTTATAATGTGCAAAAAGTTCAAAAATGATTGTCCGTGTTTTGATGTATAGTTACCACTCTATAGCAGTTGAACATTCACAGTATTTGTGGAAACAGGAGCAGAAAATTGTCATGCTACTTGTACTGGCTGACATAATAAATTGTACTCAGGGACCACGCCACGTTGTCACTGTGCTAAAGATGTACCAATCTATTCATATTGCCATGTATATTCAAGCAGATGGCTGCCTACCCCTTCACCAGACCAAACAACAAACAGGGATTCAGTACTGAAGAGCAGGAACTATAGTTGTGTAAGGAATTGGTCATTCATAGTTGAGGAAAAAGGGATTAATAAAGTGAAAGATACATGGTAAACAAATATCCCATCAAAGTAATGGTATTTTCCACACATCAAAATTCACACAAACTTCTTGGCATGCCTTTCAAATATGCTCATGTTCTTGTCTCGTTCCCCCTGCTGACTCAGCTGTCCATCAAAACACGTCCATCATCCTATCCGCCTCCAGAGACACTAAAGGATCTTTTTTTTATCAATAACAATAAAAACTTTGACTGCCAAAAAGCAAAAGAGTATTTCAGTTGGAACCAAATTGGAAAACATATTGTTGTCAGTATCAGGTGGGATATAGGAGGGAATCCATACATCCCCCAGTGTGTATTCTACATCCCTAACAAACACCTACTACTTACAGTAATGTAACGGTTGTAATCACCAAATAATAGAAGCAGCAGCAGTAATGG
>NW_023340246.1:18862606-18880343 GCF_004916995.1 Morone saxatilis | reverse complement strand
AAAAATATATTGTTGAGGAAGAATTTAATGGTCTCACAGCCTAAAGGAAGAATCAGAATCAGAATCAGAATCAGAAATACTTATATAATCTTAGGGGGAAATTACTTTTGTTACAAACTTCAGATATGCATATAACATATATACATACAACATAAATATATTAAGAACATATATATATATATAAATATATATATAAGGTAAAATGTACAGTTTAAAATGTGCAAAAAGTGCAAAAATGATTGTCCGTGTTTGATGTATAGTACCACTCTAATAGCAGTTGAACATTCACAGTATTTGTGGAAACAGGAGCAGAATTGTCATGCTACTTGTACTGGCTGACATAATAAATTGTACTGTCAGGGACCACGCACTTGTCACTGTGCTAAAGATGCTACAATCTATTCATATGCATGTATATTCAACAGATGGCTGCCTACACCTTCACCAGACCAACAACAACAGGGATTCAGTACTGAAGAGCAGGAACTATAGTGTGTAAGGAATTGGTCATTCCATAGTTGGAGGAAAAAGGGATTAATAAAGTGAAAGATACATGGTAAAAAATATCCCATCAAGTATGTATTTTCACACATCAAAATCACCACTTCTTGGCATGCCTTTCAAATATGCTCATGTTCTGTCTCGTTCCCCTGCTGACTCAGCTGTCAATCAAACACGTCCATCATCCTATCCCCTCAGAGACACTAAAGGATCTTTTTTTATCAATAACACATAAAAACTTTGACTGCAAAAAGCAAAGAGTAATTTCAGTTGGACCTATTGGAAAACATATTGTTGTCAGTATCAGGTGATATAGGAGGGATCCATCCATCCAGTGTGTATCTACATCCCTAACAAACACCTACTACTTACAGTAATGTAACGGTTGTAATCACAAATAATAGAAGCAGCAGCAGTAATGGTGTCTAATTCAAACCCCCATCTAACACAAGAGATTTATTTGAAAATCCTCTTTGAACAAGGTCAGCTAATAAGTCTTCACCACATATGACTCTAACTGAATTAATTTCTTTATTCTGTCTTCACCCTCCTTCTGTCTTACTCTTATTTCTAATTTTAATGTAGTCCCTGTCATTAGGCATGTCCCACATATGTCTACCTGTCTACTTTTTTGGTGCTGTTTTTTTTTTCTTGTTGTTGACACAACTGGGTTGGTGTCAACTTACATTTATTCTGTCAGTCTGTCCACGTGTCGGTGAGTCCCGTGGCCTTTGATAGAAGATGATCAAGCAAGTTATTTTGGTCTTGATTAGCGTTTGGAGGAATCACTTTCATCACTAGTTTGTAAGGTGTGAGTGTGAGTGCAGTTTTTATGGTTCAGCCGTGCGAGCATATGGAAATCTCCCCTGAGACTCGCGTGTGTTGCTGCCGTGTATGTGTGTACAAGTGTGTCACTGCCTTTGTGTCTGTATTTGTAGGTGTGTCTGCATGTTGTTTGCATGCATGTACATAACGCTGTTTAAGTATGCAGACAGATTGTACCTGAACATTTTGCACAAACAAGTTATAGCCAGTTAATCAATCAGCAGTTATTGGTTAGGCTACAGAATAATCACCTTATTAACACCATCACAGATTTAGTTAACATCTCATTGTTTGTTTAAATAAAAGTGCTCTATTTCTGGACAAGTAAATTAGAAGTTGAAACGTCACTTTCACCACCTGGATATTTTAGTGCTTTCCAAAATAAGCGTGTAATCAACCTGCCAAAGTACTAGAGCATACCGTGTAAGTATGACACTTTGCTGTGAACAGTACACAGTTGTATTAAGGTGCAGTATAAAAAGCAACAAAGTCCAAGTATAGAGGAGGATAGAGTGGATAAATGGGCCAAACAAACACAGGACTGCAATTTGAGTCCCATGTGAAACCAAAAGTTGACATTACACGTCTGCCATGTTGAACTGCCATGTTTTTTTGCGGCCACTGTAGTTTCTCCAAACCACTTCACAGCATGTTCTCATTTCCAGGTCGTCAAATACATATGCGAGTGGTGTTCATTGCATTGCAGTTAATCGTACACACTGGTCCTTCAAGAAACACCTAAATACAAATAACATGAACATGAGTTCGTGAAGGTCAAACTGAAATCACAATCAGTCCTCCCTTTCGGTAGTCAGTTAAATGTTTTTTTAATTATAAATTGTTGCTTAATATTTAAAGGTCCAGTGTGTAGGATTTAGTGGCATAGGGGAATCTTGCAGTGTAGTTGCAGACTACAACGCACTCGCCTACGGAAACTACGGTGGCCACAATAGTCACAAAGACGCAAAAGCTCCTATCCAGTGTATGGTGTGTTGACTCTGGGCTACTGTAGAAACATGGCTGACTCCATAAAAGAGGACCCACTCCCTCTGACGATAAAAGTGGCTCATTCAATGTAACGAAAACACATTATTTTCACGTGATTATACGCTAATTACATTTTATTCCATTTCTGCTCCTCCTCAATCTTACACAATACACCTTTAAAAAGAGTGTTTAGGGAAATGAATATATAATGTTTAATTGATAGCAGCTGACAGGCTGAGCCCCAGCAGGGGAAAGGAGACTGAGTGGTGTACAATATAATCAACATATATAGAGCATTATATGTGTAAACAGCTCTTTTATTTCAGTGTCTGAATTCGGAGTGTGTAAATTTGGCCACTATATAGTGCCTTCAAAAATTAGTAGTGTACGTGCATGAACACTTTGGTTGAAAATCCCACAATGCAAGGCATAAAATGACCTTTATAAGACTCTACACCTGTCTATTATATAGGAAATAATGAATGATACAGGGAGACACAGCAGAAGTAAACAAAGTTGCTTAAAAATGAAATGATTTAATTCCTCAGTATATGTACACAGAGGACGAGCATCCCCACTGGTTAATGCAAAAATAGGCAACAAAATCACAATAAACGTTTAATTTCAGTTAAATTAGTGACCCAACTCAAAACCTCTTCAAACACAAATTCACAGTTACAAAGACATCATGGAGTCAACTTAAAACTAGTAGTTTCTTCATTTTTCAGCACTTTTTGGCAGCTGACATCACATGACAAAAATAAAAATAAACTTGTAAAACCAGCAGTTACATTTTTTTTTGCTGTAGGGATCACCAACTTTTAAAAATATCTTCTGTGCTGGTTACTTATCTCACACATTGGCTATTATGATTTATTATAAAACATTTTGCAGGCAGTAATTATACATGTTGCTGAGTGTATCATTTCACAACTGGGAGTTATTTTGCAAACTCACGCAATCGCCGCCACACTGTCAGACCACGGGAGAGATCTCTGAGTGCATCCTGGGAAAGCTCTCATTTCTGGTTGTGTGTCACCCAAATCGGCTTGTTTACATGCCTTAATGGTTAGTAGCAAACAGCCTGTGGTGGGACACCCCGTGTGTGTGTGTAAAAGGGAATACCACGTTTAGCTGCAGAGCTGTTCCCAGCTGTAATTAACTCTAAAGATAAAGCAGGGCTTTCTCCTTCTGCCAGGTTCTAGGAGATTTCTCTGGATCATTTTGAAAATGTCAGCTTACAGATGATCCACCACAGCACATGCAGTATTTAACTTGAATATGTAGTTTATATAAACTTTTTACACATGGCATTTTAACCATGAATCATTTTCACCTTATTCCTTTGAGTTTGAGAGAACATTTTACAATAATCTAATTTCATCTGGCAGTGATTATTGTGATGAACTACTATTTTACTTTTAGTAAATATAATTATCAAATAAAAATCAATTGCTAACCAAAATTGAAATAAAATTTAAGTTAACTAATTAATAATTCACTTTCACTTTCCATTTCATGTATGTATTCACTTTTTCGTAACATAATTTTCAATCTTTGGTCTTGGGGAGAATATCAAGCTATTCCGAGTCCAAAGGCTTAAGTCCTTGTTTTTATTTAGTGTTCTCTGTCCAGCAACGTCTCACTTCCCTCTGGCCAATGCATTTCTAAGGAACTCTCCAGACTTGCCATTCTCCCTCCATCCACTAGATGCCCTCAGACCTTCACACCAGTCCCAGTCACCTGACTCCTACATTCACCTGCTCACCTGTTCCTCATTCCCCAGTTACTCCCTACAGTATTCATACCTCCACCTGCTCCTGGCCAGATCATCAGTGTTGCTTCTTGCCATTGGGTTCCAGTCTCTGTTTGGACTTGTCTTTGTATCATAATCTTACCATCACCACCAAAGTTACTGAACGGTTCTTGTATGCCAACATTTGGGTCCTTTTCTTGCAGCCTTTACACACCTGGTGACAAGTCGAATTGAAGTCAGAAGTAATTGGTGTAAAAGTCAAAGTTGAGAGTTCTGATTTTATCAAGTCAAGTTTGAAATTACCAGATTAAGTCATGTGACCAAACTGAGCCAAAATTTAAATCTGCTGGGGGGAAAAAAGTGTCAGAGAAACTGCTTTTTGTGCCTTAATTCTCCCTACAACATTTTATGGGTCATAGTTCTGAGTCTTCAGACTTTATACTCAGGTTCGGACTTCACCATCTGATGCACAGACTTTCTCTGGGATGAGGACTTTGCAGTGCTTTAGTAAGGATAAAGATTCCTTTTAGGCATATTCTCTATTTGAATTTTACTCAAATGGAAGTTTGATTTTACTTCCTTGAGAAAAGACTAAGAAGAGGCAGGTATTGAAGCAAAAATTAGTCTTGCACGGTCAAGCCATCACCAAAAGAAGACAGGTTGTGTAGTTGCCTGCAACTGTTGTAATTCTTGGACTGGAGCTGGGCTGTGTGAATGTTTGTTGAATTAAAGACAGATTCTGTTATTTAAAGGTGTGTAACATTTAGGAGGATCTATTGGCAGAAATGGAATATAATGTGCATAGGCATGTTTTCATTTGTGTATAATCACCTGAATAGGAATCATTATGTTTTTGTTACCTTAGAATGACCTTTGTAACTGCAGATGCCGCACATTGCCTCCCATGTTGAACCGCCATGTTTCTACAGTTGGTAACGTTCTTTTATCTGTAGGAGGAGTTTCCTCTTTCAAACCAAAGGGGAAGTAACTCCTCAAGAGAATATATTGTTGGAGTTCAAAGTTGGTTCAGTTCAGGTGCAGACCTGCTGTAAATCATGGGCGTAGGTTTTCTTTTTGTTTTTTGTTTTGTTTCTTTTTTCGTTTATTTTGTTAGGGTTTTTGTTTTGTTTTTGTATATATTTAAGTTAACCTCACCAAAACTAACCTGGGAGACGGGCACTCCGTTACAGTCTTAATGAATGCACGGAAGATATCTTTGACCTCTGGCTCCTTACACGGTATTAAAAAACAGCAATTATTTACCATTAGGCCATGCTTCGGTCACCTGCTGGACATTTAAATAGTTAGAACTGCAGCCATTTATTAAAACCAGTCAGTTGAGTGAGCAGTGTTGTTTAGTTGTCAAGTCTGCCTGTAAATAAAGGTAAGCAACTAATATTTATTGATAGAATTTAAGTTTCTAACGTGAGGGTTTACCATCATTTTGTTTTTGACCTTCTCAACTAAGCAATTTTCTTTCCTCTGCTACATGTTCCCTTAAAAATTAGATGCCCTAAGCTATGACTTAATTAGTAAATGTTGCCTTTCTGGAGCATTGATTAACATGATCACTGGGATATTTTTTTCTTCTTTTGCAGCATGACGTAACACATAGCCACAGATTGATTTTTGTGGTTAATCTTCTGATGGGCGGAAGCTGAACCTGACTGCAAAAGAGCAACTTGACATTAGCAACTGTTTTCACCAGTCCCCTGAATATCAATATGGTGCTCAGTTATAGCTCTCTCTAGGATACCCAAGATTCTAAAACCAGATTTTTACCAAACCACAGAAAGACTGGCTGAAAGCGGTTGAATAGAAATACGAGTCAATTAAATCAACAGGTGTTTTTCAATGGAAACAGACTCTCTGAGGCTATTGTTTGTTCTTCTTAGCAACCGTAACCAAGGAGTGCGGAGGAGAGCCGAGACTTGACAAAGGGTCAATTTGGCCTGAAAGTGGTTTAGTCTGTCCCCTGCCTGAGCGATCCAGCGTCTCCGCCAACGCTTTAAAATCTGCACGGATCCATTTTCCTCTGCACAGAAGAAGGTCTGAGAATATTTTCAGTTATTCTCCCTGCAGGAGGGAGAAATGTCACATCAAACACCAGAGTGAGATGTAGGCACTGATCACTTCCTTACTTACTGGGAAACACACATACTTAAGTGCATGTGTGTTATGTGCAGTTTGTGTGTTTGATGTGAGATAAAATTAGTGGTGTGTGTCTGTACTACAGCAACACACACACACAGCCATGGGTGGTCTATGTGTGTGTGCATGTGCCCATGAGTGTGTTTGATGGTCTGTGTGACTATGTGTGTGTGAGTGTTTGTGTCATGGAGGCATCTGTTCATTGGAATAAACAACTTTCCATTTTTTGCTGCCAGGAAAAAAAAAAGGTGGAATTAGCAAAAAAAAAACGTCCCCTCTGCATGCGCATGCGTGTGTGTCCAAATGGAAAGCGAAAATAGCTCAATTTGATTTCAAAGGCAGATGCCAGCAGGAGCAATTCTAAAATTAATTATTTTTAGTCTTTATAGAGGAGGGGAGAGGAGTTGAAATGAACTGAGAGAAAAGAGAGTAAAAAGAGGAGAGGAGGCAGTTTTTACTAAATTAAAAGGGCAAATGAGAAGAGAAAGAGGAGGTCAGAAGACAAGATGAGATGCAAAAACATTAAGGAGCAAAAAGGAAAATTGAGACTGAGAATATTTTAATACAAAAGGAAACACTAGAAGAAGAGGTGAGACAAGAGGGGAGGAAGGGAAGGGAGGACAAATCACATCATCTTCCTCTATAATTTCCAAAACAAGGGGAGAAGATTAAAGATAGAGACATGAAGGCAGAAGAGACATAAATGTTTCTTTCTAAATTAACAGGACGAAGCAGGACAGAGAAGGATAGGCCAGAGGACCAGGTGAGATAATAGAGGACAGAAGAGGAGAGGACAAACCCTGAAAATCTTCCTTTATAATTTCAACAATGAGAGGAAAGGGTGAAGGACAGGAGGACAGAAGATGCAGCAAGAGAAGAAACTAGAGAAAAGACAACAAAAAACATAAATGTGAAGACCAGAAAATGAGGTGAGGTTTGAAATAAGACGAGAAGAGGTTAGAAAAGAGCAGCACAGACAAAGGAGAGTAAAAAAAGGACGATGGAAACTGAACGATGCAAAACCGATGAGGTGTGGAGGTAAGGCTGAGTTGAAGAGAAAGGAGGGGACTTTTAATTACCAAGGCCAGACAGATGAGAGAGAAAAGGAAAATTTTTGGAGGCAGAGGAAACTCAAAAAACATTTGAAGAACAAGAAAACGAGAAGGACACTACAAAAGTGGGACCAGGATTAGGTGAAGAGGAGAGGGAGAACTAGAGGAACCTTTTTGTGTCATTGCTAAATGACAGAGAAGATGAGGTGAGATGAGCTAAAAGAGGACTTTGTGAAATAGAGGTGAGAATAAGATGGAAGTAGAGGAAAAGCTAAACTCCTTCTGCTATAATCTGAGGAAAGGGGAGACCAGAAGTTGAGGAGAAGGGCAGAAAAGATGGCAAAAGATGAGAAGTAGAGACGAGGGCCAAATCATCTCCTCTATAATTTCCAAAAGGAGGAGAGGGGGAAGGATGGAAGAAAAGAAGTGATGAAATGATGTAAACAAGACAAAAGGAGAAGGGAAAAAGCTAGAGAAAAGACAACGAAACCTCTTGATATTCGAACAACAATGGGGGAAAGAGAGGAAGAAAGAGAAGTGTGGAGACTTGGTATAGAGGTGAAAGGAGAGGATAAACTTAGTTCTAAATTAAAAGGACAAATGAAGGGATAAAGGGGCCGAAGAGGAGGAGACATGAGAAAAAGAGGAGGAGATGAGGACAGGCACAGAGAGATGGAAAAACCTAAAAAGCCTTCCTCCTTGATAATCTCCAAGACAGGAAGAGAAGAGGAGAAACTAATTAATTAAAAGAAAGGAAGGATGGACGAATGAAAACTTAATGTTTGAGGATGGGACATGCAGACAAGGCAATCTGAATGCGAGGTAAAATGCAAACCTTCCTTCAAAACAAGAGTAGACGATGGGAGAGAATAAAATAATGGAAATTCTTCTTGATATTAAGACAAAACTGGAAGGAATATTGTGGAAACGGGTGAGAAAGAAGGTGAGAGGAGGGGGAAAAAACAAAGAGGTCTTCCTTGTTATTATGAATAATAAGAATAGAGAAGAAATGATAACAGTAAAGTTGATGTAGTTACCTACTGACCCCTGTTGGCAGGCTGAGGTATTGCAGACAGCGATGTGGTCATTTGGAAGAAATGAGAAATGTTGTTTTCCTTCTGTTTCCTGGAAGGGCATCAAGAAACTTAGAGCCCATAAAACACGTGAGTCATGGGGACACTGGGATTTTAAAAAAAGACAAACATTATTTCATCAAAAGGACAAAACCACACCTCACACATGAAAGCAGAATTCAAAACATGATTGCTCACTTTCAAACCAGCCAAGAACTTCCAGGTAGCAGCTGGCAGCGGCCTCCCTGAAAAACTGCTGATGGTCTCTTCTTTTTTTTGTATTTCAGCTCTGGTTTGGATTACAGGAACAACAGGTGTAATTTGTGAATCACCAGTATGTCTGTATCTGTGTATATCTGTCCCATTTGTGTGTGTGTGAATCAGGTCCATGTCTAACAAGTACCAGATGTGGACACAGATAAGTTGTTTACTCTTGTATGTTTGCTGGTTGTTTACCGGAACGTCGCGTCCTGTTTGTGGTGGGGGTTAGAAGCCGGTGCAGAGCCACAGTGTGACCCCCCTCTGTGGAGATAATATTTGTTATTTAGCTGCTGCCATTTGTTTGAGTGAAACTTCATATGAGCAGTTAAATTTAAGTTATACATGTGGTTTAATGCGGTCAGTTGACCCCACATTTTTGCTGACCATTTTTAAAGGCAGGCGAAACCAGGTTGAAGGCGGGAGTATTTAAGCTGACATCACTGTCACTTTTCAAGCATTTTTCCCAATAAATATGCCCACAGATCCTGTAGAACTAGTTATATATTAAATAATATTAGATGCCATTAAAATAAAGGTAACAATCTGCAAAATTTTAACTTTTCAACTAAATGTAGTCAAGTATCTTTTGTATGTTGCCGAACAGCGCAACATATCCACATTTCTGGATCAAATACGTTATATAATCATCCTATTATTCTGTCCTTACATCAGCTCAATTAAAAAAGAAAAAAAATAAAGAAACACAGTTAGAGACATAGTGAAGCATTTAGTGTCTAACGAGCCAGCTATTTCCCCTTTGGAGGTAACAGAGGTAAAGTGGAGTGAATAGACAAAAAACATGACGCCTAATGAATGATAATGTTGCTCCATAACTGTTGATGTGTAAACAAGTTACTGTTTGCTAACAAGTTTTCTGTATCAACCTAAAAAGCAATGATATGTAAATGCTGTTTTCACAACGTTCTTCCACCACAGTCACCAATAAAGTGAGTTATTGCAGGTTTAAGAACTCAGTTATCAACAAAAAGGACTTCATGAGAAGGAGATTGTTTTGCAGTGTTCACCATCACCACTGGTTATGAAGCCTAGGATGCTAAATACCAGTATAATCTAGCATTAGCAGAACTTTGTATATTCTGCTCATATAACAGTAGCCAAAGCTGGAGGCAGAGGAAGCATAGAGGAAGATCTGCTGATGGTGCAGACTCGGTTTCGTTTGGAGGATCATCCCCGTAGGTCTCCCCTATGCCAGTCTCCTCCCCACCACCTGCACCTGCAGCCCTGCATGTTAGCCATATGTCTTCATGGTCTTTAAGGTCTTCAAGACTAATGTTTTCTATAAATAGATTTTGGCTGACAAGGCAGAAAGGCTTTCTTTTATGGAATTTTGTATTGATTTTTTTTTTTCATTTGGAAATGCAGCTGAATAAAATTTGCTGAAATACCCTTTTAGTGATGTTGACTAATTGGACTTAAATAGCTAGTAACTGCAGTACTGTTCTGCCAAATTCCAAAATCATGTGATATACTAGTTTGCTGTTTTTGTACCATTTCTTGTTCCTGAAATACAGAAAAGAAAAAAATATATAGTAAGCTTCTCCTACAAGTGTGAGTGTGTTGTGCCATCTCATTTCGAAAATACTAAAGTCCTTGGTCTGTGTAAAATAACAATAAATCAACCAAAAAGTATACAACACTGTTACACATTACCTGGAGCCGGAATATTTGTTTACAGGCTTCATCTAAAGCGTTTTAATGACCGTGTCTGCCAGAACCTGTGATCTGTAGAGTCTCTCAGGATCCTCTCCATCTGGGTGTCCTCCAGGTGGCCATGTTGGCAGCTTCCCATCATCCAGACTGTTCATCACAGCGAGGTGGATGGTGCCAGTCCAACATGACGACCTAAAACACGCTCCCTACTCTCTTGAAAGATATCAAAAGGTTCTGCTCTATTTAAAGCTGTAAATAACATATGGTTACTGAGCTAATCATCATGTAATGGATGGTATGAATTTTGTCTTCTTCTATGATATTTATTTTTAGTCAAGAGGCACATGAAGAGTTAGTAATATAACCATTTTGGGTGGATTTTGTTTTTGTGTTACTTTTCAGATGTCTTTGTAATGTCAAGAGTCGCTCATAGTGCTGAACCCACATTGAATTATTAACCACTCTGCACCTCTACTGAGCTTTTAAGACGCTTTTATCTCTTTTTTGTTTTGGTTTTAAGGCAGATTTACTATAGAGTTCAGTCTCAGTGCAGTAATATAAGGGTCCAGCATTCGTCACACAACGTAGTTCATACAAAGTGTCCAAACACATGTAAAGGCAAAACTGTTTATACTGAAGGACCACGCTCGAAGGCAGAGTTTCATCAAAGACGTGTGAATTGAGGTGGGAATAAGAGCACACATAATCAGACAGTCGGTACTCAAAGACTTAAATGTTGTTTCACTAGGTTGTACACATGAAATCTAGCTCCTCTCTCACTTACACACAGTCATGGCATAAAGTCGGAAAGTTTCAGACACATCAAACAGAAAAAAGTTCAAAAGTTCAAAGTTGAAAAATGTGATATGGAAATGTTACATATTACATATTATATCTTTAAACTGTAACTAAATTCGGGTTTATTTTCACCTTCAGCGGTGGATGGCCTGGATGTCTTTGCTTGTGATTTATCATCCTGACAATAAACACACTCCTCTCATCTTCCAGACTGGGCCTTTACAGGAGTGACATTACCCACAATGCCTTGCAGGCTGTGTCAACAATGGTTGAGTTGTGGCTGGAGCAACAAATGCTGTGATTCCGGGTAACCTGAGTGTTTGTGCGGAGGTAGAGACTGCATCAATTTAAATTACAGAGAGAGAGAGAGAGAGAGAGAGAGAGAGAGACTATAAAGTACCTGTTTATGATCCAACACGCCCTTGCCCTTTTCTTACAGACATCAGCTGAATTGATGGTCTTCTTGAGTACGTGTGTGCGCGCGTGCGTGAATGTCCTACAGAAGATTTATTGCATTCACCAGTATTAAGAAAAAGAGGGACACCATCAATAAACTCACACCAGCACACACACAAATCCAAGTACACACAGTGTGCACACATCACGTAACAACACACGTCCAGGAACATACTGTACCTGCGCGCACACACACACAACTGCACGTTTGTACCTTGAAACTGTCCGGTGTTACACTGAGAGCCAGGGCTCATGGAGAGACTGTGACAGGAGTGATAACTCTGCCAAGGCCTGGCTCACACTGTGTGTGTGTGTGTGTGTGTGTGTGTGTGAGTGAGTGTGTGCGGTCAAGTTAAGCTATTCTTATGAGGCTCGACTCTTGACGGTGCACTGGTCTTGTGAGGCTGTTATGAGATTTCTGGGACATCCCCACTGAGAATAATCCTGAATTTATGGTTAAAATAGGTATATACATGGAGTCTTTGGTTTGAATATTTAATTAAAGATCCTTTAGCTTCAAGAAAAAGCTGACACAAGATGATACTGAATATATACAGTGTGGTATCAGATAGAGCAAACCCTCACCACCACCTTAAAGCTGCTTCAGGGGAAATCCAGTTTGTAGGATTTAGTGACATCTAGCTGTGTAGTTCTAGATTGAAACTACCTCGCTTGACCTTCATCTTCCAGATGTGAAGGAGGAACTATGGTGGCCAAGAACGCCCCATCTAGAGCCAGCTTTTTGTTTGTCCCTTCAGGACTAAGGTAAGATAAGATATACTTCCCCACACTGGGGAAATTCACTACTATACAAACATGGCGGTTCAAGATGGCGTACACCATAGTGACCCACAGTGTCTATAGATAAAAAAGGTTCATTCTAAGCTAACAAAAACATAATGATTCCTATTTTTTCTCCCCTCCCATCTCTTATGGCTTGTGAGGTGACACCAGGTTACAGAAAAAGTTGAGAAAACCAGCAGAGAAGCAGAGACAAATAGTTCTTAACAATTATCCTGTTGCTGTCCTTATTCCTATTCTGCTACATGTAACCATGGAGGAGTCACTGCACTGACAGGCTTTAATGTGGGTGAGCTAACTATAAAACTCTGTGGCATCAAGTGTTCCTCCTTACTAAGTTCAGATACTCTACGACTGCTAAACTGAAGCACATGTGGCAGAAAATGGAGGAATCATCCTGTAAACTCAAGTTCTGTCTCGCTGCTTCGTCAAATATTATTTTGGTCGTGGATTTTCTCTATATTTTGTTGTCTTTTAAAGGACTGAACAGTGCCCCATAAATAGTTGTTATTACTATTTTAATGGCCAAGATAACAGAATATGGAGTAAGGTTGAAATTAAAACAATAAAAACATAATTTCAAGCCTAAATTCACTAAGTTGAATTCACTTAGTTTAAGTCTTGTTCACTCTTATCATAATTGATGCCATTTGAAAGAGGAAGGGGTTGATCTTACAAACAACTGGGATGTTGTTTGCTAGTTATTCAATTCTTTTTAATCATTGCTGTTTAATCTTTAGCACTTATTCAGAACATATATCTGCCCATCTGAGAAGTAGAAGTAAAGATCTTTGAATACACTATATATACACACACATATATATATTAAGTATACTCAAAGATGATATGCAGACTTTTCTAATTTTAATGCAGTTCAAGTACACTATTGTTCCACCATGCAATGCACAAAGGAACACTGCAAATAAATTTAATCGTGGATGGTGAAAAAAAAATTGAAAACCCCCCAAAAAGTATTAAACTTTTTTTTTCTTTATCTTGAAATAGTAAAATAACAATATAGAATTAGTAGGAATGAAGAATTGGGACACAGCTTGGGACATTGTTTTGTCGGATTTGTGGACTGAGCTGCAAGGTTGCAGGAAATCATTTGTACTTCATGAAAGGAAATTGATTAAAGGTATTCGTCTTCAGATTATGTTACAGGAAAGAACAGAAGCACAAACATCAACTGGAGTGAAATAAACAGGCAGATAATGTTTTCTCCCATGTACAAAAATGTTGGACATAAGGAGGTTTGGACATTGAGTTTGTCCCAATGATAACACTTACTAATATGATTATTATTTTTATGTACTTTAATTAATGTAGATGCTCATAATTGCAGAAAAAGAGGTGACATTTTTTCAATAATAATTTTCATCCTACAACAGGAGAGCAGATGACAGCTCAGCAGCACTGACTGAAGTGGGAAAAGGGAGAGAGGAAAGACATGAATGTGAAGGAGAGAGGCTGGTGGCATTTATAATCAGTGTGACGCACAAGGTGGACTCCTTTCTGTGTGTGTGTGTTATTCATAGGTCCAATTGGCGTCATCAGCTCTAAGCAACCCACTGCTATTTCAGAAAATCACGCTGTGATGCAACATGTTAACCATCAGCACGCGTCATGGCCTACACCCAACTACACACCGAGTTGTTACACTCTGTGTGTGTGTGTGTGTGCTAATTCACATTGTGAATAAACCTTTTCTTCTTTCAGCTGAGCTGCTTACAGTAGTTATTTATTCTATTTACTTTTCTTTCTTGATTTTATAATATACATTCTTGTCTTGTGTTTACATTTTTAGCACATTTTCCTGGCTTTTATTTTCCTTTCTTGTTTTCACTGTTCATTCATTCATTTAGTGCGTGCCACTTGTTTTTATGCACATTTTCAGTTTCTTCATCAAAAAACATGAGTGAAATCACCAGGAAACCAGGAAACAACAGTTAATAGGTATTTTCACTTGGTTGAGGTGGAAAAGTCGGTGTGAATGTGGCACAATATGTCGATTTTTGAATAGAATAATTTCTGGGATAGAATATAAGTTTAAAGTGTAAAGTGTTTTTTATGTGTTTCCAATGTGTTTATGGAAAGAAAAGTGTTCATATTAGTCAGAATTTAGGGTATAAAGTGATTAATCACCAGTGTCATTGTTAGACAGTAGTACCAGCATTTAATGTTTACGTCCTTCGCTCATAGTACTGTATATGACTGTTATTGTTATTGCTGTATGTGTTTTCTGGAATAATAACAATAAGAAATATGGTGTTATGCTGAACACAGATCATTAGTATGGAAATGGTTGAGACATCTTACCCTCAAAGGAGTTTTAAAGGAGCTGTAATCTTTCATTTTTGTGCAAATTTAGTATTTTGTTATTGTTTATTTTGAGTGAATAAAGACAAAAATTGTTTGTTGTTGTTTCTTTTATGCTGTGTGTATGCCTAATTCTGTGTATGTGCATTGACACAGGGCCAATAAAAGTAATTCTTATCAATAAAAGCAACAACGTGCAATGGAATGGAAAGAATTAGGACGTGCGTGAAGCGTGTGACTGAAAAGATGAAAACATCAGACTGTAACCCTCCTCACATTAATACATAACACAAACATAAATGCTATCACACAGCTGCTTACATTTGAGGTTTGACTGATGTTATTTCAGTTACATTATCTGCACTACATTGTCATTTTCTTCTACTTCCTTTGCTCTGACCTCCTCCATGTTTTTTATGTTGGTGATTGGGCAATTAAAGCTTATTCTGCTGTTGAACGTCCTTCACTCTGAACAAAGGTGGCTGTATGTACAGTTACAGTCAGAAAATGGTGAACCCAGATTGAGATCAAGTACTTTTATTTCATCATTAGCTCGTCATTATGTCCTGGTAATCATTTCAACAGCCAGATTTTCAGCATGAGCACATGATGATGATCACTGATGTGCTTTTATTTAACCTTAATATTACAATACTGTGTGGGTGAGTGTCTTTGCACAAGTTAATTAAAAGCACACATATAAGAAATTTGAAAGTAAGCTTTTACATAAAAAGATTTGTCACTCTCTCTGTTGACTTAAATTCAGAGCAATGCAACATCATATGGCATCAATTCAACAAGCAATTAAATATACATAAAAACCGAATGGAGAGGATACAAAATAACAGAATATAAGAAATAGTTAATGGTTAAAATTCATGAAATAGTTAAGAGATTCTTCTCCTCCTACCTTTTCCTAGAAGATTCTGAGTACAGAAAAACTCCTATAAAAGTTGGACTGACTGTGCCAAACCAATTGGAATCTATCCGTCTCCATGTTACATGCAGATCGCTTATTTTCCCTCAAGTGATGCCAGAAATGTCGATGCCAAGTGTGTCTCAACATGTTTTCAGCGTGTTTTCTGAGCTTCAAAGCGCCACTGCAGGAACTCCCAGAGTCACCAAACCCCATAAAAACACTGTAAAACTGCTACGAGTAGCAATTCAGAAAGGGGTGTTTTTCTGGTTTTGGTGCAATTACGACTTAAAAAATACATGCGGGGGAAAAAAAAGCAGTTTAGTTGAGCTTGAGCCTACGCTTGGTAGTGTTATTTTAACCCCTTCATAAAGCACTTTATGTGTGGTTAGTTGATGAGGCTTACTGGAAACACTTTGGCAGGACAGAGTCACTTAGAGGAAAAGGATTCTCTTCTCTGATGTTGTGGGAGTTTGGTCAATTTGTGTTTTAACGGAGTACTCAGGCAATTTGTTTTTGTTTGTTTTTTCAGTATAGCTAAGCTGCAAAAATATGTCATCCTACACTTCCCATAATGTCCAATAGTGTGTTTTTATTGGGCCTTTTTTTCCCTGATAAATAAATAAAAACTTCTCACCCCTCTGTTTGCAACACACATGCTTCAAATTTGTGTTCTCCGAGCTGAGATAATTAGGGCGATATTATCAGGAATATTTCTCAGACTTGACAAAACATCTCCAGAGACATTATATACACCTGAGTTGTAAACTCACCATAATGTTTATTATGTGCCCCATTAACTAATATGTGACGAGGCTTGGGAGTAACTCCACACTAGGTTTTGGGGGGAGGAAAACAAAGCTGTACTGGCCTCTAAGGACTGAAAGTCTCACCTTGAGCACTAAAGGTATTGTTGAATTTGCTTTCCTTTTAAAAAAACATTTGCAAAATTTGTACATTGTTTACTTCTTATCTTGCAGTCCTTTTCTGTTCCTTTGCTGCATGTTACTAACTATCTGTGGAACAGCCTAAAACCGTCTGCAAAAATATACCACATTGCTGCATGGTCATGTGCATCCTCGTGTGCTATGATACAAACAGGGACCCCCAGATCTACCTTAAAGGGGAACTGCCAATTTTACACATCAAAGAATGTTTCCAGATTCTGGTAAGTACTGTATATGTAAAAAAAAAAAGTGTATTAAGTCTTCTGTGGCTCAAGAGGGAGCAGCACGAATAATTTTGCCTCAAGTGATGTCACCTGAGTCAACACCAGTTGGGGCTGAAGATTAGTTTAGAAGTTTGAAAATGAGAGGGAAAAAAATCTGTTGGTGTGGACTAGAGTTAGAAAGTAAGCCTCTAACCAGACCTCTTCAGCTGCTGCTCATCTCTGCTGCAGGGTGCCAATAAACTGTTAGCTGTCTGCATTAAGTTGCACTATGGGTAATATTGGTGCCGGGTTTTGACAAGGAAGAACAATGCCAATGCATGGGAATAAAAACGCATGAAAATCTCCTCGGTTACCCTGCTCAATTTTGACCCAGTCCCATCATGAGAATATTTTAGAGTAACCCTTTAGGGCAATTAGCATTCATTAAGCGTAAAGACAGGTCATTCGGTAAAGGAAATGATTGGCAGTACATGAAGTGTTTTTGGCTCTTAAACAAATGTTAGGACATGCTAACAAGTTAAAATTATAATTGGTAACATGGTAAATGGACCTGTACTTGTATTCGTGCCTTCTCTAGTCTTCCGACGCCACCTCAAAGCGCTTTTTACAACTACGTGCCACATTCACCTTTCACAACATTCACACAGCTATGGCAAAAGTCCATCGGAACAGAAACTAAAAACTCATTCACACAGCATTCACACACCGGGGGAGCAATTGGGGGTTCAGACTTGGCTCCAAAGGATACTTCGACACGTGGCAGGGAGGGCCGGGGATCAACCCAACAACCCTTCTGGATTTGGTGGGACGACCCACACCCACTCTCCTCCTGGAGCCACAGCCCGCCCATCATTTTTTAACATTTTCATTGCGAGCCATTCGATGTTGTATTGGATGGTGTGTAGCATTACGCCTTAGCACCGCTACAGCGAACCAGGTAGCCATGGCCTGTATGCAAATGGCTCCAAATAAGCTTCTGTTTTGCACGACTTTCCTTTC
>NW_023340246.1:18862131-18862506 GCF_004916995.1 Morone saxatilis | reverse complement strand
TTCTCGCTGCTCTTCATGTCCATCAGACCTTCATCAACTCTGGTGTCAACCTGGTGGCAGAATTACAAACATCCGTCCAATGTTCTAAACTATTTAAAGACAAACCTAAACTAAAACATCTCCACCAGAGTGCTGTGGACAAGGCCTTACAGAGTCCAAATGGCACCTGGATCTGTTCTTGCGTTTTTCCTCCTGGGTCTTTCACTGCAGACCAGTCAGAGTCTTCTACAACACGTGGTGACAAAAACAGGAAATGGATCAAAGACCAATCAAAAAACAGTGCAGTATATCAAAAAGAAGATCGGTGAGGATCTTCCTCCAGAGAGAAGTGTCAACCTGTTCCACTGTCTCAATGAGCTGAAGGATCATTCTCTA
>NW_023340246.1:18859447-18862109 GCF_004916995.1 Morone saxatilis | reverse complement strand
ATCCAACAGTACCTGAGTTCAGGAAGACTCTCCACAGATGAATCTGTCTCCTGCTCAGTGGTCAGCTCTGGTCTTCATCTTACTGTCATCAGAAAAAGATCTGGATGTGTTTGACCTGAAGAAATACTCTGCTTCAGAGGAGGCTCTTCTGAGGCTGCTGCCAGTGGTCAAAGCCTCCAACAAAGCTCTGTAAGTGAGAAAGACAATACAAAATATTAATATAAAAAATTCTGTCTTATCTTCTTGATATAATCTATGTACAATTTTCAGACACAACACGCACTTCTGGACTCTGTACAATCATAGACAGGTTTTATTTTAACAGAAATGTGTGTTTTTGTGAAAGACTATCAGATTGGTTAACATATCATATTTTATTATTTTATTGATGAGAAAACCCCATTTACTTATTTTCAGGCTGAGTGACTGTAACCTGTCGGAGAGAAGCTGTGAAGCTCTGGCCTCAGTTCTCAAGCTCCCAGTCCTCTAGTCTAAGAGAGGCTGGACCTCAGCTGACAATGACCTTGGGGGAATTCAGGAGTGACGCTGCTCTCTGCTGGACTAAATAGTCCACACTGCACACTGGAAACTCTCAGGTCAGGAGTCAGCAGTTTGTCAGAGAGATGTCAATTGTTCATGCTGCTTTACATGCTGGTTAATGTCAGTGATGAGCCCCAACATCTATAGAAATGTTCTTCTCACATGATTTTTAACAAAGCTTTGGTACCAACCTATTGCAGCAAAATTAAACTTAAACTTAAGTTCATATTTACCTTTGTGTATGTTGCTCTTTTTGTTTTGAAGAGATGATATGATATGCTATATATAACACCAGTCAGCTGATAGTGACAGTTTTAATTTCTGGTAGCATTTGACTGCATTATGATAAGTAATCACTGAATAATCAAACATCTGGCCAACTGCATAGGGATACACCGATCAGCCATGACATTATGAGCACTGACAGGTGAAGTGAATAACACTGATTATCTTGTCATCATGGAACCTCTCAGTGGCGGGGACTTATCTGCACACAGGATAGTTTCTCGTGGGCACCACCAGATAGCATGAGAAACTTAAAGATTTTCTTTTTTCTTGTCTTTTGCACGTCCCCTTAGGGGCTGTGTACAATCCATTCAGCATGGATCCATCCCATCTATAGGATGGTTATAATCAGGACTGGAGTGAGAATCATTTTTAAGTCCAGGAGTTTCATGCCTCAGACCGGCCCATTTTAGTTAACAATTTAGATTTTTTCTTTTTTTTCTTCTATAGTTTTATTAAAGTTTTAGTCAGCACCACTTTCGACCAAGACTGCGATCCACAGAGCATTTTGGCATTTTATTCAGTTTAAACATTGAATAAAACAAGTTAAAGTTCACAAAACTCCTTTTTTAAAAATCTGATGTAATATCATAAAACTAATTATGTGTATGTGTAGGTTGTCAGGCTGTCTGGTCTCAGAAGAAGGCTGTGCTTCTCTGGCCCAAAGTCCTTAGCTTAACCCCCCTTACCTGGAGGGAGCTGGACCTGAGTACAATCATCAGGAGACGGCTGCAGTAATGCAGCTGGATTGCTGCGACGGAGAAGATCCCAACTGGAAACTGGACACACTTAAGTATGGACGTGGATTTCTTACACTGTTTGTTACACTGAAAACATGAGAAAAACTGCATTATTTTTAATGAAGACTAATGCTAGATAGAAAATCCTGTAAACAGAAGGTCAATGATTTGTTTCAGGGTGGACCATGGTGGACCGCAGAGATTAAAACCTGGTGTGAGAAAGTGTAAGTCTATATTCAATGTGATCAGTGCCTAAAATGTACCAAAAAAGGTGCCAGTGCCCTAATGCAGGACAACCATTAACCTAAACATCATTCCTTTGGTGTTTATTATACATTTTTACACATTTTTAGTGCTGTTTTACTTTTTTTTTCAAACAGTATAGATAAAAATAATTGAGTGAAATGATATACACATAATAGAAATGTGTCTCAAGTAGTACATTAACAGAAGCAAAATGTTTGTTATATAATAATATTATATTATTACAGTAGAATTATGCTAGATGTTTATATTGTTGTTAAATTAGACCTATAGGTACAACTGCAATTACCAAAGAACATAATTTATATCTCTGTGGTAATAACAGTTTGAATTGTATTAGGTCAGTGTTTGTTGCACAGTGGGCAATACCGACTGTTACTCTCTCATCTCCATCACCCTTTTTCTTTCTTTCTTTCTTTCTCAACTTTCTAATGTTGTCCCATTTCTCCTTCTTTCCCAAAGCTAAGCTTTTATTGTCAGCTCTCTCAGTGAGGAAAGTAAACACAGTGTCACTTGATATTTATGTGTAAATGATTCCAGCCTCCTCAGCCTCATGTCACTATGAAACTTAAAATATATTGGGATAGGAAAAGATATCTCATTGGTGAGCTCGGTCATGCTCACCAGGTTCTGGCACGCAATTAGAAGTGAGGGTACTCAGTACATGTGAGTACTAGCCCAGTTCAGACATTGAGTTTTATTAGTAAAACAACTGGATGAACATATTTACTTTATTTATATTTATTTACATACATTAACATAAATTACACTCTTCTATTTTTTCATGTCCTCTAAATCAGATGCTTGTGAACTCACAGTGGACCCAAACACAG
>NW_023340246.1:18828656-18859422 GCF_004916995.1 Morone saxatilis | reverse complement strand
GCTAACCATAGACATCAGTTCACATTTCCATTCACTTTCGAGACCTGAATGTGCTGAAGAGAAAAAAGTTCAGCTTGGTGGAACTTGTTATCATTCTTTACTGAACCAGAGAAGCAGGAATCTGCAGGTTTGAAGGTTCCAAGGGTGTGTTCATTTTGACAGTCTGGACGAGTGTCGACTTCCGTTTGGACTCCGCAAACAATGAGATCTTGATGATGTTAAGGAGTCTACCTCAGTGGATGTGCTGCGACCAAACGCTGCATCAGGGGGGGGGGACCTGCTTCCCTCTGCTCGCCTCTGGATTACCGTCACGACCTGCAGCAGCCAATCAGATCCCCCAGAGTGTGTTGACTTGGTGACAGAGGTCAGAGGGTTCACTGACCCACAGAAGGAGGAGTACTTCAAGAAGAGATTCAGAGAGGAGGAGCAGGCCGAGCGAGTCATTCGCCTCATCAAGAAATCAAGAAGTCTTCACATCATGTGCCACATCCCAGTCTTCTGGCTGGATCACTGCTACAGTTTCGGAGGATGTTTGAAAACCAGTGAAGAAGAACAGCTGGGCCCAATACCCTGACTGAAGTACATTCAGCTCCTGTGTTCAGTCCAACTAAGAACCTCAACTATGATGGAGGCTTGAGACAGAATCCAACTGGATCCAGAGGGTGGGAAGATGATTGAGTCTCTGGGAAGACTGCGCTTTTAAGCAGCTGGCAGGAAGGAACCTGATCTTCTATGAATCAGACCTGACGAGTTGGCATCGGATATCAGAGGCAGCCTCAGTGTAGCTCAGGAGTGTTCACGGCAGATCTTCAAGGAGGAGAGGGAGGCGTACCAGGGCAAGGTGTTCTGCTTCGTCCATTGAGTGTTCAGGAGTTTCTCGCTGCTCTTCATGTCCATCAGACTTCATCAAGCTCTGGTGTCAACCTGGTGGGTGATTAGCAACATCCGTCCAATGTTCTAAACTATTTAAAGTCCGAACCTAAACTAAAACATCCCACCAGTCTGCTGTGGACATGGCGCTTACAGAGTCCAATGGACCTGGATCTGTTCTTGCGTTTTCTCCTGGGTCTTTCAGCTGCGGACCAGCTAGAGTCTTGCTACAACACGTGGTGACCAAAACAGGAAATGGATCAAGACAATCAAAAACAGTGCAGTGATATCAAAAAGAAGATCGGTGGAGGATCTTCCTCCAGAGAGAAGTGCAAGCCTGTTCCAAGCTGTCTCAATGGTTGGCTTTGCCTTCAGCCCAGTCCAGTGTGAACTTCTGCATCAAGACTGTTTTCCCGATGCCAGCTACTCCCTTCGTCATCACTGTTCTGATTGGTTCATCTCTTCCAGGTGAGGGTTTAAAGATGTCTTCTTGTCTGATTGTTGTTTCTGGTCTGTCTGGTTTCCTGGATGCTGTTTCAATCTGTCTGACCTCATGTTCATCATTGACCTCTGCAGTCCCTCCCTCTGTGATGTAGAGCTCTGTGTAGATCTGATTCAGAAGGGTTGGGTTTCCTGCTTTTGCAATCCCTTCAAACACACACTGAAACTTCTTCTGCAAATTTGACCTGAGTTTACGTTGGCACAGTCCAGAAGGAGTTCCTGAATGAACAAATGACACATGAAAGCAACTGGCTACAGTACATCTGAGAAAAATAAACATTGATGAATTTTCCTGCTCTTTCAAATCTGTTCAGCTCATTGGTGGCTTCCGTGTTGAGCTCAGAAAAATTCATAGATCTGATTAAAATATTCACATATTTTTAGAAACTGTTAAAAGCCTCTTACTGCTCTGCAGTAGGTCTGCCAGCTCCACCTGCTTTATTCTCCTCAAGAAATTAAGTGTGACCTTCAGAAATGCTTCTCTGCTACTCCTCTGCTCCTCCTGCTCACTGTCCACCTCCTCATCCACCATTTGTCTCTTGAATGGTTCAGAGTAATCTAGACTCAGAGTCCTCTGGAACCTCTTTAACTCATCCCTCACAAAACTGACAATCTTCTCCTCAAGCAGCTGGAACATAACAATATAAACAATATAATATCACACAAACAGTTGTCTTTATAAACATATAATAAAAACCCAGATCTGTGCATTGAGTGTTTAGAAGTCTATTACTTCTTTCTGTATGTCGAGTCTGGTGATGCATGTCAAATATCTCAACACTCTGTTGTACTTTAGGACCAGAGTAATATTTAATGTTTGGTTTGTGTTGTTTTTATTTAGCAGCTGGCTTTGTACATTTACTCACCATGAATATAGATTCCAGGTCAGTTTGTTGCTGCTGAGCAGAATGACCACCAGGAACTTCTGAGCTCTCCTGAACTCTTCTTTTAGATCACATAATGACACCCACAGCATGTTAAATGAAATAGACCGAGATGTGATCAAGAATGTTGGACAGTAACAAAAACATTCCAATAATTATGTTTGAGAACGAGAGATATTGTCTGATTTATTCCACACATTATTCTTCCTTGTAAAAACCTGGCGATTTAAGACAATTTGTAGCATTCTTTACACTTTAAAGGGCCAGTGTGTAGAATTTAGTGGCATCTAGTGGTGTAGTTGCAGATTGCAACTCCTTCGCCCTCCCATTCCAAGCACAAAGGAGAAACTACAGTGGCCAGAAAACTTGCAAAAAATGCGACTCATGAAAGGCGACCCAAGGCATCTGTAGGTAACATTCTAAGCTCATTCTAGGCTCATTCAAAGGTAACAAAAACACAAAGATTCTAACTTACAGGTGATACGCTAATGAAAACATAGTAAAAATTAAAAAAAAGACTATATTTAATTGTGTCAACTTACTTTGATTCAGAAGAGTGTTGTCCTTTAAAATCAACAGAACGTATCATGGACCGATCACTCTTCATGGACACACAGCTGGGTACAGGAGAGTGTGTTCTCTGCACCTGTTCTGGGCTATAACACAACACACACAGAACTTTGACTGTGAATAATGAGTTTTGAGTTCTGACACAAAAAACAGTTATGGGCAGTTTGAGACCCTTATCCCACCGCTGAGCTTTCCTTAGAAAATACGAAGGTAGATCACATAATGACATATGCAGCACATTAAATGTGCTGTGCTAATGATGAATTCTCATAGCAACATGGCATAAACACTATAGACTCAAAGGTCCAGTATTTACAAGGATCTCTTGTCAGAACTATAATATTCATAAGGGAGTTGCGATCTGCAACTATACCACTAGATGGCACTAAATCCTATACATTGGACTTTTTTAAGAATTATAATGTATTATTATGAATGAACTTTAATACAGTTCTCTAAAAGATTGCGTTATTAAATTGAATGATGTCAACTTACTCTGATTCAGAAGAATGTCCTTTAAAATCAACAGAATGTATCATGGACCGATCACTCTTCATAGACACACAACTGGGTACAGGAGAGTCTGGTCTTTGCACCTGTTCTGGGCTACAACACGACACACACAGAATCTGTGAATAATGAGTTTTGAGTTCTGACACAAGGAACAGTTATGGGCAGTTTGAGACCCTTATCCCACTGCTGAGCTCTCCTTAGAAAATACAAAGGTAGATCACATAATGACATACAGGCTACATCACACACAGAGCTTAGTTAGTTTGGGGCTCCAAAATGAAAAACAGTCATTCACAGAGATCCATATCTCACCTCTGAGCTTTGGTCCGGCTGCCATGTTCCCCACACAGAGTGGTTTTAGAGGGAGGGACTCCCTCCTCTCTGTCCTCACCCTGATTCATCACAGTGCCGACACCTTAACACAAACACAACACATTATTCCATGATAATGGAAGGATGCCAATGTCGCCGAGGTACTAAAGACAGGGAGAACATGATCTGAAACATCAATGTGGCTTGAAACCCGTTTTTGGCCACTTCCTGTAGAGAGCATAGGCAGGTTGTGTACAGTGACCCACATACAGGAACTACCATAACAATTGAATGTAGGTTATATTTTACAGGTATCAGCTTTTCTTACTTTGAAGAACTTCTCACATGAATCCACTACATAAATAAACCCTGGAAGAAAAGTACAGTATTTATTGATTACAAGCATGCAGTTGTGGCTTCTGAACACTAGAGGTCATTATAACGCTTTACCTCACCTACATATAGCATTGTCCAATGATACAACTGTTTTGAACCTATTTCACTCATCTTGCATATGGGAACTTGTCCTTAAGAAGGAATCTCAAGCTTTATTATTTGCATTGTTCAGTTCTTCCAGTTCTCTTGTATGCCACACACAATAAGAAAACAGGAAAATTGAGACAACTAAAAAACCTTTTTTATTTTGTAAATCTAATGGGAAAAGGCATCAACAAAATAGGATTAATTCGCATAAATGGCCTTGTGCAACTGCAAAACAATAAAAAAAAAAACTGTAGCACACTGACTTACTAATTTTGACAAACTGTTGATCTGAATTCACTGTATTAATCTATTTTTATTCACTTTTTTATTATTTATCTCTAACTTTATATATTTATTTTTTAACTCGAATTGTCCTGAGGTTTTACGCAACACAATGTGATCAATCATGTTGATCAAATATGGTAAAGCAATTTAAGATACAACACAATAGATAACAAAATACAGATAAAAAAATAAAAAAATAAAATAGAAAAAAGCTGCAGTAACGGGCTGCCAGTCCCGCGGCGCCATCTTGGAAAACTATTTACACACTAATCTTCACCTGAAAACGAAAGTGAAGTGAACTTTTTTTCTTTTCTATGATTTAAGCGTTGTATTTTTATGAATGTCCGTTTTCCATAATTTAAAAAACTAATGATGATGATGATTAAACTACTCAGAAGTAACTTTTATAAATAAGTGTTTAAACCTTTAGTAGTATGCATACTTACAGTTGTACATCCATTGGCACTAGTTAGATATTTATCTGACATTGCGCACAAATTGTGTACAATAATATCGGCTATAGCGCCTCATTTATCTCATTATTCAGTCGGAAAAATATTCCTTATTAACCATAACTTCCCAGACCACCGATGTGGTGGCTGTTTGTTTCAGTTTTTTTAATGACAGTGAATTTATTAAAAGATTAAAAACTGAAAATGTCTGACTGACCTTATACAGGAGGAAAGAGCAGCTCTGTCAGTGATGATGAACCGCCAGTACAAAACAAACCTTTAGTTTACTGTTTCAGCTTCTATGGAGTTATTTGTTTACACTGAACACTGTACAGGGCACGCCGTTTACGTCTGGCCGATGAGATTGGTCCATGGCAACGCCCTCTTATCACCTGTGCAGCTTACATCTCTCGAGGTTTCGTTAAGGGAGTCGCCTGCATCTAAAATCCCCATTTTAACAACAGATGTCAAATACATTTACAGTCAGTCCTTCTAGTAAATACAGTTTGTTCAGTTACAGCAATATTTTTCATGTGCGTTTCTGTAATCGGTCGGTTAAATTCGTTACACATTAAAACCGGTGCCTTTAATTATTCTGTTCGTTCCCAAATACGAGACAGTTATCACACAATGAGGAAGATTTTGTGGTCCTCTCAATTGAAAGTGAAAAAGTAACTGGATCGAAGGTGTCTAGAAGGAGAGGTTCTGCTGCTGATACAGGAACTGTCTCTCTCCTTTTTTCCTCCCTTGCTTCTTTCCGCTGGAGGTTCCTCCGCAGACTGTCTCCACTCTCTGCCCGCATATTGCACTCTGCACCGCGGCTACAAGAAGCTGAACTGCCCCCCTCTCTGTCTGTGTGCTTTTCTCATGACTGGTGCAAAAATAAAGTTTCAGAGCGGGTCTGTAAATATGATCGACACAACGTGAGGTTGTATTTATATTTTAAACGTGCAACAATGTCGGACCAACAATGGCCTCATTGGAAATGTTGGCTGGTTGAGCCACAGAGAGGTTAAAGGTCCCAGATCGTAATGTTCCATTATTCCCCTGCTGCTGCTTCAGGGATTCAAACAAACACTAACTTCATAGGAGTTCTTTTTATTTATTTATCACAGCCTCTTTGAGGTGTTTTCCCCATTATTATAAAGTTCAAACCAAGACGTCCAAAGTAAACACAATATATAAATGAAGAAGTCAAATATTATACAGCCAATGTACTGTATGTCAGGACATGATCCTAATGTATAACACAAACCTCCAGCAGCACTGCAGCTCTCTGCAGCACCGAGGCACAGTGTGTACTGCATCTGCATATGAGCTCATTCACTCTTCTCTGTCATCTCTCATAGAAAATAAAATTACAAACATCCCGGTCAGTCTGTCCTCATCCTCACCTTCATCATTTCTCTCAGGAGAGCTCAGTGGACCGACCAGGCTGAACAGGACCAACACCAGGTCAATTAAAAACTTTGCTTTACGAAAAATAAAATAAAAAAAACATTTGCAAAGCCACAAATTAAATTCATCCATAAGAAGTGTTTTCCATGTTGATTCTCTTATCAAAACATCTTTGTTTGCCCCTGATCAGCTTGGATTTGATGATTTAGATGAAAATTTCAGCTGCTTTAAACATAGATCAGCTGAGTACTTAAATAATGTGTCACATATGAGCTCAGTCAGATGAAATCTCTGCATCTGACCCTTCTGCTTCCCATAGACGGCATATTTAGGCTTCAGTAGTTTTCCAGGCTTGTATCTGGAGCTGTTGTCAACCGGTGGTCAGCTGGTGGCTACGCACTCTGCACAGCGCTCTGTGGACTCGAGGACTCTGCAACGACAACAGCACCACAATGACATAAAACAATAAACAATATTAATAATAAACAACACATATCAGCTGATCACAAGATGTATTTGTGTTACTGTCAGCCAGTAAGAGACACGCAATTGCAGTGTGTAACTACAGAAAGATGTTTGAGGTTATTTAGATACAATATCTCCATTTATACAGTCGGCCTGTTGCCATTTGTTACATAACTAAAGGACACAGAATGGGGCAGCATTGTTGTTGTTGCCATTAAGCCAACTGTGGAGTTCAGGGGAAAATGGGGAAGCCAGTCTGATGGTACTCTGGCACTGTTGTGTGTCACACTTCACTTCCAGTATGCAAACATGTTATCGTGTTAAAAGTCCAACACTGGGGCAGTATTATGCCGGTGTTGTCTGGTTCAGTGCAAACTAGCAAAGCCAGTTTGTCCACCAGAGAACCGAAAGTTTATTTTTGTTGCCCATGCTAGTCAGTTTGTTAGTTCAATATAGGTAAGTTCATATCCAGATAACTATACATATCGGAATGTAGCACATTTTTTGTAATTCTATAGTTTATATAAAAAGTCTACATGGAAAGGCCTATTTCTGATATTTTGAATTATGTACTTTACAAATAAAATTTACTTTTTGACAATTTTATTTGATTATTTTTCTCCTTTTAAAAATAGCCTTAGTTCACATTTTTAATCAAACAATAAAGAAAATATCAAATATTAATATATAAGATAAAAAGGTAGACAGGAAACACTTTGCAGCTACACTGACCTACAAAGCCTGACTGCAGTAACTACTTGAAGGGTCAAACTAAGGGAAAAAAAAAACATTGCAAAAACACAGTGCAGCAACTACGATGTTGTTTTCTTTCACATTTTATATTGTTTTCATTTAACAAAAAGTATTTTGACATTGATTTTGTTCATTGTATTCAACAGTATTTAACAACTCAACTTATGGATTTGTGCAAGAAATTTGACTTTAATGAAAAGCAGAATCATTTCTTTAAAAATATATATATATATATATTTATACAGTCCAATTTTATGTCTCACTCTTCATCCGCAGCTCTGCTAGCAGTTTCGTAGCATCAGTGGGCAGTTTTTATCAGGATGTCTGTCTTCTTCTGCCTCCCAACCACATTCACTGCAGGCCTGAGTTGCTCAGAGATGTCAAGAGTGGTCTTCATGAGGGAGTCCAGTGGTGTGAATTACTCCTGATCACCCACATGATTGGATCTCTGCCAGGTGAAGCAAATACTTCAGCCTTGGTGAAGCTGGTGTTGCTGTTCCTTACTGCTTCGTATGAGCACTGGTGGTGTGCAGTAAACTCCTTCTACATCAGCTGCACAATGGGTGAAATATGTGACAGAGGAGTTTGAGTTGAATTCAGTCTTTATTCTGGTGACAGCAGCAGCTTGTTGAATGTATCTCTGTTATGTTTAGCAGCGCTCCAAAATACACAATATATTCAGTGCATGTTCCCATATTACAATGTCACCCAGTCAGGTCCAGTCTCCCAGAACACAGACAGCTCTCGTTTTAGTTTACTCTGTTACTATTAATGGTTCATTTCCAGGAAAAAAAAAGGTCAGGATTCTGGATTTGGGACATCTGGTCACCCCACTCTGGAGGTGTCTTAGACTGGGGGCGTGTTCTCATCTATAAGGGCTAACTGTTGGATTTACTGATTCGTTGTGTTTGTAACTTGGGGAGGAATTGGCTTTATTGGCTGGGGCAGGTCTTCTATGGTGTTCTTTGGGTGATGTCGAGCCTGATAGGGAGCTGTTCCCGATGACTGCTAGGATGAACCTGTCATTTTTTGGATGGTATCCCAGAGTTGTGAGAAAGAATGTCTTGCATACCTCTTGTAACTCACCCAGGTCATCTCTAAGATGGTAAAATATGGACTTGTTACGTCTGCTGGGACCAACAGATGTCAAACGGGCAATCTTGCGTTGAGAGACCCTGTTGAGAATGAATGTTACCTTCCTTTGGGTGGTCATGTTCCTGTACGTGGTGTGCTCTGCTTTCCTCATTTTTTCTGTTATTTTGTCCCAGCATTTCTTCCGACATGTTTGGCGACATGGTTTCTCCTGCTTGTGTTTTTTTCGGGTCTGCTGACCTCGTTCCTCCTTAGGTTTATGGGGATGGGTGTCCCTGTCAGACGTATCCCAGCTCTCCTGCTCTTCACTGAACTCAGACGTATCTCCACTCTCCTGCTCTTCACTGAACTCAGATGAATCCCCACTCTCCTGGTCTTCACTGAACTCAAGCTCATCAGGTTCATCGCCAGGCTTAAATTCAGCTTTAAGGGATGCAGACAATTCATCCATCGTCTGGCTGGCTGGAGGAGCTTTCTGTACTGCAACAAAAGAAGTAATAAAAGATTATCATTATCATCAATATTATTATTATTATTATGCACACCAAGAGAACCTACAGGGAAACATCTCCACTCTGTTCAATATTAATTACATTTATTTTTATAGGCAAGAACAATTAGGTCTATGGTCAAACAAATGTGTGAATAGGCCAGCAATAATAAATACACTTGCATCCATTAGAATTTGGAGGAAAAATAATATTTCTAGTCATGTTTTAGTGCCCAAACAAACAGGACATTGTGTTATTAAGATACTAATTTAAGCATACAAATATGTTAATGCAAACAATTTATATTCATCTTTAGCTTCACTCAGGGCACCATTTATAAGTTAGCTGCAAACTGACCAGTATTCAGATCATTTGGTTGTAATGGGGTTATTTCCCAGCTCCTCCATGAAAGCTTAATTTTCCTGAAACCATCCAATGTATCTAATAACAGCCTGTGTTAGGATGCTCTACATGACTCAAATGTACCACTAGATGGTTGGATTAACACGGGGGCAGTTTGTTTCATTATCAACATTTATTTTTTTATTATAATATGGGTATGAGTATTGAGTATTTGTCAATGGCAACATTTCAGAAACAGGTATTACAATACAAACAAAACATTGTTTTGCCCTCCAGGCTGATTGGTCAGTTCACAAAAAGTGACAAGTGCATCGACTTCGAAAGTTGAACACGGGTCAACAAAAGGCACCGAATAGTCAAACCTCTCTTTCTCCCACTGGGATCAATAAAGGAACATTTTCTCTCCTCTATTATCTTAGTATCTAAACAGCCAACCCCAAACCTTGCTAATGAATCCCTGTTGGATTCTTTCTTCAGCTGAGGAAGACTGGTATTGAGGAGGAGGTTGAGGGTTGGTGCAAAATCAAAGTGATGACACATCTCTCTTGCGCAAAGTGGTTAGTCACACAAACAGCCAAACAAACTGAATGTAAACAGAAATACACTATTCCCTAGCAGCACAGTTGTGTTGCTCGATGGCAGCTAACAGCAGGGCGAATCAACATAAGTGTGCATGCTCACTTCGTCTTGTAAATTACAACAGACAAGTTGTCTGTCCTTTTAAAAATCAGCATTGTGTATCCGTATGATTCACATGAATCAGATTTTCCGGTCAGAAAATCTCACACGTAGTTTTTGGTTTAGTCTTTGCCAACTATAACCGCCTGGATATGGACAATATCTTCTTGTTGGACAATGATGAGGAAGAAACTGAAGATAATATTCATGCTATTAGACAAAGAGAGCGATCACTGTCATGGCTGTTTGATTGTTATGGGACAACTTGATACATCATGCCTTTCAAGTATATATATATTTTTTTTTTCCTCCCATCGCTGGCTGCACTAACATTGCCAGGTTAACAACAAAACATAGATGACATGGCATTGACAATGATGCTACATTACACTAGCTAACTAAACGTCGCCTGTAAGTCAGAAAAACAGCGAGGCTGACAGGTATTTTATATTGTGATGGCTAGTTTCTCAATGCTTAATGTCATTGTTACTTACCATACTCTGGGAATTGTCTTTTCAATGCCAGTTCCATCCTCTTTCCCCTGGATAGTGCCATCTCAAACAGATTTGTTGTGTAATGTTAGAAGAGTAGAGCACAAAAACTGCCGGTAGGATCCCAAAGCAGACCGCAGTATATGGTGTTAGTTTAATCAGCGCACAGTGACTTCATGTAGTCTTTACTGGTTTCTGCACCTGGTTACAGACGCCTCACTGCACGGTGAGGCTCCACTCGTCTCACTTGAAAGATCTTCTTTTCTTTTGGCTAAGATTTTCACCCCAGTCAGGTTCCCAAGTGAGCTGAGGTGATACTAATGGTGGAGTGAAAATACCGCTGTCCACTGATCAGTCGGGGAGAATCGTCACTTGTGAGACACGGAGCAACCAAAGCCGTTTCATCGTCCACGCTCTGATGTAGGAGTTTTTTCAGCAGTCTTTTGTTTTTCTGCCTTCAGCCTTTTCTCAGCCTTGTCTTCTTGCTGGGTCAAACAGCAACATAGCGACATTCATATCCATATATGCAGTGTTCCTGTGTTTGTGCCACGTTGAACATGATGTCAGCATCACTATGCCAATCACCTAATAAGACCCACTCATCACCTTGTTGGCCAGGTTCATTTTAATTGTCTCATGAGACAAAATCTACCACTCTGGATATCAACATGAATAAGCTTCAATCTATAAATATCTGACGCCTTGTAACTTTTCTTTATACCTGTGTGCAGTGTGGCCGTCTTTATTCTGCTTTCCTCCAGCGTTAAGAAGCAGCTGTTCTTCTCTCCAGTCGCGTCTCCTGTCCCAATATCACAGGTCACCACTATAATGGGACCCTTCGCCCCCTTCAGATGGATCTGGATGCTGTCCTGCGTGTACACACACACACACACATGAGTTAACCAAATGATGGCGCTTTTTTTGTCTACCTCCTGAATGTATTCACTACAGGAGAAGATCTACATGCAATATGACCTGTAATATCAACAATGTGTATATTTATCTCACAAAAATGTAATTATTACTGTCAGATATCTTTTAGAAAAGTGCAAGAAATGTGTATTTATCTTTTCAAAACAAAACCTTTGAATTAAGTTTTAAATTAGTAAAAATATATAAAAGTTAATTACTCAGATAATGTACTTCCTACTTCTTATACTGTCTTTGGTTGCGTACCTCTTTGGGTGCAGGAACCTCCAATTTGGTTTCCTCTGGAGCTTTGACAACAAACACTGTCTGCTCCTGCAAGGCAGCGAGCCGGCTGACGTCCTCGTAGGTCACGTAGGCCAACGTGAAGGAACGGTTAAAGAAAGCCTGCTTCATTTTTTATCCACATTTACAACAAGTCTTATTTACTCCCTAGTTTTAAGAAAACTTATTTCATGCCTACTGGCTTAATCTGATGTCTAATGACATATTTCTGCATTCTTGTCTGTCTGTGGTACATAATGTTCCACATTAATCTGAGGTATAAAATACAATGTCTAATATTGTTGGACAATAGAAGGAATGCAATAAGAACTGAGAATGGGTCTGTGGGTTCTGCTCATTTAAACCTGCAATAACTGATGTTTTGGCCACTTGGGGGCAGTAAAACAAGATTTAACAGTACACTGACCTATTATCACCATATACAGTTGGTATGACAAAGTTGTTAGCAACCTGTTGCCAAGAACATCCAGCAGTTATGGAGCAACATTGGCATTCATTTTGAATTTTGTTCAATATGTCCATGTCCAATATTCAATAGACTTTTAGCTCTGATTCAGTCTCCACCAGTAAAGTATCTTGCCCTTTAGCAGCTCAACGCTCCACTATGTTCTGTCTGCTGTTTGGTGCTGGGACAGGAGGCAATAATGCAATGATTAGCAAAGACACTGATATTTAAAAGTCATTATGTGGGCTGTATGGGCTCTTAACAAAATCAGGGTATGAGAAGCTCCTTGATTCAGGGGCAATAAATGATGAATGGATCGATGGAAATCCATTCTAAAAGTCAGGAGGGTCTAGATGACCAGCAGTACTACTGCTCCTCTAAGTCTGATGTGAAAGGATATGCAGCGTTTTCCAAGTCATCGGTCATGTCGAAGAGCTGCTGAGCGCAGCTTTTGATGAGGCTGTCCAGCGTGTCCTCCACCAGCTTCAGGTTGTCGAACTCTCTCTGGAACTTCTGCTCGTTCCTCCACAGAAAGCTGGAGATCTGACACCTTCCTCTGGGCGGACAACAAAAGAGCAGGTATAAGTGAGATCATAAAACACAAAAATATAAAAGCATAGATGCACAGAGAATATCTTCTCATCTGTTCACTCACATCCACTTGTATCTGTTGACCGACTGCTTCTCGACGAGGCTGATGCCTTCCAGGACGTTGGTGATGTCATAGACTCGTCGCCTGCGGGTTTGCAGGCTGGTGACCACCTGCCGGATGTCCACTGTGCTGTCTGGAGCCGCCAGCATCAGCTCGAGGAAACGCTGCGTCAGCATCCCCAGGGACACATCTGAATACAACACGACGGCCAAAGTTAGTGCTTTATAAACCTTTACTGTTTATGGTTTGCTTATCTGTGTGGTTTTCAAACAGGAACACAACATGTTCTCCCGTCTTCCAATTCAAACTTGTACGTACTCTCAAATATTGATACAAATATGCAACAGCTCCTACTGCTGCTAATTCACATTAAAAGTGTCCAAACTATCTGCCACTGCGCTTTGTGCTCACTGATTGATTAACTGATTGATCGAGTTAAACGACAGGAGCACTCACCATGTCTGGTGAATTTCTTGGTCTGGATCGTCTCTTTCGTCTGATTGACAACGATGCTGGGAAGAGACATCAAAATGTTACTCAACTTTGAGTTAAATTTGTAATTTCTGTTAAATCTTGGTGTGAAAACCAGGAGCAGAGTTTTTTTTTTTTTTACCCAGTTGTCTTGGACTCTGAGGTCTTCTTGGCTCCTGGATCCTGGAATTCAGAAAGTACAAACAGATCCGGTTAAAGCTGTAATTTAGATGATTGGTCACAGGCATGTTGTCAGACATATTGATAGTTGGTGTTTTTTTTAAGTCTGACGTGTTTGGGTTATTACACGTTATGTACAATCCTAACAGGAAGATCTTTTTTTGACAACCATACAAACCTTTTCTACTCATTTATGTCTACAGTCTCAGTTTTGAATCAACTCAACTTTAATATTAGAATAGAATATTTTTACTAAAATTTGCATCCATATTTTCTTGGAAATAAAATGCAATTGTAAACCAAAAAACAGAAAATGTTACCGTGGTTTGGATATCACACTGTAGCGCTTTGTCGTATTTCTGTGTAATAATACTTTTCAGTTGCGGCTAATGTTGGATGGTTTACAAATCCACATTTCTCCCTGCAAAATTAACCCCATAACACTGATATTCAACTGATTAGACTGAGAGGAGAATGACAACCTCAGTATCAACATATAATCAATATGAAGTGAATAAAAACACACAGAGATGTTTAATACACACTGAGTCACAAAAGAAAATATAATGAGAACCCCCTGACCTGCTGTGGTGGATCCACTGCAGCAGGTTCTGGTGCAGGAGGCTCCGCTTTAACAGGACCCTCATCTCCACCTTCGAAATCATCATCATCATCATCATCATCATCATCACCGACGCCTGTGGCCCACTGATCCTCTTCCTCAGATGACTCGGCTCCCCAGGGGCTAATCATGCCCAAGGGCCCATCCAGGCAGGGGGGCATGATGGGAATGGCGTCGCTGTTGACCCCACTGTTGGAGATGTCCTCCGGAAGGAAGTGGTCTTCGCAAATTAAATGCTGCTCTGTGGAGTCCTGCGTGTCCGTCTCCCTCAGCGCGGCCAGCCATACCTGAACAGTCATCAGTGTCAGCCTGCTGTGTTTATTGCTTACTGGTCTCTGATTACACTAAAGACACAACCGCACTGAAGCTTTAAATCCTCCCTAGTTTCAAAAACACCACAGCAATGTTTTTCTGAATCCATATCTCAGATTATTTCTACGGACGTGGCAAACACCGTTTCATGCACCACAGTAACACTTTATAGCTCTTCCTTAATCAAAGTTGCATTATTGTTGTCTGAAGAGTCCGGTTACAGTTTAAAAGACTATAAAACATCAGGGACTGGTTTTAAAACTCTCCTTGATGATGCATTAAAGTCCAAATCAGACACTTTATCTGGCCATGTTCACAGGATGTAACCATAGTTTCCTCATCATTCATTCATTATTTAGGGAACATTTGTTTTAACTAATTAAACGCTCTAAGCTAAATAACCACTCGAAACAAAGAATAAATATAATCCTAGGAGAAAGAGGTATATCTTGTATGTATCTATGTATCAACATGCCACAACCTGAGGGACACTGAACCACCTACACACACATTTAACGTTACATTACATCAGTCTACTTTATCATTATTGTTTTCTTACTAATCTGTATAGAAACATATGTTGCACCTGCTTTGGCAATGTCATTAAACGTGTGTTTCAAGCATGATCCAGTTTAAAACGCGGTACAAACACATGGTTTTCACGAGGTACAGGGAGGAAGAAGGGCTGTTTTCATAAATGATTTATGTATTTGTTTATTTAATCTATTTATTTTCTTTTATGTAAATATGTATGTTGGGGAGAAGCGGTAGCTTTAAATATGCTTCATCCTACTCCTTTTCGGACACGTGGGTTCACATTATTGCTTTTGTTTTGACTATTGTTATTGNNCTATTTTCATTGGATTTGTTTGTTTGTTTGTCAGTTCACTTTGTTGTGTTACTCGCACATGTTCGAAATAAAATAAATAAATTTAAAAAAAAAGGTAAAAACAGGTCCCGTTTGTAACTCAAACTTTAAAACATCTCTGACCAGATCCAGCTGTTTATGTAACGTTAATGAACGAAAAACGACACAATTAACCGGATAGTAAACTAACGCTGTTTCCACGGTTGTCACTCATATTACAACATACATAATCAACATTAACCCTTTATTTCAAGTGACACAACCGGCTCGTTGCTGGTTAAATCCACATGTCCGTACCTTAACTCGTGCTGGGTCTTTGGGGAAGTTGAAGAACCTCTTCGGGGTTCGGCTGAAGATGCTCCGGTTACCGTTCACGGTGGCCACGCGGTTCGGACAGCCAGAGACGACACACTTCACCATGCTCACCGGCACTGCTCCTCCCGGTGGAGCCCCGTTAATAACCCTCTGGGTTCAAAACGACCGACACAAAGACAACGGTCCGGTTTGTTGTTGTTGTTGTTGTTCTCCGGTTGCTTGTCACACCGGAAGAGGTGTGTTTTTGACCCGGAAATACAACAATGCAGGGAAACAGCGTTGGCGCCAATTCTGCGCCCTCTACCGGACACATTGTGTGTTTTTATTGTTTTGTTTTCATAATTATTGTTACAAACATTTACATGTTCACAAATTAAAATGTAATCATGATTTACTGATTTACTTCTACTTCTTACAAAGGCAGTCTAAAAATTATGTTTTTTTTATCATGGCCTTTAATTTTGAGGAACATGATGGCATAAAATAAATAAAAAACTAAAATATTATTAATAGTTTTACACTCCCTTTCCTTTACAATTATTTAACAAAAAAGTAAAATATTATTAATAGTTTTACACTCCCTTTCCTTTACAATTATTTAACAAAAACAGACTTTTCTGCTGGCATCACAGCGATTAACTGTCTCCACTAAAATATCACTCATTTACATCAAAATTCAGGTATTTGGTCAAAAATATAAAAATATTTATAAAAATATATGGTGATATTTGTCAATAGCTGCATTGAAATTGAATTGAATTTACATGTTTATACATTTAAATTAAATTATGATTTACTTACAAAGGCAATCTAAAAATATTTAGTTTTTTCAATATGAGATATGATGGACTAAAATAAAAAATATATATATTTTTTTTAATTATTATTATACAAAAACAGACTTTTCTGCTGGTATCACAATGAGCATCAATAGATTATATATCAATACAAATTCTATAGACATCAAAACTGAGGTATTTGGTCAAAAACATGTTTTGAATTGAAATTAACAGCTACCCCGAAAGAAAAAAAAATACATTTGACATTAAAAAATAGATGTATTCCCAAATGAACGATCATTATTAACTTTCAATTCAAAACAAGAACAGGTCGTAAAACAGTGTTGCAACACAAGATTTATTCAGAGCAAGAGATGCCAACACCAGCATGATAAAAATTGTACAAACTTCACAAGTCAAATTAAAATATCACGTAGCAACTCGTGACCTTAAACATACAGCAAAAATACCAACAAAACCCATGCCATGTGGTAAGAAAACTGTTGTTGAAAGTTTTGCAAGTAACAGAGAAAAAGGGGTAAAAGGAGAGAAAATGAATGTTGTATAAAAACCCCTTATCAATGCACCGCTGAAAAGAAACTGTAACATTTTCATAAACTGATGATTTCACAAATATTCATATGGTTTTCTTTTGCATTCTAGCATGTCACATGTTAGTGTTGAGATTCTCTATGTAAATAGTTACAGTTTAGCTTTTACATCTGATATTACAATATCTAGTCTATTGACTGTCTTTAAGTGGCAGAATTGTGCTTTAACTCCCATTTCCTTTGTTATCAGTAAGAATAACTGACTAAATAAAAAATACAAGCTGTCAGTCTATCTAATGCAGTAGTTTACTGGCAGGAAGCTGCAGACACAAAGCTTTGGACAGAGATGTGAAGTCAGGGAATGAGGCTTTGCAGCAGAAGTCCAAAAAGAAACATCTTTAAAGGAAAACTCCCCATTAGCTGATTTTTTTCCCCCTTTCTGTGGAAAACTGGACTGACAGCAGAGAAATGTTTCAGTCATATCAAACGGTGGGTAAACATGAGGTTTTAGGGGTCCTGAGTCACCAATCAAATGGTTGGGATTTGGTTTATAGATGGTTAACTCTAGATTTTCCCCTTAAATGTTTTTACAGATATTTTCCACACAGTCTGACATTATCACATTGGAGCTATATTAGGCTTAAATTGAGTGAAAGTGTGTAATTCAAACCCAAAGTGGCACGTTTTAATGCCTTTTTAACAAATATTCTTGATGTATTTATGACTTTACTCTTCTGACGTAAATCTTACAAATTTTATATATTTGGAAAGTTCAATTTAAAGGGTTAGTTCACCCAAATGTTCTCCCTTCCACCTAATGGTATCTAGCCATGCAGGTAGTTTTGGTTTTATTTGAGCAGTTTTTGAGATCTGTCTATTTCTGCCTCCACTCAAATACAGTTGGGGGGTAAAGCAAGTTTGTCTGTTCCTGTTCCAAGTCTTCCAAGAAGGGTGTCTTCTTCTTACTCTGGATAATACATTTACCTTAGTGAATGAGTTTTAAACTACTTCCTATTCAACTCATGGTCGCTTTGAAAACTAGGGATGCAGCTGAACTTGTGCGATGACAAAATCACGAGAGAATCCGTTTTGCAAGACTTCAAGCTATGTGGTTCGAACCAATCAGCGTCCTCTGAGGAACTACTGTCAGCTACGGCATGAGCTACGAGATGTGACTGTTTTCTTGAAAAAAGCAATGGCAGCTGAGGTTAGCGTAGATGCTGCTGGCATCAGTTACATCAGAACTGGAGAGTATTTCTTTGAAAAATAACGGCACTGAAAGCTGGATGGAAACGGAACTTTCGCAAAACCTTGGACACCAGAAATAACTCTTCTCATTTCACAGCTCTGTTGACAGGTTGTAAAAAGTTGCTTTTACAGAGAGAAACAGGTCTCATGTTAACCAATGCAACGATGCATTCATGTTTTGTTTTTTGCTAAATTGTGTTAAAAACAGCATTTATCAGAGTTTTCTTGTGTGGATCAGAATTCTGTTTTTGATATGTCTTTTAAAATGGATTGGATGTTACAAAGCGGAGGGGGTTAACAGAGTAAGGGGACCAGAGGGGGAGTTTTCCTTTAAATAACAAATCAACTCAGTGAAATTTGCTCCAGGTGGCTTTCAAACAGGAATCACCAGCACAAAGTCTTGTCGAAGTCACAGTTTCCACAAACTCGCTGTACAGTTTTTGCTTCATTTACCACGTGATAATACTTTGACATACTCCAATAAAGTGCATGCATGATCGACGGTGTTCAGAAAACATATTCCATCAGTACTGTGATTTCAGACTGAATGTCATCGTAAAGCCGATTCAGATCAAATACTCAGTCGGTAAATTCAGTGCACAGACATCGCGTTACGACTGCTGGCTCTAGTTTTCATTCATCTTTTCAATAACAATCAAAAGCTAATTAAAAAAGTGCTGCTTGGTCATCATGTCGTCTGGCATCATGTCCCATTGTGGCTCAGACAATAAGATGCATGATTGGAAAGACGTTTTCTACAGGACGAGTGCAATATACAATGACGGATGGGGACGTTTGACCCTGTAAGTCCAGTGGAGCCGTCAGCCTTTAGAAAGGAAAATCATATCTACAAATCCTTTCGTCTGCCAAGTGCCTCTTAATCGACAATAAAAACATCAAAACATGGAAACAAAGGTGTCCCTGTGCAAAGTCGAACATGACAGAACCAAAGTCCTTTCACCCGCGTCAGATTCCTAAAACATGATTGTAGTAAAAGGTTTATACAAAACGCAATACATTTATAGTTAGTAAAAAGATCTATCAGCTCTTTGCTAGTTTTATTCATAAGAAATTGCATATACCCAAACATTTTTTTTTTCATATAGATTGCATCCCATATCTAAACAAACGATTTAATATTATCATACCAATATTGCTGACACGTTGTCCTATTAGCTATTCAAGGTTGATGATTAAAAAGAAATTCAGAATGGCAGATTGTCTCCTACATTTTCTGAAGCCAAGGGTCTTCCCGCTTCGTTCTTCGCATGAACAAAGAAAAGCGACAGAACAGGACAGTTTGAAACGAAACAACTCTGAAAAAGGGGGATGATGGGATTTTGCACCAGTAAGTTTCCGTGTCATGATGTTTGAAATCTTCTTGCTTATAGCATTGGTTCTTCTTATAATTTTAGCCAAAGATTTACAGTAATAATAGTGTCCACGCGGTCCACTTTCAAAACATTACAAAAATGAATGAATTCACATCCATTTAAACGACCTCCAGCTTTACAGCTCGTGAGAGAAGCCTTTTGAAAATGATTGCTCTTCACGTTCGCAGCTGTGCTCCCCATTAAACCCGTGACGCCCAGTTTTTTTATGTATGTAAATCGCATTGAAATTAAAAAAAGAAAATGATTCAAGCTTACGATAAATAAATACATACATATACACTAGAATGTGCATACATTAGCAGCTATAAACAGTACATCACATTATATTAGATCATATGAAAATGTACAAAACGTGAATGTTTGTTTAAAATGTTGGTAATTGTTTTTCAAAGCAAGGCAACAACAATCAAAATAATAAAAATAAAAAGAGATACCCATGGAGTTGAGAGCATAACAGCAGAAGAAATAAAAGAACTATGGTAGATTACAGCAGCAAAAAACAACCAATTCCCCTCTTTTTGACTTTTTTTTTTTGTTGTTTTTGCTTTGCATTTGTTATTTTGGCCTTGATCAGGGCTAGACCTGGATACCCTGAACGGCCTGTTTGATGTTCTCCAGCAGCGCCTTGTTCTCCGGGCTCTGGTACTGGTCCTGGTGAGTGTACATGTCTGTCAATGTACTCACATAAGTGTCAAAGTTCTGTTCATTCATTGGCTCCTGTGAGGGGAAAGAAACCCATGAAGAAACAAACAATCAGACGGATTAGAGTAGGTGTGTGTGTGTATTTATAGACAGTATATTAGACATTGTGGGAAAGGTTTGGAAGACAGGCGAGCAGCAAGGGAGGGAGGGACCACTATCAGGAAAGCATGGCTCAGATACACAAACTCACTGAAATACTCCTTTTAATTACATTTTAATAATATGACTAATATCTACACTTCAGCCTGTGAAGATCTACGCAGTGCAACTCCAAACCATGCAAAAATCAGGAGAGGGATGGTTAGCTTGTGGATAGATGGAAGATTAATGTTTGGCATATGGAGACAAAATCAGGATGTTAAAAATCAATGGGAGTTTAATGGGGAGATGAAAGAGACACTGGTAATTCAGCTTAGCCTAGCAAATCTGGGAGTTTGGTCGTGTAAGTGTTTCTGAGAGACCGAGCAGCTTTGGCTTCAACAACAATCTTATTGGTTGAGTTCAATCTCAGTGGGCAAAGCAAATAAGCGTTAAGTGTTTTACTAAGTTCCACTGTACATGTGGCGTACCTCAGGGCTCGATATTAGGCCTAGTTCTTTTTAACCTGCATGTGTTTTCTGAGCCCTAGACATCTATTTTAGATGATTCCACATCTCAAATATAACAAAAATGACACAATTAAATATTTTTACACTCACACTTAATAGTATATCTAGCCATGCAGGTAGTTTTTGTTTTATTTGTCCAGGTTTTGAAATATCTGTTTATTTCTGCCTTCACCCCATTACAATTGGGGGTAAAGCAATTAAATTTGAATGTTGCTGAAAAATTAGCAACATCCCTCTTCCCAGAAGGGTGTCTTCTTCTTACTCTGGATAATGCATTCATCTTGGTGAATGAGTTTTTATCAAAACTATTTCCTGCTAACACATGGTCCCTTTGAAAACTAGGGATGCACAGATCTGATAACCTTGTAAGGCATCCATAAAATGTAAGGAATCTTTATTTAATTTCCCCCAGACCACCACTTCTTTCAGCTTTCCCTGACAAATTAATTTTTATTTTACTGCATGCACTATTTTATCTGTATTTCTTTCCATCAGAATTTGAATTACTTTACTTTTTATTTATAAATCTGTTTTTCATCCTTATTTACATATACTTGTATTATGACTGTCTTTGCCAGTTACCTAACTTGCACCAAGTTGCAGTGCAATAACTGCACTGTTTAACTCAACCAATCAGATTATTTTGATTCCAGAGCAGCTCTTCCTCCAGGTTTGTGGATCTAAAACTATTATTAGCAGAACCAGGACTTCATATTTCATTTTGATTCTGAAACAAATTCCTCTTAATGTTGCTTTTTCATGTGAATTTGATTTGTATCATATAGTCAGAGGTCCATGTCTCAGAGGAGACTCGGATGTCTCATTTTTAAATTACCTATTTCAGTTAGACAAATTATTTTTTAAGACATCTTCTCAGAGCTTCAATATCCCCAGTAGCTTCTCAGATATAATCAATGTTTTTTGCCATTTTGGAAAAGGTATCAAGCCACATCAGATGGTTTTTGTCTGGAACAGCTGCAGGTAGTTTCTGTCACTATTTAAAAAGATGGTTACACTCTTGTATACTAAATGGATAGTTTGATGTGCAGACGCCACAGTGGCCTAAAGGAGTTATAGGAAGGGGAGGATGACAGTGCAGAAGAGAAGGATAATTGGATAAAGGATAAATGGATCTCTTACTCTGGGAGGCATCTGTAAACAGCAGTTATGCTTTACTGGGGCCTCTTTCTGTGGCAGCGGTCTCTACAGGAGAGGGTGTACAGAGAAGTCTATTAGCCCGCTAGACACACGGCGGTGGTCACAAGGCTTCATAAGCTACACTGAGAAAAAAAACACACAACGTCCGCCTTAGCAAGTCATTCCCCCTCCGGCTCTGTTCGCACAGCAGCTGAAAGTTTTCTCAGTGTTATCGTACTTGAAATAACAACAAGACGATGGAAAGAATAACAGACAATGTCATTTAAAATGGACAAAGACATTGTTTGTCATTTTTTTACTCTGCCAATCAGAGTTCTTAGCTCACGTATTGTTATAGATATGTCTACAAAGCTTATGTCCTACAATACAGATACAGATTTGACCACCAATCTGGATCCGAGAATGAAGTCCTGCATTGTGAACAGAGACTTATTTGGCATTTTTCTGGAAACAATAAAGGGAAAAGTCTAACAATTCTACTGTTTTTGATGTGAAAATATCCACTCTGATGCAAGATTCAGAGCTTGTTTTATAGGGGGGATGAAGATCAGATTGCTTGTTAAGACAGACATTTTTCTTGCAGTGTGATATGAAGCGATCTCGCACATGAATGGAAGGACAGGAGGCTAATAGTCCAGTTATCAAGCAACTCGGGTTCATACTGTTTAGAGAGAGATTATCCAATTAGCCCCAGTCTTCTTTCTACACTGAGACAACATGACGCCAAACCATCCATGAGCTCTTCACTCAAACTGAAAAAAGACGGGGCTGTTTCCTTATGTGAAACTCTGTGAGGCGTTGTAAAGCACAGAAGAAGCACAGCATGGACTGCTGGGAAAAAAAAGAAGGTGGCGAACACAAAGAAGCAGATGAGGAAAAAACCTGAGTGTCGCTACAGAAAAGGCTGGAGATGACTTTAACACCTCCCTGGATTAAAATCGCGAGCAGATGTTAGCTCTCCTCGGATCACTTCAAATCTTTACTGTCCCCCAAACAGTGTTTAAAACAAAGCAGGAAACAAATTTAGCACATTAATTATGATATTATGACAAACATAATCCAAACTCCAAACTCCAAACTCCCTCATATAGAATGATGAGTAAAACTAAGCAAAATGAAAATAAAGCTTGGTGTTCTGCAAAAGATCTCAATCTTAACACATCATTTTGTCTATTATTTAGTTCATCAGTGCAAGAAAATAGGTCAACAGTCATCTTTGAATGTACAACAATGATTCCAAAGACAAAAGTTGCAAAAGGAGAAAATTGATCTCACCAGCAGTTTTTCCACTTTTTTTTACAGAATTCATTTTTAAGAACAATAAAAGATTAAAGAGAAACTAACATCCCTCTGGAAATGTGTGACAACTAGTTCGGGTCAATCCTCACAATATTTCTACCAAAATAGTCAAATTGCAAATTATAGATTGTTCTCATTAAATAATCTAATTAAGAAGCACCACTGACCTCAGGTCAAACTAAATGAAAATAAAACAAACTAACTTAATTCAAATACATAACAGCCTGAAGCCTGTTCAGGGGAGGAAGCTGCTACCTGGCAGAATTCAAGGCAAAAACAAAAAGCTACACACTATTTCAGGAATTAACTTATAGCTCTTATTGTGTAGGTAGGTTATTGACCAATTACCTACCAAAATAAAACTTTAACATTTAATTTCTTAAGTTTGTGAGTTTGTCTTCAAAATAATATTATATATAATTAATATTTACATAAAATAAGGTTTCTTCATCAATCAGTCAATTTATGTCCCATTGTGATACTGAAATTCTAGATACCAGAAAATATTACTTTCCAAGCTTGTAACTTTTGTTGCTGTAAAGGTTCTATTGAAGCTGTAAAAATATGAGTCGAACAAACCTGCAAACTTACCATGTGTGGAAGCTGGATGTTAGCTAAGCTGTTGATGAGCGACTGGCTGAGGTTGGCCAGCTCGTGCAGCAGCGAGTCGTTCTGCTGTTCGATCACCTTGTTCTCCTCCTCGATGGACTTCAGGTTGGTCTCCATGGTGGTGATCTGCATGTGAGGAAATCAATTATTAGCATGTGATTGTTTTGGGCTGGGGGGGGGCGGGTGGTAGATGATGAGAGAATGAGTGAAAGAGATGCATTAAACACAGTACTGACGTCGTGGTTCACAGTCAGCATCTTAACCACTGAGTTTGAGTCAGGGAAACCAGGGAAATAAATATGTTCTATTTTTGCAAACTATACTATATATAATGTAGAGAAAATAGAAAGTTGGTTCTCTAATTTATTCAATATAAACTCTTAGATGTTTGTACATGATTCTAGTTTAAGCTGTTTTCCACACCAGCAGATATCTATGCATATTCTGAATGTATTTCTGATACAGTAAACAGAAATCATCTTACTTGTGTCCTCAGTTTTATCATATCTGACTCCACTTGATTGTTGGACTCATTCAGGTCTTTGATTTCTTCATCCAGCTGTTTGATTTCTTCATCATTTTCGATTCCTGAAACCAAAAACAACATTTAAATTTGATCCAAACAAGTTTTATTTTTAATCGGTTTTGGGTTAGGGTTTGGTTCTGACCTTTGCTTGCTCTTTGCTTGATTGTCAGCATCTCCACACTGCTCATCCTGGCCTTCTTCATGGCAGATGTGGCGCGGGGACAACCGGAGAGACTGGAATAAAACACACACACACACACACATACATTGACGACGGATGAATTATAAATCTGCTGCATGTGTGCAAGTTGATTTTAATTTTAGGAATGAAATAAAAGCAATGGTAGCCTGTCAGCGTCAATCAATTTACATGTGATATGATTTGCAAATTGTTCATTAGAATAAACACTGAGCTGAGGATAACAGTAATAATAACAAAAACACAAAAACTGTTATATAGTTGAAACAGAGTGACACAGAGCCACGCCCACCTCCGATGGGTCAGGAAGCTCCCGCTGACGTGTCCTGAGCCGTCACAGCCTGGGGTCGGGCAGCTCATGCCGTCTGTCTTGCCAGATTTCCAGACAAACTGCGAGCCGTTGACGTAGCTGTCCTTCTGCCTCTTTGCTGCCAATGGGCATCCTGATGCGCTACGGTGGGAGGCGTACTTCCCCGTCACATGACCCTGTCCATCACAGCCCGGCACCGGACACCTGAGAGGAAGAACAAACACAAGAAAAGACGGACAAAGTGTCACATTGTCTGCTTTTCCACAAACATCATCCAAGTGTGAATGGTTGCACAAAACTCAACTGGTGTTCGGGTGTGATTTTTACTTAATTTGGTGTTCAGTACACAAAATGTCACACACCGCTTATGCTGAACTGAATCAACAGCTCATGGAAACAAAATACTAACAGCATCCCAAACAATATCAGAATCAGAACTGGGGTTTACTGCCAACTAGATTGTCACACACAAGGAATTTTTCATGATATTTTGGTGCATAACAATTAACATTTTGACAGAAAACAAGATAAAAACAAGTGCTGTAAATTCAAGAACATAAATATTAAAAGGAAACATTTACATTAGGAAATATAAAGCAGTATAGTATTATTATAAAAGAAAATATGTACACTATATGTGTTTTATAGACTAATAAACATGTTTCCCGTGACTGAATACAAAAAGAAAAAGGTTCTGTAGTGTCTTTGCCAACACTTATAAGCTGTAAAAAGATTAAACTAAATCTTACCACAGCATCTCCACCACCTGCTGCTGTTTGATTATCAGCTGATAGAGATTAAATGTCATACCTGTCACCTCATATGCTGCCAGCACTCCATTTAACCAGCTCAACTTTAAGTTATTGGGCTAAAATAAGGAAAAACGCTGGTGCAGTCTTATGCAAATCCATATCCTCTTCAACTCACAACTCACTTACACCCCCACCCCACCCCCACCCCTCCAAGGCCTCCTGGCCACAGCGGTGTCACCATGAGCCGGACAAACACCTTTCGCTCTGCAGATGACACCACCTCAGTTTCCAGACACTCTGCTCTGCCTCCTGCATCCCAGAACGCCCTTCGCAGTGACATTTGGGCTGATTAGAATGAGCCAAGCGTCAGCGGACCGCTCCCCAGCCGAGCTCAGGTTAAGCTTAATTATAGTTTCACTGTTAATGATGATGGTGGATGGAACAGAGGTGGCAGCAACAGCTGGCTGCAGACTGACACCGGCTGAACTTTAGATTATTCACAAGGTCATATTGGCTTAACATTATGGCTCTGCTTTAACGAAAATGTCAACCGCTCACTTGTGCTAACCTTTACTGGACTCGGCCTGCTGGGAGCGGGAGGTGAAGTGGAGGACTGACCACAGCTCCTCTCTAAAATATTCCCTCCTAAAGTTAGAAAGGTCAGCGTACACAGGCAGCATTTTAAGAGAAAGTAGATTGATGGATCTGTCAGAAGCATGACAGACTTCCCTGTAATGTGGCTGCTATGAGCTCTATTTACACACTAGAATATATGAATCTTGTATTTATAAAGTTATAAAAACTGTATTATACACACAGCTCAGTAAGTTGCTGCAACGTGCAGAAGTTTTGGTTCTGGTTTTACAGCCACAACTTTACTCTTTTAGTTCTCTCTCATCAACCTCTTTTCCAGCGGCAACAGGCAGCTGTTTTAGTGGAATAAAACCTGTACCAAACATCAGAAAAACAAAGTTAGAGACTATCTGGTGAGCATAATGAAGCATCCAGCAGAAAAGAGCCAGATATATTTATCAGGAGTAAGAAAAGAGCTGAAGGGGGAGTGAATATTTGACGCAGATTTGTCAGATTGCCAGAAACATTTCTTCAAAATGGAGCCTCATGTTGCTCAGGGTCTGTCAAAATCCTGGTGGCAGAGTTTTGGATGAGCCGCAGACAGGAGAGGGATTTTTTTACTGATGCCAGAGAGCAAGAAATTACAGTAATTTAACCGACTAGTTATAAAAGTATGAATCCAGACTTTTGGTAAAAAGAAATGGTCTTGATATGTTTCTGAGATGATGAAAGAGCGATTGAACCATTTATTTAAGATGTTTGTCTAGGCTGAGGTTATGAGCAGAAAAGATTTCTGATCATATTTTGATCTGTGAAACAAAACAGTATGACGGGTATAAAGGTGAGGAGGCAAATTAAGTAATTTGAGAGCATAATTTAGTCAATTGAGAGAATGAAATAAAAATATTGACAAAACTCACACAGTAAAGTTTCTCTTTACATTTAAGTTATGCAGCCTCTCAGAAACCTTACTTGATTGGCTCCTGGTCATCCTTGTCCTCTTTGCTGTGAAGGATCTTGATGCCGCTTTTCTTGGCTCGTGGACAACCGGACAGACTGTAGGACAGAAGACAATTTAAAAAAAGACACAGAGAGAAGTAGTGTATATTTTTGTTGTAGTTTGATTCATGGCGGCAGGCAGCGTGGTTACTGTACCTCCTGTGGGAGGCATAGTTCCCAGTAATGTGTCCAGATCCATCACAGCCGGGGGTCGGACACCTAAGGCACAAACACAACAGCAGTGTCAGGGGAGGTCAGGATACTGAATGAGTACTGTTTTGTAGTTTAGGCTCCCATTTGGACTCCAAACTGCTCAGACTTAGTTTGACTCTGTGGACTTACTTGAGTTCTTGTGCGTTGGTCGTCATCATCCCGCGGATGTTCTTGTCGGCCAGCTGGCAGCTTGACAACCTGCAGGAGGAAAAGAGACACAAATTGAATTTTAACTTGTGAATCTCGTATTCACATTAAAAAATATATTTTTTAACAATAAAATCTTATTCAGTGACTTATGCAATGGTTTTTCTTCAATAAAATGCATGTGAAATTGGTACTGAAACAAGTGAAATGACAAACTGGAGGAACATTTTAAGTAAATGCTACTTTGGACTCTGGAAATTATGTTTTCCAGTAGAAGAGAAGAGGGAGAATTAGGTGAACAATACAGGACTGACGTTTTCTCTGTCCTTATTCCACTGAGCTAAATAATAATGTACATTATGATCAGGAAACAATTTGCTTTTAAAGGAAAAGTTTTTCTCTTTCTTTGTTACGTTGATATGAGCAGCCAAAAATAAAAAAAATAATAAAAACAACCTACACAATTACTTTCTACTTTTGCTACTGCATTGTGTTTCTAAATTTGCAAGGTTATTATCTAGTTTCATTCCATCCTCTAGGTCTAGACTTGTTTTTGTTTTGGGTCATGTTAATAGTTACTGAATGTCTGCAATGCATATGTTTCCAATAAAGGGACAATAAAGCGAAGTCTGGTTGGCTTTCAGTACTTCTAGACATCCTATAACAATTTTGTGTTAATCAGGTTTAGAGTCTTACGTGATGAGCTCCTTCTTGCTCTCCTTGCAGGGCGGGTACTTGTGATGTTTAGGGCTGGGCATGGTGACCTCGGCCGGGTAGCGCTGCTCATCCAGCAGCTCCTGGAAGGGATCCAGCTCGTCGCTCTGGTGTAGGGACGAGAAATAAGCAGACTACAACATATCACTACTAGCTCTATGTTAGCATATTTACACAAAGTGCACTTCTACAACATTATGTTTCCCTTTCAGACACATGTGATAACTCAGCATTACAGCAGTGTTTATTGTGCTGCACCTATAAAATAAACCAATACATAAATACAAATACATTAATAAACCAGGTTGACCGTCAGAAAGTCAATCAAAAAAAAAAAAACTACTTTCTACTTCTAGTTATTAGTTAAATGGCCAACACTGGCTTGGTGTTTATTTGCTGCATCAAAGTGTATTTTAGCAGCTTTTCTGATGATCAACATTCAAATGTACGCAGTTCACAGTTCCACATGGATCTTTGAAATTGAGATGATGAGAGATCTGCAGCTCTTCTTGATGTGTTTTGTAGTTTTTTCCTCCAATAATGAATGTTTTGTATAAATGTATGTAATAAATGACCCTATAATGTCACTGTCTACTTTAAGCTTCACCTTTGCCTTGAGGACAAGGGAACATTTTATTTTGATAACAAAATAATAAAGTCATGATCTGAATAACAACTAAAACGACAAGTCGATTGACAGAAAAGTAATCGACAACTAAATTGAACTTAACTTAACTTAAAAAAAATTTACTTGGAAATACATGTGTTGTTCAGTAAAATGAACAGGAGTACTTTGATATATTATTATATATTATTATAATTATTAACGACAGTCGGACAATATCACCATTATACAGTGTTTGGCTGAATTTGAGAGCCTGTTTTTTTCTACATGTTGTTATATCTTGTGTTTAACATTAAACCTGTGACAATAAAGTAGAAAATGTAGCATATTTTATAGCATGTTTTCTTAATAACCAGTTATTAATCTGTGCATTCATTTAATCTGCATGCCAAATACTGTAAAAACAAAATCATATTATCTCCAAGGTAATAAAAATCATGCATAGTAGATGACAAGACACAAGCTGAACTCATCTGTGAGCCAAGTTTATCATTTCCAATATTTTTACCTCCCTTGTGGCGTCTGTTGAATCAACTGGAGGTGAGAATACACCCATTTCCTCCTGCTTCCTCCTGCCCATATTGTATTATCTGACTATATTGACATGTGGTAATGCTTCAGTGAAATAAATCAGCACCAGTTAACCAGTTCACACTCCCTATGCACCAGTTGGACAGAGTGAACGAGAGCTTTTTTGTGGCTGTGAGCGCTGCAGTCTGCTCTGCAGTCCACACATCACACCTCCTCAGTCGGGAGCAGAAATCGTTCAGGACTGTCTGGAGAAAATCCCATCAGCCAGCGAGCTCCAGGCTCCAGCCTCCTCTGCAATGTCGTGCTTCATTAACAAACGCAATTACTCTCCTGATTAAAACCTTTCACTTCAGCGCTCTAAATCCAACAAGGCAAATGTAGCAATTTGCTGCATGGATTGCTCTGTGTGATATCAGATCTGTGAGGATTTAAAGCGTGCAGATGATCTATCATGTTTTACTTATGTATTAGCGGTGTAATTCAGCATTTTAATGCGCCGTGCTCGAGCTCCTGAAGCGTTCATTCAGAGAGCTGCTGCATCTGAGCTGGCGCAGTGCCGCTTTTGGCCACATGAGAGCGCACTGAGCCTGCTGCAAAGATGGCTGCATCCATCCCCATGCTATCATCCAGGGTTATATTTAAAACTCCTACTTTTACTCCTACTCAGAAACTTAAGAATAAAAGATACTTATCAAACTTCTTTTGACTTAAGAATGCTCTTAGGTTTAAGAGAGCTCCAGAAGTCTCTCACATTGGTTAAGAAAGCCTGTCTTTGGAGAGTTATATGATATAGATATATATATATATGAAAGATATATGTATAATTCAGAGTAAGGTAGTTACTCTGAATTAAAGATAGATTGTTTTTTGCATTTATCATGTCTGCAAGCAACAAAACTGAAGTGATTTAGTCTGCAATCATGCATCTTCATTGTCCGCACCTGTCAATGTGGTACTAAATCTTAAAATGGAAGAATTTTAAATATCCCCTCCAGACATGTATTAAAACATATACAAATAGCTTGGAACAATAATGTGTGTCTGATATGTCTTTTACATAAACAAAATCCTTAAAAAGCCATCTACTCTTAATATTCCAGAAGTTCTGAACATGCAAATTTCTTTAATAAAGTTTTACTGCTGGACACAAG
>NW_023340246.1:18821106-18828651 GCF_004916995.1 Morone saxatilis | reverse complement strand
TGTGAAGTCCATTCTCAGTGTGTGTGCACTGCTGGCTTCAAGTCTATACATCACACTTGAACAAGGTGCACACTGGACCAGGACCAGGACCAGGACCAAATCAGATTTTCAGTGAGCTCAGAGAAACTTTCCACTTTCAGCAGATTAATGTGAAAACATCCTTCTAGTGTCAAACTCTACATCATTCTGCACCGTGATGCTCGAACATCCAACTGTAGGAACAAGAAGCATGTTTCTGAGTGGAGGGGCACTTAAAGAGAACTAACAGTGTGATATATGCAAAGTAAATCTCTGGCTGTGTCTGAAATCACTCCATATCAGCAATATAGTGCGCCGCATTTTACTTCATCCCCTTTATTTAAGTGTCCGAATTCTGACTGTGTAAATGTGCTATATAGTGCCCTCGAAAATCCCCACAGTGGAATAAAAAAACTACTGTCCATGTCACGTACGCTACCCTCTGCTAACAACCCTACAGCCGTTAGTAACGATGCAAATGACTATAGAGCAAAGTAGTGTGTGTCTATTATATTGGGAGTAATGAATGAGTAAATGAGGGAGAGAGTTCGGACACAGTTCTTGTCTCTGATTGATTTGCAGTAAGTAATAAGAGAGAGAGTCGCTTGAAAATGTGTCTTATTCTTCTCTTTCAGCAAATAACGAGTTTTATTGTTTTTTCTTTGTGTGATCCTCTGAAGAAATGCTGCCTGATTGTCACTTAGGACGTTTAAACACCCTCACTGCACAGGCTGTGACACATTTTCTTCTTTTATATCTAGGTTTTTAAAACACCTTGTATTTAACTTAAGAATAAAGCAAGCTCCTCTTTTACAGCAGCTATCTTTGTCTTTGGCCTTCCCTCATTATTCGGCTGCTTTCTGCACTGAACTACTTCTATTTGGTGGCTTTAGGGTAACAACATAATAACAACAACAAGTTAGTGGTGATGTACAACTTTGGCAAGCACTGTCTTTCCATTTTCATGCCTTTGGTTAGCGAAGGTGTACATGCAAACACACTGGACTCTACTAAGCTTACAAAATTCCCTTTTATGTATGTAAAGTGATGCAAAAACTATGCGTACTAGCAACCAGAAGTACGCCCTCGCAGAATAAGACCACAACTTCTTCTATGGTGTTTTTCTGCTATGCATCAGGGGACAAGCATCCCTTTAAACAGCTTATAGAGCGTAATCATCTCTTAATCTATGCGTGCACCCTTTAATATAAACTCTGGATTCCTTAAATCTCTCAATTTCATGCTTCAAATTATCCTTACTTGGCATGATTAGAGGACATATTAATACTATATATCAAATTAGGTGGTTATAGACCTTAATCATAAACTGTAAGGGCAGAGTGTGGAGCATGAGCAATATTTAATTTTGTATCTTTTCATGTCTTATTCAAAGCATATGTTACATTAATCTTCAAATGAAAAGTTTAAGGTTGCTTTAAGGTTTAGAGTTAAGTGATTTTCTCTGTCTCCACATCACTTAACTTTTGAACAGTTTGAACTGAACCGGTGGTATACACATTACCACGAGAATCCATTAATGTGCGTCATTGTAAATAAGTTCTATATATATAAACCTCTTTTCAATATGATGCCTGTAAACTCTAAACTGTAGACTTAGGTACATGTTTAGGTATTAGTTATAAGTTTTAAGTTAATTAAAGTTATAAATTGTGTTAACCCTGAATTCTCACTGTACATCTGGTAAAGTATGAGCTCTGGACTTTTATAGTGCAGAGCTAAAACAGACATTGTACATTTCAAATTAATTAATTCCAACTAATTGTTACCAAAACCTTGCATAAATGGGAAACAAGCAAACAAACATTTCAACACATATGACGATAAAGTTTCCAATAATTAATGGCTATTGAATGAATATTTACTTGGAGTAGTTCTTTAAAGGAAATTCCTCTGGCAATCAACAACTTTTAACACAACTAACTAAACCTAAATTAAAAAGTAAATTAACAATGTATATAATAGTAATAAAATACATCCTTTTTTCCAGGAAACCTTCAAGAAATAATTTGCATATAACATGTAACAAAAGTGTTAATACTTAATCTAACTTCTGTCAACAGTACAAATGTAAACTGTAAACTTTACAAAGTCTGCAAATTAAACTTTACAACTCAAAGGTGTGAATTCAATTACAAACTCAACCTGTAAAAAGTGAATTATGTAAACTAATTCTCTACGTCCAACTTCTGAAGCATTTCTGTTCACTGTAATCTGTGTAAATATTGTAACTTTATATTTTAGCAGTTCATAGTGGCATTTATTAGTAGTAACAGTAGTAATATACATGGTGACTTTGTTGAATGTAAACTTGTAACTTGTAAACTGTAAACTATTAGTGTAAATAGCTGCAGTGTCTCTATTGTGTGTAAACTGTAAATGATGTAACTTTGTATACCATGAAGTTTCTTAACTGTAACTTCCGTGGTGGTTTTAATCCAAACTGAACTGTAAACTCCATGAACAGCATCTTTTTAACCCTAAAGCCCTGCGATGAATCTATTGATTCTAAACTCTGTAAGTTCTGTTGTGTCTGTTTAATGTAAACTCTGTGACATAGACCTTCCTGTTACCTCTTTGTGGTCCTCGTCTCCCAGCCGCTTCATCTTGGTGTAGTCGACGGGCAGGTCCCAGCAGTCGGCCTCGGTCAGCTGGTAGCAGCGGCTGCTGAGCAGAGCCTGCCGCTGGGGCGACATCGGCTGCAGGGGGGTTAACACCGTCCCGCTGCCTTCCGGACCACCGGGCTGACCGGCCACATCCACCGCACCATTGTCGTCCATGTCGCCAACCGGACTCTGATGGAGACAGGCAGGGAAAGAGCTGATGATCTCAGATGTAATGCAGATGAAACTATGTGTGACAATACTGAGGGTTGGTGCAGTTGGTTGATTAAGCACTTTCATACAGTGGGGGAACTCACAAGTTAAAGTTTAAATATAAAATGGTTAAAATTAAAGCAGCAGAGGCCGAAATTTCCAGACTTTTAGTCCATATTATGAGTGAAGCTCTGAAAAAACTGGGTCCTATAATTCCCATAATCATTAGATCCTCCTTGTTAACACCCACGTCTTTCAAACTCCATGTCCCAACTTAGTAACAGTTGTTAAAAGTTTGATGTCTCAAGGCAACCGAGAATACCCTTACGACATATTGTGTTAATGTTTGGCTAAAGCATCGGCTGAGACAGTATACTAACAATATAAGTGTCAATGTGCCTCAAAATGTCAGGAACTGTCAGGCTCTAGTGTGAACCAGTATCAGACTATCTATCTGGGTTTGCCAAAGTTTTAGTTCCCAGATTCAACATAAAAGAACGCTTGTTATTATTTTCATACTTTTGTCCATCATTTCTAACAGAAATAATAACTTTGTACTCACCAAGTTGACTGCTGAGATCTGGAAACATGGAAAAAAACAGTTTATCCACATCATCTAAACCATTTTATTTAGAGGTTAAACAGCAAGTGATCGCACCTGAAATGTTGGTAACGATCCCTCATTGCACAGGGAAAGTGTGCAAACAGCAATGTTAAGTACAGTAGGTCAAAGTTGACTGAATAACTGAAATTGTTGGATGTGCAAAACATGAGTTTGAGTTAAAAAATGTACCGTTCACCTTCGTTTTCCCTTCCAAATCAATTGTTAACCTGTCTGATTGTCTGACTGCTCACATTTCTTAATCTGTCAGACTTCTTTTTAGTGATTTCATCACATTCCCAGATCTCTTTGGTGGGTACAATGTTATTATTACTGATAAAAAAGAAAGAAAAAACAACAAAAACAAGACTAAAGTTGTAATAAACCTGAATTCTCCTATAAAAACTCACCGTGATAAATAAACTTTTACCATGTCTTTTTTTAAATACTTTACTGTACATCCCATACATGTCAAAATAACATTCTGATGATTATTGTAATATAATTTTTTTTCCCTCCTGCCCCTCCTGTGTGTGAATTTGATGTATGAAGGCAGACGTGCTGTGTTTGCGCACACCGCCTCAGACTACCTGTGTCAGCAGGTCTTGGGGTTTCCCTCCCAGAGCGTGCGGGAGCTCCCTGCACCTCGTCGACAGGTTCAGTATGGCCGTGGCCGCCATGTGGGCCGCCTCCATGTCGTGGGTGTAGTCGAAGCTGCTCTTACTGCAGGTGCTGCTGGCACTGCTTCCGCCTCCTCCTCCTATTCCTCCACCTCCTCCTCCTCCACCACCACCTCCTCCTCCACAGCTCAGGCTGCTGCTACTGCTGGGAGCGTAGCTGCTGGTCGTACTGCTGGCCGGGCTCGACGTCTTACAGTAGCGCTTAGCTGGGGGGAGACACACATGTATGGCTGGTTTGTTAGATTAGTGGTCAAAGTGCAAAGTGTGCAGCAGATGGATTGTTACAGTGGATCTAAATTTGCAAACTGAAGTTCAATTAAAATATGCAAAAATCGAAAGAAAAAGAAAGAAACTGAAAGTCTGGTAATATTCTGCATTAAGACCAGAACCATCAGTCCCACATACACCATCCTGCTGTCCCAAACGCTCACAAGAGCACCAAATGTGTAGTGATCTGCTGCTGAAAACTACAGTGTTTTAGGAAATTCTGGACGCATTTTTTTAAAAGGGAAACTACATACTTGAAGATTTATGTCTTCAGTAGAAGCAAATAGGCGTGGGGGCTGAGAGAGGCAAACAGAGTAGGGAAGTCCAAGTGTCTGAGAGACAGACTAACACATTGCTGGTTTCTGGCTTTTCATGCGATTTGTAGACAACAAAAAAGGAGACACAGAGAGTCAGAGGGAAAATAAGACAGACAGAGGTGGAACCAGAGGAATCTGTAGAGACAAAGAAAAAGGGAGAAAGACTAGCGATTGTATGCTGGTGTGATGGTGAATCGGGGCTCAGCAGGCTGGAGTGATGCTGATGGAGGGAAGGATGTTAGAAAGGAGGGAGGGAGTCGTGACGGAGGGGAGCGCAGACACCTCGTCTAAAAACCTCCCTCTTGCCTGCGTCTCACTAATGGCTCCCAGCCAAAGAAACAGGGCTCGCCTCCATTATCTCTCTCCTGTTTCACAATCCCTCCATCTGCACCTCCTCCCTCCCTCCTTCCATCCATCCCTCCCTCCATCCACTGTTCAGAGGAGGCAGGCTCTTAGCTTGGCATTTCCATAACTCTGCTCTGCTTTCACTCTAGCCATGTGGAGAGGCGAAAAACACCGGCGCTTTCAGTGCTATAACAAAGAGAATACACTGTACTGAGCGTGTGTGTGTGTGTGTTGTCAAGCTTTTGTCATCAAGTACAAAATGTTCTCTCTAGAATAGGAAAATGAATAGAAATCCCCCATAGTAGGATCATTTTACAGGTTTTATTCCCTTCAAAAAGACAAAGGATTAAGAGTAAAAGACAATAATAAAAATAATAAAATGGATAATTGAATTTTAATTACAATTTTTTTTTTCATTTTTACCAGACGTGATGAATTTGGCATATCAATAAAAAAGAAATGGGATTAAGACTGAGTGTAACATATTTTTCAGATAAATCCCATTGTTATTTCTTCTTGTTGATTCTTCTTCTAACTTCTTTAAATTTCAGTATTGTGCTGTTGATGCAGCATCAACAGCACAGCATCTCCTTCTACCAGAAAGCTAAATAAAAAGAAGCACAAATGCCTGTAAACAATAATACTGTGTCCTTTAAACAAAGGAAACAAATAACTAAATAAATTATAGTCACATTTTATTGTGAGACTGATGATTTACAATTCAGATCAGCTTGTTGATGTGCGTTCAGTTTTCTTACCATCGTATCCCTTTGGGGAGGTGTCTCGCCCGTGGTGGGACTTGGTTGTTGGGCCTCTCTTTCCGTAGCCGCCATGCTGGCTGTCGTAGCCGGTGTAGTCGTAGCTGGTCTTGGAGTATTTTTCCAGCTCCTTGGCCAGGTTGGACCGCGGTGTGCTGGTGGGAACATTGTTTTTGTAGCCGTACTGAGGAATCTCGAGCTGCTTGACGAAACACATCGGCCTGAAAGGAAACCAGAGGCGAAAGATGCCGGGGGGGTTTGTATGCAGGAATTTTTAACCGCACCATTCAGCATCTCAGATTTGAATGATATAATCAGCATCTTTCACAAAGATTTCACAAACGTTGAGAGTAGCTGCACATTGGGGAATTTCACTGCACCATTCAGCATCCCCGATTTAAGAAAAGTTCATGTATTAAATGTTTCAAGTGAAACAAGACGAGTTAAGCTTTGTGTTTCTAGTATAGGTTTAGATTTCAATGCACCATTCAGCATCCCTCATCAATATCTGACAACTGGAGGTTGCAGCGACAAAACACATCATTATTATTAAAATGTATTTTAAAGTGGGTCTGACTCGAGTCAGATGATTCAGTGTGGGAGGTACCTGAGGACACGGTCTGACGTCTGATTGGTCTTACTGCCGGTGTCAGTCGTGTGGCTCTTCTCGTGGACCTTCGCCATCTTCTCTGCGGCAGCAATGGGGCAGCCGGACAGACTGGAGGAGGAGGGGGGAGAGACAGCACACGGCCTGGTTACATACTGTACTGAAAACACACATGCAAACACACACACACACACACACACACACACACACACACACAGCATCTGGCTCTGAATGAAGAGTGGTTTAGCTGTCAGTAACAGCAGTTCAGAATGAATTATGGATTTTAAAATGGCCTACTTTATGATGACTGCATTACTGGTTTACTGACTGACAGTCTGTGACTGATGTACTGACTGACTGGTTTGCAAACTCAAGTTCTGACTGGTATGCAGTTGGTTTGTGTACCGAAACTCATTTGGTCCACCAGACAGGCCGATAGTTTCATGGTATTTCTGGTGGAGAGACTTTCTCCTCACAGCTCTACGGCTCCCCCCAACTGCTGGCATTCAGTCAGCATCTAAATAAAGTGGGTGTTGATTGGACGGACAGTCTTTTACGTAGAGTATGCGAGTCGCTGACACAGTGTTTTTGGTGTGAATTTGGGGTAAAAGAGAAGGCGATTAGCTTAAACACAGTTTGTATTCAAAACTAAATCTTCCTGCTTCTCCGTCTGTGTGTCACTCCAGGCAAATCCCAGTCACCTCACACACAGAAGGAATTAAATGTTCTCGTTGCCAGCACACACACATTTTAAAGGATGATAGCAGTGTGTGAGGAGTGTGTGACAGATCAGCACGGTGGCTGCTGCTGCTTCTGCTATGGAGGCGTTTCCATGGCGACTGCCAGACATGAAAGCTGTGTGAGCTGGTAGCTAACAGTAGCTAAGCTAGCTATCTACTAGTGCTTTGTTTCCTCTCCCAGTGGAGCTGTGCTACATAACACACCCTGCAGCCACGTCTGAGCGAGTGTGTGTGCTCCTCTGTCTGCCAGCGCACGTGTGCTGCTGTCTGTGAGCTAATTTGTAAGTGTCTTACTGTGAGTATGTGCGTGTGTGTGCGTGTGTGTGTGCGTGTGTGTGTGCAGATATGCGAATGTGTGTGCAGATATGCGAATGTGTG
>NW_023340246.1:18811929-18821006 GCF_004916995.1 Morone saxatilis | reverse complement strand
CACATTACATAATTCCAAAAATATGTGTGTGTGTGTGTGTGTGTGTGTGTGTGTGTACTTGCTGCCTGCATGTGATGCTCTGCTCTGCCTATTAAACAGCTGAACTGCTGATGTGACGCAGACACACCTTCAGTTCAAACATGGCAAAATTTTAATTTAAGCCCCTTTCGCACATTTCATCTAAACGAGGGAATGTTCCAGCCTTTTTTTGCATGATGGCAGTGGAAACAGAGAAAATGTGGCAATTTTTCAAATCGATTCATATCCAGATAAACCTCTGCAAATCTTTGACCAACAGCTCTTTTTGGAATAAAAAGTGCAACATTAGTGGGGAGAAAAATGCAAAAACAAATTTCTCATATGTGAAGGTTGTGTGTCAAACGAGAGACTTCTTGTGTGTTTTCGCCTCTGATTTTAAAACTAGAGGAACAAAGCAGTTCACAATTCAGAAAATGTCAACTTTCACTATCCAGTGAAATCAGCAGAGACTTGGCTTACATGAGACTTCACATCTTAAGATCTGACTTGAGACAATGCTTGTGATGGTCAAATCTCCCTCAAAAACCCTTACTATTAACAGCAAGTGCTGTTTCTAATGGTCAGCATTCACAAGGATGAAAGACTTGCAACTGACTTGTAATTTTCTTATGAAGACTTGGCACTTGCTTAGGAATGCAGTTGACATTAATGTATGATTTTCAATATACAGTGCCTAGATTATGTTAGGGAAATATTAGATGTGATAAGCCACACAAAGACAAAACAAACCTGAGTGTGCTTAGTACAAATTTGGGGAAGCAAATGTGACGCTCAGAGAGCAACACTGAAATGAAGAAGAGGTTTCATCTTAAACTTCTCCATCAAACAACAAACAAACTTACAGTATTTGTACTGCAAATGTGCCACATTCACATGTCGGCGGTGTTATTCAGCTGTTAGCGGCCTGGCTGAAGGACGCTCACTCACCTGCGATGCGAGTTCCTGTTGCTATTGACATGACCCCGTCCAGAGCAGCCAGGAGTGGGGCACTTTAAAACATTTTCATACATGGCAAGGACTTTGACAGACAGGAAAAGGTGAGAAAGACAGCGAGGGTTAGGAGCAGACAGGAGAGTTACCAAGCGTTCAGCTACGACGGTTAGGCATGCCCAGATTACAGCTGCACAACTGGCACGACAACTTCAAAAGAGTGATAATGAACACAGCAACAAAGATTCAGTGTTATGACAAACTCCGGCGTGAAAGGATTATGTGTCAATAGCAGGAAGTAAACACATTTCCACCCATTGATCCGATAAAACAACTGTTCACTAGTGAAAACTATACATTTCATTTTATCTACCTCAACAGTTTCAGGTTCCCTTCAGGTTTTTGGTTCTACATAGTCAATGAAAATGTCCCTCCCAGCAAAAAAAGTTCAAGGTAAATGTCTTGCCCTCACAAACTAATGGGTTTCCAGTCATGTCTGATACATGTAATCCTTTCCTGCCGGGGGAAACACTAGTCTCATTTGCAGTTTTGATCACTGTGCTCATTTCATTAAATTGCATGAGACAAGAACAAACTGGAAGCAAAAGTTTGTCATGCACTGTTATAATCTACTGATGACTCTGCAGATGGTGAAAGAACAACGTGTGGGGTGATGAACTAAACACTGTGGTACAACAGGTTGGTTGGTTGCCATATATCACAATCCATTCTCTTTATATGTTATGTATCCATCTACAGTGTGCCGATACGGTATGTAGAATATGTTCTTCATATTGTTTTAAACATACTGCAGGTGCGTCCCTAACCCACCAAGACGACTAAAGCTTGATTTGATCTAATGTAATAATCTAAACATGTTACCTGTGAGTTTACTGTGCATGCATTAAAGCAGGTTCAGATGATCGGAGATGTTCACATGCAGGTGGTTTTGTGAGTTTTTGCAGGCAGCAGGTGCTGTTCACATGACACCGGCAACACAGATACCAAAACCAGACATCAGGCAGGTGTGATGAGGAGGAAGAAAAGAAAGTAAAGGATGACACAAAAACTAAAGCAAAAGAAAAACCTCTTTGTTTTCCCACAGTGAACATAAGACGGCCAACTTTTAAGAGTGTGTTTGTGCTATGAAATGTTCACTTCAACACTTTTTTATGTTCGCTTCAGTTAAGAAATAAAATCGAGACAGGTTGATTTGCTCTAGATAGAAGTGAAACTGTATTCAGTAGTCAGACGTCTTTGAAACTCGAAACCTTGATAATGTTTTGCAGGAATCATCTAATGATCAAAAACATGCTAAAACCAGCCATAGCCTGAATATGTTTTGTTACATGCTTAAATTCTCATTTAAAACAATGCAAATTATTTATGGATGAATGAGCGATCAAGCCTCAGCTCCACCTGTAGCTTTTACCAAGTCAAACCCAGTACATCTATAAAACACTTCCAACAAAACAAAACACAAATGTGGAGTCATGCAGGACGGATGCATGATGGTGGACAGCTAACATGCCCAACATTGTCCAACTTTCACTGCTACACACAATCCATCCAACAAGTCATTTGAAGTATTAATTCTTTATATCTTATTCTTCTGAAATCAAGAGAAATATATCTGCTTGTTATATATCTTGGTCTGACCAGTAAATAAATAATAGCAGCCATGATACTGTCTGTACAGGAATTTACTTTTTCTACGGGCATTAAAGTACACTATGGTGTACTAAATACTGTCAGATAATAAGTTGTAGGCAGATTTTCTTTTTTGTTTTCAGTGAAAAAAACAACAACTATGGTTTCAGATGTACAAACATTTCTCAGACGCAAAAATAGTTTAATAGGTTAAGTTAAACTAAGGGGTTGGAGCTAAAGAATGGGTCTTTAAGATGAATTGCATTCATGCAAATGGAAAGAATAGAAAGTTTTGAATGTAGCATTAGACCCATTAAGAAACATATAGCCACTACTACCATTCAGAAAAAGCTAACTAGCCATATTAAGTTGCGTAAGTCAGCTAAGGCGAGAGATATTCTTGCTTTTAGCTACAAATTGGCATGCATCCGTTTGAACCTTTATTTGGGCACATGCTCAGAAATCCTCAACGCAAACGAATGGTTAAAAAGTAAGTATACGTCTGGCCTAATTAGCCTAGCTAACCCCTGAAGTTCAATTAGTTCTAGCCTACAGCTTGTTATTAACATTAGTTTTTAGCTTTTAAGTGTATTTATCTTTCTTTGACATTTAATCTTTATATTTAGCCAGCTTTGTTAGTTAGCTTGCTAGCACACAGAATCTGGGGTTCCTAAGCTCCCCCAGTTGATGTTTAACTCAACGAATAAGATGATTTCTGCCTCCCAAGCAGCTCCACCTCTAAGAAATGTTTGTACAGTAAAAACCACAACCTACAGATCAGACTGGAGTAATATGCTAGCTGAAATGACTTGTCAGAGTATTACTTTGACTTTTTTTAAAGCTGGGTGTGTTTTCAGTGGAGCGTGACATCCAGGCAGTGGACCTACTCTCAGGCGGGACTCTGTCTTTGTGAGGACACCCGGACAGGCTGCGGTGGTGCGGGTACAGACCCGTCACATGACCAGTCCCATCACAACCTGGCGTCGGACACTTACTCTCCTTCTTCTCCCCTCTGGAAGAGTCTGGAAAGGACAGAGAGATGAGACGGAGGAAATTAGAGGGAGGTGGTGTTGAGCCGACAGGTAACCACTAGCCGAGTGTCGCTCTGGCCCATATATGGGTGCCAGATTTGGCGAGTAGCCTTGCTCTAGATCTCTGAATTACCACCCACACCTCAGATTTGTTTAGTGCGTCAAACAGGTCTGATGTTGTACGCAGTGATGGCTCTTGGTGGTTGGAGAAACAACTGACCTAGCTTCTTAGGCAGAATGAAGAATGGGTACATCATCTTTTCCAGGAAAATAAAACAAAACAAACCCCCAATTCCAACAAGAACTCAGCTTAATGCAATGTCAGTTTTAGGGGGGAAAATTTGGGTCGACTGGGTTGAGAATCAGCTCCAGTTAGCAGCACTTGGTTCAGCTTTGAGCCAGAAATTGACCCCTGAAATTGTCCCAAATTCACTGTCCTTGGTCAGATTCTTGATCATAATGAAAGCTTTCCTGTGGACTAATAAAAAGAATCCTTTGGTCTAGCAAAGCCATCCTCTGCGCTAATGAAGCAGTCTGAAGCCCATCTGAGTCTGTTGTGTGGCTGATGACTGCACCGCTCCAACTCCCTCCCAGAGGCAGTGGGGTTGTATTTGAGTAGATTTAGAGAAATAGGCCGCAGATAGCGTCCCACAGATGGATTTGCTCTCCTAACGGGCCGTGCAGATTGCCATTACTCATGCCTGACAAGCCGGCCGTCTGATGTTCCCCACACCGGCCTATTTTAACAACATAAGCTGCTGTCAGAGGAAAACCGTGCATCTGCAAAAAAAAAAACGCGTTGGTCCTGAATGCAGAAAATGAGTGCCCATTATCTCATCGGCGGCCACGTACAGCATTTCTGAAATAACACAATGGGATTTTAACAGGTTTTAAGAGCCCAGGGGTCAGAAAACTCACTCAACCCGGCAATGTGCACATAAATGTTTGAATCAGGGAGGAAAAAGACAGACATTAAGGTTACAGTTATTTGTTTTTTTTCCCACTACAGCACTGATAGCCTCCGGGTGCTGCTGGGCTGAGGGTTACAATAAGTCAGGCAGACAAGATAAACTTCCTCTGCGCTGACCTGGGGTCAGATTTTTGGAGGAAAAGCGGATTCAGGTCAAATGTGATGCAAAGAGGTGACGTGAATTTGGCAGAATTTGGAAAAGAAACATGATCAGATGACAACTTTGTGAATACAGTTCAAACACTCAAGTTTTCAGGAATATTTACTGTTTTTATTATCTTACAGTTTATTATGAGGATTCTGTACAGTTTCACAGCTGCTTTATTACAATGTGAAACTGTTACTGCTAAATTAACAAGACGTTTATTTTTAAATTATTAGGAAATTATTTTGGTCAGGAGCTGTGAACACTGATGTGGTTTGACGGTGTAGAGCTACACACTGACTGACTGACTGAACTAAATTTGCCTCTGGAAGTCCAGCCGCTGTGATAAAAATAGTCCTGGTATGAAAAAGCCTCCCAGACAACAATTTCTCTTTCCCAGCTGTAAAATATCTGAGTGTAGGACCACGTGTATGAAGAAACAATGTAGACAGAACTCCTCTTGAACACAAAGCATTGGGTTGCGCTGTAAACAGCAGCAAATATTAGAACTTTCACCCCTTACAATTGTGCACAAGACGTCTATAACACGCTATGTGATACCAAAGAGATGAGAAAGACTTTGAGTTAGTGCTACTGCTGCTCAGGAGACTTTTTGACCAGCACAATATGTCCTTATTAAAAAAACATATAGAATCAACATATATAGTCTCACAACTTTGCTGAACACAGATCGATAATGACACTGAGGGTCAGTGTGTGGGTTTTTACTGCCTACCTTTAGGGTAGTACGCCCTCTTCAACCCATCGTGGTGCATCCTGGACTTGCGCTCCTCGCCGGCGCTGCTCAGCCTCGGGCTATGCTCGCCGTGGCCACGGTGATGATGATGGTGATCCCGACGGGGAAACGTGTGCTCTGAGGCCATCCGGTCCCTCATGACCTTTGCCCTCTCTGATTCCAGGGCGATGGCCTTCTCCAGGAGCGACAGGTTTCCCTTGGCCATGTCGAAAGTCTCGTCCGAGCGGTCAGAGGCCACCGATGTGGTATCTTCGTCGCCCTCCTGGCTGCAGCTGGTTGGATAACCTCTGGACGCTGGGCTCAGCTGCTCCTCCAGCTTCATAAGGTTCACCATGTCGGAGTAGCTGCGTTCCAGAGACCTGGGCTCCCCCGGTGCACCCTGCTGGCAGCTGTCGTACCTGAGCAGTAAGTGGGACAAGAAATGACCACTAGTGACTGGTCAAACAGGAGAACTCTGGCTGATAAGTTGAGGTTGTCTCGGAGTTAGAAATGATCTGAATCTGTTCCTAGAGCCAGGAGAAATAATAGTTTGTCCAGGAAACCAGACATTGTTTGGAGGTCTTGTTGCACTCAGTCACTTATACAGAGAAGTTTGGTACAGTTTCACACTTACACTAAAATAACTCTTTGTGACATACAAATGCTCATTTTCTATACATTCTTTTGTTTCTTTAAAAAATAGTGGGGCCAGAAAAAGTTTTCATTTTCATAATTTACATCAAAACTTTTTCAAGATTATTCATTAATCTACTATTGGTAACTATGGAAACGAAAGACTTGCATAAATCCCAAATAAGACCTTGTAACATCTCATATGAGAGAGGCGAACCATTGCTACTGCAGCCCATTTGAGCAGCACATAGTTCTCACATGAACCTACACGATGAAGAACATTTTTAAATATTCAAATCTTACTTAGTCTATCTAAGTAGCCCTCAAATTCAAATTAATTCCACAGCTTTAGCCTACAGTATTTGACCATAACAAATGTGTGTCTTGCAAACACAAACAGATGGCACTCGAACAGAAATGGCATGTTGACATTTTTTCAAAGGCAACGAAAACAACAGAATTGCCATCAAGCATGAATGAAGCCGGCTCCTGTTTATCGAGCGCGGATGACCTGTCACTTACATCTCAAGACTTGTTGTGCAACACAGGACATACATTTACATATATGACTAATTTGCCAAATAAGTATTAACATAAGTTACTGTAATTCTGCTTTTTAGCCATTACCATTAGGGGAAAATGAAATGAACTTTAAAACCAAGCTTTTTAGATATATATTTTACTATGATCATTATCAGTAGTATATTAATTAACTAAAATAAACAGGAAGTATAATGTTGCTAGCAGATTAGCTGGATTTTTGTTTACATTTTGGCAAATTGGTACCATTAAAAGTAGCCGAATTAGCTATTAGCAGTTCCTGTTTGCAACATACCCATAGATGTACAGATGACTATCAGTGTAGTACTTTGATACTGAAGAAAACATAATAATTTTCAGGTCAAATTACAGTAACTAACATCCCATTCTAAACACCTCACGCAGTATCTTTCCCTTGCTCTGGAGGAACAGCGCCCTCTAACTGTTTTGTGACAACCCAGATTTCCCTTCAAATAACAGCAAAAAGTGCAATGGTAATGGTGCTAATGTGGGACATTAGAATATGAACGTGGGAATGAACAAAAAAATTATCAAAAGCCTCTTTAAAGCTTATGTACCTGTTCAGGTGATGCACCATCTGCTGGTCTGTTGGGAGGTGGTGCAGGGCGTGGAGGGCGGGGCGATCAGACGTCTGTGTCTCGCTCAGTTTCCGAGCCAGGTCGAAGCATTGGTTCCTCAGACACTCCAGACTGCTGAGGCACACCTCCTCCTCGCTCTCATCCGCCTGAACCCTAACCCCTACGCCGGGCCGCCCGTTAGCATGGCAGCAATCATCCCCCATGGCACCCTCTGGGTATCCGTCCTCGGGCAGCATGGCGCCGTGGCCCTGTGCCAGGAGCTTCAAGGAATCCACCGTCTCTCTGACTACATCGCTGTCCAGGTCCACGCTCAGTTCGCCCTTCCGGTCGCCCTGATCGCTGCCGTCATCTTCCTCATCATCTTCATCTTCCCCGGCGCTGTTGGAAGAGTTGCTGTTCATCTCAGACTCGGTCATGGCCTGGTAGGCAGCGTCTTCAGCGATCTTGCCCAGGTTGAGCAGCGACTTAGCGACCAGCTCGTCGTAGTTCTCGTACTCCTCTCCGGTGCCGTTACCAGCACTGATGGTGCAGCTGTTGTTGTTGTTGTCGTCCTTCAGAATTGGAATAAGCTTTGATTGTCCACTGGGTTTGTAGTGGTTCTCTACTGTCAGGAAAGAAGAAAAACTCTTAGGATTTATAGTGTTCAGACACCTAAATAGAAAACCCATCTCACATCACAACAAGTTTATACCAATTAGCATAGTTCCCCTCAGTATTTTGCAGTATAAACAACATAAACAGTAGGCAATTGGTCAAAAATGAAAGAGGAAATGGATTCATTTTGTAGATAATATAACTATCTCCTCATTTATAGAATAAAAATCCAGCAGATGAAAAGGAAATGAATCTCATGTAGCCTCTAATAAACTCAGCAATACTGATGAACCAAGATTCTTCTAATATATTTCTGAATACATTAACTGGATACCTCCCAATTATGAGCCACTGTTTACTCACAAAAAACATACAACCCAGAGCTGTGCAGAGCAGCACTGCTCTCGCCGCTAAGCCTTACTGTTGATTTTGGGAACACAGACGGCGAATGAGAGCAGAGAAATTGAAAAGGGAGGCGTGTGAGGTGCTCCGATTCGGGAGCCATAAATATTCTCAGGAGGAGAAGCCGAGGCAGAGCGCATGTGACACGTCCGCCGAGACGAGGAGGCGAACGGGGAGGGAAGGAGAGGGTGGGAGTTAATAACTCAGCAGAGCTCCTCTCCCGATTATTCGTGAAGCGCTGTCAGAAGCGATTGAGGACACGGGGGGTGTTGGGGGGGAATCGAGGGAAACGTGGCGGGCGGGAGAGTGCAGAGCATCTGGTCTACCAGAGATTCGGCTCAGCAGCTCTCATCACTTTCTCCTCTCCCACTGCCACTGCAGACCCAAAATGCAATGCAAACCAAGTCTGGACACCAGTTTGACCCACAACATTGCTGGGTTCAAGTATCTGTTAAAGTAATCACTTTTTGGCTTTCATGCATACATTATGTCTACTTTCCATGTTGACTCTGTTCAAACATGATGGGACTCATTCTAGTGGGATGTTTGGCATCTAGCACACACTCAAACATCATTTGGTCAGACACTTGACCTATGACCTTTTATCGTAAGAATACAATTATTCACGGGGCCACACAAGGTCACTTGTAGGCCTTTTCAATGTCAATCCCCAAAATAATAACACATTTTGAGACGTCATTGTTAAAATCTTCCTTATAGTAAAATGTTCAATACACACTTCATGCAATTGTGGACATGCAACAGGGACGTTGCCACGTAAGCAGCGCCCCATGAGCAGTTTCTTGGG
>NW_023340246.1:18811094-18811851 GCF_004916995.1 Morone saxatilis | reverse complement strand
CTCCATATTGTGGTCTGTGGGACTTGAACTAGAGACCCTCCTGTTCCCAAGCCAAGTCCCTACACACTGAGCCGCCCCAACCATAACCAAGTAGGATTTATTGGCCAATCAGTGGTTCCAAAAGTGAAGTGCAGCTATTATAATGTAGATTTTTAGTAATATTTCGCACAACCGACAAGGAAACATTGACATTTACATTTATTTATGTTTTCAAACATGTCAAAATGGACGAAAATGGACGTTAAACTAAAGTTAGAGTAAGATTTTCATAAAATTAAACTTTATTTTTGATACCATTAATGGACTTTTTCAGCCATTAAATGAATTTATATCCTGTAATTACCTCTTGGCTGGACAAAAGTCCGTACACCAATGGATGGTAGAGTGTGGGAGTTCTCCATTGGGTGTTGCTTTCTCAAAATGAATATCATCAACAGTCCTTAATTATGTCCTCAGGAGGCTTTTACAGCATGGCGCGCGTAGTCCTCAATCACCTCCTCATGAGCAAATTATGGTCCGGCCATGGACTAGGTTTCAACCTAGTATTGCTATTGTTTGTGGCAGAGTCCGCCATTCCCATGCTGAAATGAAATTGCCTACCTACACTCAAGGGATTCACAGGAAACGAGGCAACCATGAAATGCAGCATTACTTTTTTTTATATCTTTTATCAGCATTTAACTGGGGGAAACACGGACAATCATTTTTGCAATTTTGTGCACATTTTAAACTGTACATTTTACCTTTATATATATAT
>NW_023340246.1:18805118-18810994 GCF_004916995.1 Morone saxatilis | reverse complement strand
TTTGTAACGAAAGTAATTTCCCCCTGGGATTATTAAAGTATTTCTGATTCTGATTCTGATTCTGAAATGCAGGGGGGGCTTTTTCATTCTGAAGCAGTCACAGGAAAAGCCATTTATTTGTCACATACCGTAGGTTAGTGCAGACTGCTATTGGTCATCAATACAACAAATCAAAGACAGCAGTCACCTTTGTGCATGTGGGGATGTGAATGATATGATATGATATGAAAGGGTACCATGGTTTAAAAGACTGGTCTAAATGTAACCAAGTCTTAACTTGCAACTATCATGGGGGTCATGTTGGAAGGGACTTTACGAATATACTAATATGGAAAACATTAAGAGAATCAGCAAACTCACCATGCTGACGATTCTGCTCTTCCTCTTCCTCCTCCTCCTCCTCTTGCTCGTCTTCCTCTCCCTCATCCTCCTGCTCCTCCTCATCATCACCGTCCTCCACTTCTTCTTCCTCCTCGTACAACCCTTCCTCCTCCTCCGCCCGCTCTCCTTCCATTGTTGTGTCCGCTCTCTCCACCTCTACCTCCTCCTCTTCTTCATCTTCTTCCTCCTCCTCCTCTCCCTGCTCCTCGTTGTCCTCCGAGAACTCGTCTTCCACGTCACCGTCTTCATCTCCTTCTCTCTCCCCTTCCTCTTCCTCCTCGTCCTCTTCCACTACTTCCCCCTGCTCCTTCCCTTCCACCCCCACCTCTATGGCTTCATTCTCATAGCTGGTGTAGGCGCTGGCGTCCTCCTCCTCCTCCTCCCCGGGGCAGGAGGTGAGGAAGGGCCTCCTCTTGGCAGCAGGCTCCAGTGGCTGTTTTTCCAGAGCCTTCCTCTTCTTGGCCAGCGGGCAGCCGTAGACACTGAAGCAAGACAGAGGGCACATACATGATCAGTTGCCATCTTTGTTCTCTTATTTACTATTTGATCTTTTGAGCAATTTTATCTTCACCTTCACTGGCCTAAAGCTTCCACTTCTGCCGATAACTGGAGCCGATTTTCAGGTCAAAAAAGTCTGAAAACCGAGCTAAAACTGGCAAACACATATGGGCCAGAGCTGGCTCACATATGATCCTACAATGCCAGAACGTAGCCAAGTGTGCCAACACTCATCTAGCTAGCTTGGTCATATGTTATTTTTGGCCCTTTAGAACTGTTAAATGGTTGATAGACAAAAGATCACAACTGTATGGATGAATGCTGAGGTGACGGAAGTCTGTAGAAGTCAAAACATTATCCTGCTATATACTCTACGTGCAACACTACACTAGTTCGTATGTAAATTACATCAGTGTTTTGGGCTAAAGGAAAGTGATGCAGGCATGCACTGACAGTTGTTTAACTTACAATACTGCCAATGTCACATTGGTCCAAGTAGACTGCCATGGCAAAAAATGCCCCCAAAAAATAATAATTACATCTTGTGCACAATGAAGGGATCAGATATTCAAAGTGTGATGGTGACACATACATTTTGGGGATGCAAGCCCATATTTGAGTAAAGCCACTCTGATTTAAGCCATTCCTTTTGCCGGTGGACAGTGAGTAGATCAGCCCTGATCCACTGTCAAACGGCTCTTCACAATCATCAGCTTTTCCAGTTTTTTAATTATGTTAGAACCAACACTTGTTGTAATTGGCTGAAACAGTTCCCCTGTGATTGACCAGGGAGAGAATTAAATAAATGCAGCATCTGAGCAAAGCAAAATTTTGCCTTGTATGCATATTTTTGCACTCAGTGAATCTTAAAGAAGTACATTCTTTGTAGAGAAACGACAACTGTTTAAATCTAAACAACACGGTTTACAAAACACTTGCTGAATATGTGACATAAAAAATATTTGGTGATCTTAACAGACTGTGTTCATAATTCCAATGTTCACAATTACAGCTACAGCTTTCTACAGATTCCACTTGACTTGACATGGAGGCCTTAAATATACATGGGACTTTAATTTGTGTTTTTGCTACACAGAGAGCGGGGCTTTAGTTGTCACAAAAATAGAAAGATTTTCTAGATCAAATAAGAATGTGTCAGAAAAGGCCAGAGTCATACTGTTAGAATCAGGCGGGTCATCAGAATGAATGGATTGGTGTGTAAAGGTCAAAGGTGAAAGCGCTATGACTCCCTCTGCTGTGGTCATTTTGTTAAGACACTGCAGTGGATTTCCACTCGCCTTCACCGAGGAGGAGAATCAGCCTCTAAAAAAAACCAAAGCTTATTCAACCGGGGCCTCAATTACGCAAATCCCATTATAGTCATTAACTGTTGGGAAAATTCTGCTTTAATTGCTCCAAAACAGCAAGCACAATTATACACGGCTTTAATGTGGATTTTAGGAAATCAATTAGTGCATTTCCATATGAAAGAGCTTATTTTGTGTTTGGAGGGTGAGTTGAAGGAGGTAACGCTGCTTTTCTGACTAAAACCGCTGTGTGTTTGTCTCACGAACCTGGAAAAAAAAAAACTTTAAACCATTTAACAATGACCTCCTTTTTCTTTCTTTAAGTCACAACTATCCTGCAACTAAAGTGCCTTCGTACTATGGATGAGCGAGTACATCATTATCTGTATCTTTTCAGCCAAATAAATTATCTGTATTCGATACTTGGAGTGGGCGTGGCTCAAACTGGACGTGGGTGGGACTAAACGAACGTTGTTAATTTAAGCCTGAAATTGATATGGGCTGATCAGAAAACTATTTACAGAACAGCTTCAGAATTGAGCTTCAGTGCATGAGTTTGATCACAATAGTAAGAGACCAAGATTTTTTAAATAAAATGTTTAAAAATGAAGACATTTGACTCGTTTGGTGCTCATACTATACTACCACTAATACACATAAAAAGTATGTTATCTGCACTGGAAACTCATTTCAGTACTCACTCAACACTACTTCATATGAACTATAGATAAACGGAACTATACTGAAGTCGGCAAAGTGCCACTAGTTCTTTTACATTTTCACATTTACTGGAGCCAGAAGGTCCCAGTCCCAGTTTGGGTTAGAAGTAGATGCAGCAACTACGACAAAAAGCAAATACCACAAAATATACCTCACTTAAATCGTTGTTATCTGTTTTAATAACAATAACAATACACTTGATGGGCAACAGGGAGCACAAAAAAGTTAAAAGGAAAAAGATAAACAGACTGTGAGGCAGTACTTAGTAGGCCCTACAGTGGTGCTTTTGGCTAAATGCTAACATCAACAATGACAATGCTAACATGTTGATATTTCAGTCCTGGACCGAAGTGATGGAACAACTGAGCAACCAATTTAATCCTAAATCTAACAACTAAGCTAACTAAGCCAGCTAAGAGCTTTTAGCTATAATGTTTTGACTGATCCCTAAATACTTAAAGTTACAACAGTCAAGCCATGATGATAAGAAAGCGTGGCATGTCTTCTAAAGGTTCAAACGCACTGAAAGTGTCTGACTGCGTTCGTATGCTTTTAGTGCATTTGGGCCTTTAGACTCAACAAAATACAAAAAAAAAGATATAACTTTAGGCAGTGTTTTTGCAGTCAGGGTCAGCGACCTCACAATAAGAGGAAAGTTAAAATGAATGACGTGCTGGATATTGACCTGGTTCTTGGTGGTTGTCCTAATTTTGAGAGCTAATATAAAGGTATTAGATTTTGAATCATTTAGCTATATGAAAATGTACAATGTCCAACACACTAATGTTACCTGAGTAGGCTGAAAACAATTAGAGCACCTAAGAGTGACCCCTGGGGAACACCATAGGATAGACAAGATTGACAAGTGTCACTCTTCTGATTTTTAAAATCAGAAATTTCAATTTCACATTAGTGAGACAAACAAAAGCTCTCAGCTTTACCTACAGCTACTGCTAAACCTAAATGACGGTGTTATATATGTAATATAGAATTTAAAATTGATAAAAGCAGAGAGAAGAGAAACTGTGATTAAATTAATGTCATTCACCATATGACACTGCAGCGTATTCTCCCAGATAACACACATACACACACACTTCTCCTCAAATGATCCCTCTATCTTTTACCTTAAACTGTGTGTGTGCGTGTGCGTGTGTGTATGTGTGTGTGTGTGTGTATGTGACCTCGGCCACCTTGCTGTCTCCCGCCAATTAAAATTCCGGTGGTAATTAAAGCAGATCAGAAACGAGGGAATGCTGCAGACACGGGCGAGAGACTACGCATGGTAATTATGTGGAGGGAGAGAGAAAGGGGGGGTGCACATATTAAATTTTCTCTTCTTACTAAACTGATCTGCTACAGTCATATATGATGCAACATGATTGATTACATACGTACTGTGTGTTGGATCGATTGAAGACCTTGATTCTAATGAGGATTAGATTTAACTTAATACTGTATTGGCCCAAATATGAATATATGTCTTAAAATTAAGTATTATATTTGAAGACTATACTTGTATGTATTCCCAATATCACAGTATCAGAATACCAGCTTCTACAAAGAATGTTGCATTATGGGTTGTTGCAGTTAGTTGCTAGTGAGTTACTTTAATCTACTGGAGTTTCTGATGGCTCCTATTACGTGTAACATGTTTTCCTGCCAAAGATGATATAAACTCCCGAGTGAAAACAAGTTTAAAGTGTCTTCCAATGTCTTTATTGCAGAAACAGACTGGGGGCCAAATCATCAGTCAAGAAAATAATTCTGACCATTTCCCAGAGCCTGACAGGAGAGTAGAGACACCTAGAAGTCAACTATTGTAATTTCTCGCTAAGGACAACTGGGGAATCCATTTTTGTCTCTGCAAGGATACCAGGGAGTCAGTAGTGTCTCTACATGCACAGCTAGAGTCCATTTCTGTCTTTATGTGGACAATTAGAGTCCATTTTTGTCTCCATACAGAAACATAGGGTACATTATTATCTCTGTGGATACCTGTCTAGATACCTAGAGTCTATTATTGTCTCTTTAAGAAGACTGCAGTTTTTGTATCTACTCGGATACATGAAAATACATTCATATCATGTGAACATATGGGAATCCATTATTGTCTCTACAAGGACACATAGGAGTCCATTATTGTCTACTATACCATGTCAATTAACTACAGCAACAAAGAGAGGCTGTGTTTAAATCCCTTTACGTTTTAAAGTGTGTTTGTAGTCAGTTTAACCCATGGTCAGGTCAGGTCAGTTTCATCAGTCACTTGACTTGCTGTCCGAGCCTGAAGCATCTGTGCTGTTGCTATGGTTACCTGCAGTTCAATATACCTTGAGCGCTTCTTTAGCTAAGAACAGTTAGAGGCCGCCACCTGTGAGCCAATCAGAAACAGGTATTTTCTGTGGCTGTGGTATAATCAGACATATATATACATTTTGTTTACCCATAACTAATAAACTATTCACTTCTTCAGTAATTATATATATAGAATCACTGAATCACTACTCGGTTTGATTTATCATCATCATTTATTTAGATGGTTAAAGCTTCAAGATTGTGTTATTAATATTATACAATTTTAAAAAAATGTAAGTACTTGGTGTCAATGAAGAGAGTGATCCAGGCGACAGAAATATCAGCTGCAGTGTGATAATTACATCTAGGTATGTGTGGTTAGGTGGGACCAATGCCATCGGCAACACCACATGCCAACACTCATTGCCGTGGCAACGCTTTGGCACCAACAGACGGGGGGAGTTAGAGGGGAATATATAAGAGACTGGGTGGTGGCGGTGAGACGAGGGGAGGGAGAAGGGGGGGTAATGTGGGGGACACGATGTTCACATCCTATACTAGCGGTTGCCATGGGATACAGGCTGCATCCCTCCTGGTCCTCATACTGCAGCATCCGCACGGTGCTGTCGCCATGGTGACATCCTCCAGAGAGATAGCGAGAGAGAGGGAGAG
>NW_023340246.1:18791281-18805018 GCF_004916995.1 Morone saxatilis | reverse complement strand
GGGGGGGCAGTGACTTTGAACCTGACTACACTCCCTACACCCCCACTCATTCAGTACCATGAACAACACTAACTGTGCCTCTGCCTCAAGAAGTTATAGATCCCAGTAGGGTAATGAGGAGATATGGAGAAATGTTGTGGAGGTTGGTATTAGGAATACAATTAGGTTAAAGGATAATAGACAAAGATAAAGGCCATATTCTCTCTTCTTTCTTGTTCCGGTCAGAGTCTGTGTACAAGAGATCCAAACACGCCGTGTTTCAATTCCAAACTATCAGCCAGGAATTAAAGGTCCGTGTTGTAACTTTATGAGGATCTATTTGGCAGAATGGATCTAGTATTATTTTCTTTTCATTGTGTATAATCACCTGAAAAGAACAATTGTTGGAGGGGCCACCATGTTTCTACAGCAGCCTAGAACGGACAAACAAAACACTGGCTCTTAATAGGGCATTTCCTTCTCTGCAACTACACTGCTAAATGCCACTAATTCTTACACACTGTTTTTAAACTTTAAGAATTACAAGTTTAAACCTGCAATAAACAATATTTTCCTATGAACAGTGATGTATCATGGGGTCACTCATAGTGACAAATCCTTTAAATTATCACTCAAATTGTCAGTCTCCACTCAGCTCCACTGAATATTTTAGCATATTTCCGATATTTGTTTTGGTCCTATGGCCCACAACTGTTTTTGTTCAGTCTCATAAGCGTTTCTGGCAGCAGCTAGGAGTTGAAATCAGTGAAAAACCTATAATAAACCCATTGCACACTATAGCTGCCCAACACCAAACAGCAGGTAGACAAAGTTAAAGACTATCTGATTAAAAAAAGTGGTCTAACGTCGCTCCACATTATATACTGCATTTGCAATGATCGCAGGTTACTTTTACTTTAGTATTTGAGTGAGAAATGGTTGACCGATGTTTGGTAGAGTCGGAGGAAACTTCCCAGCCTTTATAGAAATAGAAAACAAGGAACTTAATGATTTTGCTACGTTCTCTGTGTGGCTTTGTAAAATCAGGCGTTTGTGTATTGTACACTCCTGTGATCAGCCGATGATTAACTGATTAAGTGATTCAGCCATTGCTTTCCCCAGAGAGGGAACCATCAGACGACCTACTTCTCTCTCTTTTTTTCTCAGTCTCTGTCTCACTCTGTGTCTCTACCTCTGTCTTTCCTTCTCTGTCACTTTTCTCACTTCAGTAGTTTGTCGGCACAACTATTTATCAGAGATGATAAAAGGAAAAACAATCACGCAGTGAGATTGTTACTGCTGTTTCCAATGTCAAGAAAGAACTTTGAGCCTCAGCTTTCATGTAAAACTTGGATGAGAAATCCGTAAAGTGCTCAGAAAAAAATGGAAATTTTAACAAATTTTTAATTCAGTGACAACTGGGCAACTCCATGTGCTGGAAGCTCATGTTATGTGTTTGAGAGCTCTTGCACCTACTACATGGTCCTTGCAGGGAGATTGTGTTCTCTAAAGAAAGAATATTGAACAAAAGGCGTCATTTCATAAATTTATTGTGCATTCAAAGCATGATGACACAAACAATTTGCGTTGAACACATGAACGGTATACAATCACCAGTTTCTGTAAACTAGTTTTGGTTATTTGTTTCTTTTTAGGATTGTGAAAATCATTCATAACTATAAATAATAATCCAAAAGAACTGGAAGACATAACCTACATCTCTAAACTAAGATACAGATTTGTGAGCAGTTGGATACTTTATACGTTTTATGGTTTTAGCCCTGTAGATTTTTGTGTTTTCAGTATTTCAAGTTTGGAATTTGGATTTCTTGGCTTTGTAATGTTGTGTTTTGCGTTTTTGGCATGCTGTAAACCATAACTCTGGAGTGGGGCAGTTTATATCCAAAAGAGGAGATCAATTAATACTGGACGCTTACACACAGCTAATAAACTACGTTGTGTTCCCTCAAAGGTCAGCACTGTCAAGACGAATTGCTATAATTCAATGGCGCAAATTCACTTTCACCAAAGTTGGAGCTCGATAGGAAAATATTTTCCCTGCAAAAAAATTGGAGAGATCCTATTGAAAGTTTTAAATGGTGGTGTGACCAAGCCTTAACACCAGTGCTGTAATCAAAAGCACATTTGTTGAGTCCAAGAAAAGGTCCAAGGCCAAAACCAGTCGAGACAGAGTACAATGGTTCAAGTCCATGTCAGGACCGAGTCCAAATGAGAGAGATTGAGACAGACAAAAACAGAATGCTTTTGCCATTGCCAATGAGATAAGATTTGGCAACCAGGCATACGATTGCAAGTGCCACCTGGTAGGTTGCCAATGTCAATGCCCATTCTGGATGGATTTTGAATTCAACCCATTTTCTGAACAAGCGCCCCTCATAAATGGTTTTGTTTTGAAGGAGGAAGTTACTTCGGAAAAAAGAAAACATATTGCTGCACTCAGTCGAGACCAACAACAATATCAGGGCCAAGTCCGAGACAATAAAAGTCCAGACTGAGTGGACAACAGTGCTTAACACTAAGAACCAAGCTTACATCATCAGTACCCAGAACTAACACTGAAGTATCTGCACTAAGATAATGATGAAACTATTCCTGAGCCCCTGTGATAATGATAGAGCAGTGAACTCAAAGGAGAGGTAAGCAGGTTTTTAAATCTCATTCCTTGTGTTCCCACAATCATTATGTCTAATCATTTAAAAAAACTACCATCAGAGTATTTATAATAAGTCACGAGTCTTCTTATAATGAAGGCCTTATAAGAAGACTCTGTATGCCTGATGCTTTTTTTTCCTGCCTCTGTGCCCTTCGCAGCACCATCAGTCTGCTCTGCCAGCGATTCGCCATCCTGCCCTTCTCATTATCTTTCTGTTACCTCAGGCATCAAACCACCGCTGTCCTGAGCCGTGCAACCTCTATATGCCAGCTTCCCACACACACACACACACACACACACACAGCTTCTACACTAAAAAACAATATCATAGAGATACTCCAAAATAACCTCAAAACATCTCAACGAGTGCTTTGATTTCATAATGGATGTTTAAATCAGATTTTTTTTTTACCTACTTAAATGAAAAATATTTCAGTTTCCTCCTCCACAGCCACATATTCAGGCTTCAAATGATATTGTATTTTAGTGGAAACTTCTGTGGCCCACTTCTACTTCAATGCAGCTACAGTACACTTGCTTTGATATATATTTCACCTGGTTTATAAAATGTATGATGTTTCGACCAAGATTTGTGCAGAATAATGTTTTTGTATCTCTACATTGTCTCACAAAAGAAAATGGAATCAGGTTATTTGCATTAGAAGAGAATGAAATCATCCCATCCTATTGGCAGTTTTTGGAAAATAAGGTGAGGAAAATTAGATAATATTAAGACCTAAGCACTTGTCTTAGCACTTGTTAAGAGGCTTATTTTTGCACTTTGAGCACTATGATCTCACTCTGCCTGCAGGTTTACTTCAGAAGATTTTAACACTGGACACCAGCTGAAATTACTCATAGAGAGCATCACTTTTTGTAGCGGCCCCCTGCGTTTGTTGGTAATTCACCATTTCCAAAGGCGTCAGAGATCTGAGGCAGGAACTATCCAGCAGTCCAACCCCTCAAGCTGCAGGACGGACAGCCATCGGTTGGTGTGACCCGAGGACTTCACAGCTCCACACTCTGCCTGATTGGTTTTATATCTGTGGTCCTGTGACAGAGCACTGAATTTACTGAGCTGGAGGCTGTGACCTGCAAACGCTGCCAATCCAGGAGGTTTGAAACCATGACGTGAGCTCATTTATTGTTGGTACGATTCGGTTTCTGAGCTGCTGAGTGAGACGTTTGAAGCCTACAGGCAGGGCCACAGCCAACCCCAGTCCCTTCCTTACAATCCACCAATAAAAGTCTGTACAATTTCCAAATTTTCCCACATTTTATTTTCCATTTTGTTCCTTTAAATGTTATTTTTTCTGTAGCATCATCTAGGCACCCTACATTTTTGTTAGACCAAAACAATTATAAATCACCTTCATTTTAAGTTACTGATTTATTATTGTGCCCCAAAACCATAAAATGTCAAAAACGATCATTATATATCAGAATGACCCTTTAAATGACTCTCTATGTGTAATTTATGTGTCAAACTAATCAAGACTAATCAAAACTCCCTGACAGATTGTTAAAACTCCAAAGACATGAGCTTGTTTGTCCCTAATTTATAGTCCTGAATGCAGGGTTAGCTGCCCCATGTCACATCAAAATAAACAATAAACAATAAATCCAAGGTTTTGTAAACATTCCAAACTTTTTATGTTTTTAATCTCTATTAAATCTCACAGAATGAAACAACAATATTTGAATCTGCACCAGGAAACTCAAGAAGTTGGCAGAATGCATCCAGATTAAATTGAATTAATCCTAGGTACATTTAAATGGATTTTCTTTTTCTTTTCAAAATAAAAGTTGGAGCAAAATGGCTGAATCTCATAATCTGATTCTTGTCTTGTCCTTATCAGATTTTCACACTATTTAACAATTAACAAAAGGTACTTATGACAATAACCCTTTCTCTGATAAAAAAAAAACAAAAAAACCCTGATATTGCTTTCTTTGCTTCCGGTGCATTCATTTTGGTTTAATACCAATAGAGACCTACACTACAACAGAGAATCTGACTATACTCTAAATGCCACAGAAAGGATTTCTTAAATTTTACAGTGTACATTTTAAGGAATCCTCAGACATCAGCAGTGCATCTCAGACTTCATACTTTAGACACAAGAAAAAAGCGGCAGCAAAAACCAGAAACACAACAACTGTATTAGAATTAAACAAACAGCACCAGAGCAAATGTTCTTAATATCAGGTGACACAATTACATCTCTCCTTCCATCCCTGGTTACAAAGTTCCTTCGAGACCTAAAAATCATTGACTGAAAGACCTGTCTGAATCTCTCTTTATCAGTGTATAAAATATGACGTGCAGTTCGTACCTGCGGTGTCTGGCGTACTTCCCACTGACGTGACCGCTGCCATCACAGCCTGGGGTGGGACAGCTGAGGAGGAAACACACACACAGTCAGAATACGAACTTGTGTCAGTGATGCAAAGAGAGGACTTTTATCCATTTTAACCTGTCATTATGTTTGGAGTTTGTTCTTTTTTGGTGTCACAGTTAGTGGTTTCTTGGAACGTAATGCACATATGGATCAAGGATGGAGAAGTGGATTGAGTGGTCTAAAGAATGAATGTTCACCATGCCACTGAGTCTCCACTGGAATCCAATATAACCACTTTGACTCCGAGCCAACTTCAGCTATTGTCCTCCACAAACAAGCAACATATAAACTTGTATGCTAGACTTTTGGTGGACAATAATTCCCTATAGCCTACGTTCAGACAGACTCAGACAAATTCATTTCAGTGAGTCAGAATTCCCAAATGGAAATGGAAATGGCAATATTTGAAAAAACACCCTCAATTTTGCAAAAAAGTTTTAACGCTTGCTTGAAAAAAAGGGATGGGAGATGGAAACACTTTTCAGAATTAAGATGAGCTGTTTCCGCTCCGACAGTCTCCTGATTGCTCCCATGCCTCTATAATAATCCATGATCACTCCACACAGATCTGATGTTACCTTCCTCACATTAATACATGAAACAAACTGAACTGTCATATTTCCATCGTGTTTTCTGTATTGTTTTTCACCGCTTGACGTTCGACTGGCGCCCTTTTAATTACATCCTCTTGTTGCGCACTCTTCTTCTGGTTTTCTGACTGGAGAACTGGAGTCCTGAAGTAATGAATGCATGAACTCCTAACAGTCGCATAACAGTAGTACTTGAAATTTGTTAAACATTTGCGATACATTTGGATGGAAACAAGGCTACTGCAGGGTTGCCAACACAGAGGGCAAAAACTGCAGGTTGATCTGGTAAATAAGTTTAACCTGCCTCAACTTCTTTTTGCAGTGCAATACAAGTTAATCCGCCATCATTGATATCAACACTATTGGAATCAAATACATGCATACATACAGTACTGGTAGATTACTTTGTAACACTAACAACAATGTGAAAATGCTGAAGATTAAGGATGAATTTTTCAACATTATTTTCATTTGACCTTAATTTGGAGGACGCCAACTCATCTCATTCAGCTGTTTTCACTGTCAGCAGCAGGTTCAAGTGTTTCTGTCTGGATGTTTTGTTTTTTTGTATCATGGCTGCAGTCAGCAGCAGATTTCTACAGGGCTCTGAGTCACTCTGCTGCAGCTTTCAGGCCTCTCTGCCCCGAAGACACGCAGACCGCCAGCCAACGCACGCTGCTTGGCTTCAGGGACTACACACCCGCGACCTCTGACCCAGCACTGCAGAGCTCCACCCACCCTCCTCCCATCATCACCTGATCTATACACTCTGTAACTGCAGGCCAGAGTGAGAGCTGCATGAAGATAAAGGAGGAGATTTAACATCACGAGCGCAGGGAGGCAGAGGAGGAGGAGGAAGAGGAGGAAGGAGATAAATAGGGTGAGAAAGAGGAGGAAGGCAAGGAGAAGGAGTTTGAGGGAAAAGAGGATGATGACAAAGAATACAAAGGGAGGATTTGGAGGGGGGGAGAAAGAAATAGGTAGAAGGGGGCGAAGAGGAGGATAAGAAATAGAAGTAGAATGAGGAAATGAGGTGGAAAAGGAAGAAGAGGATGGCCACAGTATAGTAGAAGGAGGGGTAGGAATAGGAGGGAGAGGAGAGGGAGAAAAACATGATGAGAAGGAGAACTAGTGGAGGAAACGAGGAGGAAGAGGAGGCAGTTTGTTCAAGGTGAGGCGGTTCATCAATCAGTATGGAAGCAGAGACCAATAGTGTTGACTTATTGATCCCATAGCTCTGTGTGTGTGTGTGTGTGTGTGTGTGTGTGTGTGTGTGTGTACAGTCTTCAATTCCCAGATACAATGTCAAAAATGCTTTCCAATCATGATATAACTCCCAAAATGCATCAGTGCAACCTTAACCTTAACAAGCTGTTGCGTTGAGTTTTAAAATCCTCCATCTCTTAAGCATACTTTTTTTTTTTTCATCTGTGGTGAGAAACTTCCACTTGTTTCCAAAGCAACTGAATATTTCTTTCAGGAAGTTTCTTGACTCCGGTGCAGAGATCTGTATTACTTACTGAAGTCAACATCCTTCAACTCTTCACAACAATTTATTTTAGATTTAGTATGAGACCAACTGTTTAAGACAAAAAGTGCATGACAATATATCCATCAATGTTTTATATCTCTTGTATCTCTGGCAGTATTACATGTTCTGAGTTGAAACCATACTTCCTTATTCTGGTTTTCTGCATTTGGCATTCATTCATTCATTCTGTGTCCCAAATGGTGGCCTTAACCCTTGCCGACTTTCTTTGAGTTGCACTTCAACCCTGTATATGAAAATGACTGTGTTATTTTATTGAAAGCATCAATTTTACATTGTCAAATATACAAAGTAGCCCTCCAGACAGTTTTCTCCCTTTTGTTGGCTCTCAATTTCAAAAAGGTTAGAGACTCAAGAGAAAGAAAAGTTTAGTGGGTCACCAACACTTTAGGTTCATCATCAGGGTACCATAAATATCAACAGCATATTTCATGAAAATCTGGCCAGTAATTAAGCTCTCTCCATCTTTAGTCCCGTTAGCTAGCTGGACAAAAATCCCTTATAACTGGAGTTAAAATGGAAACTTAGGGCAGTGATAGATATATAATAGAACCAAATATGTCAGAGTGGCTGCTTCCATTTTTGCCCAGCGGTCCACTCGCAGTATTGTAGCAACAAATTCCCCTACGGCCTAAAAAGCCTCACTAGACCACCATTATAAAAGAGAAAACTGTTGACAGGACACCTCAACTACCAACAAGGTTAACACTCCTCGAGCTGAGAAATGCGATTTAAAAATCAGTGACATCAACACAATGTAAAGTCTATGGGCCAAACAGGAGCTCACAGGCAAAGAGAGAAACACTACTGCGCATATTCGTTGGGCCAAATAACCATGGAGTAAACGTAAACCTAAAAGTAGAAACGTTTTTGGGTGTATGCGCTGTATCACTGGATTGAATAGGCACCAACCTGGCGTTTGGTATATATCTACGGCTGTGATGCAGCAGAAATTGCAGATTAGATTCCCACTGAGCTGGCAGATGTGATTTGTTTATTAAGCAATTAAAATTAAGTCATGGAAGACTTTTAATATCGTTGCCACATGTCTTTTTTTCTCCAAAATCTGCCACGCCACAATGACAAATTAATTTGTATATGTTTATCCCTGCAGATTAGTCAGATTAGTGACTGTGATGGAGAAAATAAAATGATGAAAAACATTCAATGAGTGCTCATGACATGCTTATGGTATTTCACAGTATTAACTGTTAACACAGTTATTTCTACCATTACTGCTAACTTCAAAGGTTCTCTGTCCATGTCTGGCCCTGGGTGCACAGCCCTCACCGGCACCCATCAGATTTAAATTCACAGGTGAAACAAGCTGAGTTTTCTGCTTCTCTGCTCAGGGCTCACACAGTGCAGACAGGACATGTTGTTTACAGTAACGCGTTGACCTGGATCAAACCGGGTTCAACCATAATCTGCTGCGCACACCAATATTTGTCAGTTTTACTAAATGAGATTAAGTGAAGCAGAAACTACCATCCTGCACACACACACACACACACACACACACAGGTAGCAGTTATATTCAACATTTACTGTCAGCAGCAGCTGGTATGTTTCTCCAGTCATGACGCAAAATGAAGTAAGTCATCAAAATGTAATAAATTACTGGTGGAATTAGTTGGTTGAGTAGATGACACACTGCTGACCCACTACAGTATGTTCTAAATCATGATTTCCTCAGAAATACTACATCCATCTGCATCTATTCACTTCGCCTCAAGCTCAGCTCCCTCTTCAGCTCAAGGATCTGGTACAGCTCCTGCATCACTGCTGATGAACTGAATCAATCCACCCATTCGTCTCATGCTCCATCTTATGCTCACTCATTAACAAGGCATTGTTTTTTGTGGTTCGAAATTGAATGTAAAGACTCTCATTCCAGCTGCAAACCATCCGAATGTGCAGAAGAGGACTTCACAGAACTCTATCATTGGCAAAAAAAATGGTGTGTAATGGTATTCTGATAATTCAGAAAAATGCCCTCTAGAAGTCAATTTACTTTTGATACTTTAAATACATTTTGCTGACTTTGTCAATGCACAACTTGGAGTCTTTTTAAATTGCTGTATTGCTACTTTCAAGGATCTGAATACTTCCTCTACCTCTTATTAACACCCCCCCCACTGTGCCACAGTGCCACAGCCTTCTGTCATTTAAAGTTGTGTCAGTAACACTGTTTCATGTTCTTGACAAGTTCTTACAGTCATTCCTGGGTGACTCGATCAAAAAGCACAACTAGATGATTAAACTGCGAGAGCAAAGAGCTGGTCCACTAGACTCACAACACTTCGCTCAATAAAGACTGAAGCCAATCTCCCAGCTTTTGTTACTAAAACTAGGTGAAAGCAAAAACTGATGTTATATATTAATTTCTTCTTCATCTTTGGACAACATTACAGGAAGAGATTGGTTGAGAGACGGATTATCCAAAGTGTTATGTGGGAGTCATACGTTTTTGCAACATTATAAACAGTTAAACAGAATCAAAAAATGTTAATTGAAACATCCATTTTCAATGTTTTAAAAAGCTCTCTTTTTGATTTGCTATATATCTATCACTGTGGAGGAGTGGAGGAAGAGCATCGTTTCAGGTAAGGCATGTCCTTGAAGTAAGAAGTGTACATTTGTAAGCGGCTGTTCTTGCTGCCTTTCAAGCAACAACCTTGCATTTAGAAATACCCAGACAATTGGTAGGCGGGGTGATCTCCAATCGTCTGGTATTGCAAGACTACTGTTGTGAGACATGCACAGTGCTTCGACAATCAGCTGACAAGAACAAATGTCCGGTAACAATAAACTACTCGTGTTCATATCAGGCCAATCGTTCTTCTCAAGGTTTCTCTATTATTGCCCACCTGAATGTCGGTGTCACCTGACATATTACTGCCAAACACACTGAACTAATGCACCCAATCAGAGTGGGCCCACATAGTGCGAATTATGATATCATGAGTCAAAACTATGAGACATGGGGAGGGAGGACGTCTTTCAATGTTATTTTCTCTTAATGAATGCAAGGTGGTGACACAATTTAATACCAAAATGCAATAATAATAGTGCAATTCAATGTTAAATGTGTTTTGCAGAGGTTTACCTACCTGAACAGCTCCTGTGTTACTGCTTCCACAGCGGCTTCAGACAGAGACAGAACAAAAAAACTGATGTTATAACATCACACCTGCTGTTAACTTACAGTATGTGATAGATTTGGCTATTTACTGATGCTTCTAACTTCAGAGTGAGCATTTAATTAAAGATGTATTACGCTAACATGAGTAAAAATAGCTGTCATATTAGCTAGGGTAACTAGCCAGCCAGCATACTGTAGCCAGGTTGCCTTTAATAGTGTGTTTCTTCTAGACAAACAACAAACAGACAAACATACCTCTAACTCCTTTGGACCGTGTGCGATGGCGTTTCCTAACCACATTCACCTCCATCTGAAGAGGAAAACACAAGTCAACTCTATTAAACTGTAAAGGTAAAAAGAAACTATGTTGTGTTATATGCTCATTTCAAATGGGTTTCCTAAAGCAACCGCCTAGAAAATCCCTTGCAACTGCCTTTGGAAATGCAACATCTATCACCCTGACTCAATAATCTGCTAGCAGCACCTTAGCAACTAGCTACCTTGAAAACCATATTTAGCACTTAATAACACCTTAACCACTTAGCAACCAACTAGAAACCACTTGGCAACCACTTTAAAAAACTTAGCAACAAACTGCTGAAGGTAGGGCAGTAGCAGCTACCTCTAATTAGCAATCACTGCTAACACCCAAACAAAGACTTTGCAATCCATCAGCTCCTGCAAAAGGAAAAACTTATTAACCTGAACTGTTTAGAATCCATCAGCTGGAAACATAATCATTAGCAACGTAGTAGTAGCAACACATTAGCTACCACTCAAATGGTGGCTACCACCAACAAGTCTGGGTTGCACCAGTTTTTAAATCTATAACTAGATTTGTACAAAATCTGTTGCATTATCAAAACAAATTGTCTTAGCTTTTGAAGACATAAGTAATGTATAAATTGGTTACAAGAAAACATCTGTAGTGCTGTCCAATCAAAAGCAATCAACTATTATAGACAGGAAGTCACTGTAGCATCACTATCTGTATAACAAAAATAACTGCATTATGGGACCAAACAATATATTACATTTAATTGCCAATACTTGTTTTATTTGTACAGAAGAAGGACGTTTGTTTCAAAATGATTTCATGCAGTTTATTAGGTATCCCAGTTTCCATCATTATTAAACAGCATTGTATCACGTGTCAGGTCATACAAGTCAACCATCTATATATTTATTTTACTCTTCACTGTACAAGGGTCGTCTATCAGCTACACAGTTACACTTGCAATTACTGTGTGTAAATATTTAGTAACAACTCATCTCTACGTAAGAAATCGTTTATGTGGTGCAACCTGTTGTAATTTAATGATAGGTAAATCTCACACACACAAAGTAGCTAGTACACACAGAGTTTTTTACTCTCCCTTCTGTTGTTGGTGTTGCTTTTGTCTTAATATCTCTGCTAGTTCATTAAAGGTTATTTCTCTTATTTTTCAACAATGAACATAAATTATGCAACAAAAAGTGTGACTTACTTATTCTGACATAAACACCAGCTGGTTGTGACAGTGTATCTACCTGGTCAGAGCTCGGTGTAGCACTGGTCATGTAGCTGAAGAGTCTTTATACCAAACAGAATTCAGAAGCCGTCTTCCAAAGTCATGATCTGCAAAAACAAAACACAGTAACTTCTCAGTTCTGCAGGATATCAGATTCCCAGAATCAAACCTGTATGCAGTTGTTTCTTTCTGCTTAAGTGTCCTTGAGCAAGACACTGAACGGTGGCCTTGTCACTTTAGTTGAGAAGCTTCTGAACTGATAATTGTCTTTCTGAAATGTATAACTATAAAATAAAATATATGGTCTTTAATTGATAGTGACAGCTGAAGAGTGACAGGAAATGCGGGATGGAGAGAGGAGATTACATACAGCAAAGGGCCACAGGTCGGATTCGATTTGGCTACTGCAGCATGGAGTCTTGGCACCAGCTGTACCAGGTGAGCTAGCCGGGCGCCCCTAATTATATTTTGTTAACATTTTGACACCTGAGAGAGTCCTGCCAAATACCATCTATAAATTTTTACTGATATTTTCAAATGTGAAATTTCATTTATTCAGTCACTTAAGTGTTTCTCTGGAAAGGTTGAACCACTGCTAAAAACATTTCAGCAACCTACAGAATAACATTTCATTCATTCAGTCAATTAGGTTTTTGTCTGCAGCGGTTTTACAGATTTACTGCTGAAAACATTTCAGTGACCTACAGCTAAGCCAGCAAATGACCCATAACAAGGCCAAAAACATGGATACAATAAGTCCTTTAAAGCATTCATCTTAGTCCTGAAAGGATGAGGTGCTTCAGAGACAAGACATCTTACTTCACCAGCTGTGAACTGAAGACTTGAAACTAGAGATATTAAGATACCATTTTTTCTTTCCTGATAACGATTCCGACACCCAAACTTTGCGTATCAGCCTATACCAAGTACGGATCCAATACATGTCCGTTACAAAATAGATACTATATGTATACATATATCTAATTCATTTCATGACTTAGCTATCCTGGGAGAAAAGAATGGCGAAAGAAATACTACTGGGAAGTAGCAGGGTCCGATTTCAGAACTGATAAACTACTTGGTATCAGATCGGTGCACAGGTACACATACATACATACTTGGCCAATACCCAATACCACATTTTAGGCAGTAGTGGTGGAATTTCCGATATTGGTATCGGTATTGGACAACTTAATTCAAAACTTAAGAATGTAGAATAGCTGCTTTCATTTTTAAGAAGAGCAGATGGTAAAAGTGGATCACAATCATCAGTAATTGCGAGGGTTTCACACCTATTTTCACACCAAGCAGAATACCACGACAAGTCACGAGGAACAATAAATCTCATCTGAAATTCTCACCGCCTGCAGAATGAAAGTTTCCATGTGAAAGACAACCAAACAGGGTTTTGTGAATTGGGCCCGATTGACCTCTCCAGGGTTCTGAAAGAAAACAATGATTTCGCTCATCAAAAAGTTACGGCTGATGAGCAGCGAATCTCTGTGCTACCTAAGACTCAAAGATGAAGCTGCTTTAAGAATCTCCTTCAATGTAATATGACCACCTCTGCAAACAATACAGAATGGCAATCCCAAAAGAAAAATAACTGGATTCTTTTAAATCTTTTATCAAATTAATCACAATAATCTCCCTTTGGGCTACATTATTACCAGCAAAACACATCGAGATCTGCTGGGAGACACTAAATGCCAAAACCAGCACACAAAAGACGAAGTAAAAACACACACTGATGATGAAGGACAATGAAACACAGCACAAGCTCTGCGTGCTTCCTGTCTTCCCTCCAGCTGCAGTGGCAGCTCGGGGGGGCGTTTGCAGCGTTAATATAAATTGTAAATTCGGACAGCCCTAGCCTTGAGACTGCTC
>NW_023340246.1:18789652-18791256 GCF_004916995.1 Morone saxatilis | reverse complement strand
CAATATTTTCACACCAGGCAGAAACCAACGACAGTCAGAGGACAATAATTCATCTGAAATTCTCAGCCTGAAATGAAAGTTCCCATGTGAACAACAATAAAACAGGGTTGTGAAGTGGAGGGATTGACTTTGGGCATCCAGGTTTCTGAAAGAAAAATGATTTCGCTCATAAAAAATGTTAGGTGACTGGCAGCGAACTCTCTGTGTGATTCCTACAATCTCTAAAGAACTGAATTTCTAAGAATTCTTCAATGTACCCATATGACCACTGCACAATACAAATGGCATCCAAAAGAAAAATAACTGGATTTTTTAAAATCTTTTATCAAAATTTTAAATAACACAATAATCTCCCTTTGGGCTACAATTATTACAGCAGAACATGAGATCTTGCTGGGAGAATTTAAATGCAAACAGCAACACAAAAGAGAGTAAGACAACACTGATGATGAAGACATGAACACAGCAGCTCTGCGTGCTTCTGTCTCCTCAGCTGCAGTGCAGCTCGGGGGGGTTTGCAGCGTTAATATAAATGTAAATTCTGGACAGCCTCGCCTGAACTCTCAGCCTACTCCCATTATGGTGCCACAGCAAACCGAGGCCGGGTGCATCTGAGGCCGCCACTCCACTGAGCGTGCTCCAACGCACCCTACATCAAACACAGTATTCCCTCCCTCTGCCACGAAGAGCTCTGCCGGAAAAAAAATCCTCCACCTCCCTGGAAACTGTACGACTGAGTGGGCTAATGGGTGTGTGTGTGTGTGTGTGTGTGTGTCCATACATGTTCTTGTGTGCAGATGATGTACTAACCTCACCAGAGTGAATGTGTGTCTTCATGAATGTGTGTTTCCATAGGCTGTGTCCTTGTTCTGCCTCTGCATGTTAGCCTGTGTGTTCTTTTACTTCTATCTTTGTGAGGACCATTTTCAGTTTTAGACCGTTGAGAGCCGGCGGAGGACATGTTGGATTCAGGAGCGAATTACTGGAAAGTGAGGGAGCTTTTTGATTGTGTAAGAGATTTTTGTCAAGTTATGATACTTTGTTTTAAAAATTATGGTATTTTTGTGGAGTGAGGACATTTTAGAAAGTCGGAGCATTTTTGGAAAGTCAGGGTTTTTTTCGGAAAAATAAGGACCTTTTTTTGGAAGGACAGGAACTTTTTTATAGGACAAGCAAGATTTTTTGGAAAAGGGACATTTTTGAAAGTCGGGATATTTTTGGAAAGTTGTGATATTTTAGGAAAGCAAGGACATTTTTTGGAAGGACAGCACATTTTGTATAATGGGTACAAATTAAAACCTTTTTTGTTGAAGGCCACAAGTATGAACATGGAAAGTAATGAAATTGTGTAAGAAATAAATGAAATGATTTAAAAGTGACAATCTTGTTGGAATCAGGTCTAGGGAACAAAAAATTTCAGTGGTGGTCCTCACAAGGATAAATAAATATAAACTACATCTGTGTGGGTGTACACATCTATGTATAATAATGTACAATATTTACTATGTGTAATAGTAATGAACAGTAATGTTGTACTTTTTTTGAGAATTATTTTAGTGTGATGGAAGTGTAACCTGAATTATTGAAGCAAAAAAAAAAAAAAA
>NW_023340246.1:18789378-18789552 GCF_004916995.1 Morone saxatilis | reverse complement strand
CACATTCACAGACACACACACGTAGTCATGTAGGTTCACCTACTTTGCCATAGAAACACTATTTTTCTCACTGAACACTGTCTGATACATTGACACTTCCACGGATACCTGGTGGCTGCAACGATCTCGATTTTTCTAATTGCTCTAAATCTGTTTCTCAAACTTTTTACACCA
>NW_023340246.1:18784003-18789348 GCF_004916995.1 Morone saxatilis | reverse complement strand
TCTCCAGGTACCACCATTATGACCAACATTAAAACCCATTAGCGTACACAGACCAACCCTATTGGGCTACGGACAGTTCAGGCAGGAGGCAGGTTTATTCCTCGTAAGATGATTATTTATTGTTGACTGTTGTCAGCCACAGCCACAATGTACAAAGGGGTAGCACTAGAACTGGCACATAACCTCTTCCACACGCCTTCATACACCACAAGGTGGAACTAATCATGGATGTATGCGTGCGCTATGTGCGTGAATGTCACAGGTATGAATGTCACAGGACATACAACACTTATATTTAAATTACATTTTAGCCGTCTCATTGTTTTTCATTCAAAATGTTGTTGTATTTTGATAGTATATGTTTTTAAATTAATTAAATGTTAAATGCACCTCCGCGTACCACTAGAGGGAGCTTGGGTACCACCAGTAGTACACGTACCATAGTTTGAAAACCAGTGCTGTAATTGATCATTTAATAACCCCATATTGTTCTTGGGAGATGAGTAAGTGAGCCATGGTGTACAACTAGGCGTAAAGCAAATAATTTTCCTCAACCCAATTACTTTCCATAGCAATGAATCCCAGGGAGATTATAATGTGTAGTCACTCACCAAAGGAACAAAGATAGACTGTATTTAAACACTCCTGCGTGTTTTAGAGTTTGTTTGTCATCAGTTTTGCCCATGTTAACAGAGCCTATAGCATCAGTGCTGTTGCTATGGTTACCTGCAGTTTAATATAACTTCAGTACTGATTGAGAACGGTGGTTTAATTGCTTATGAGCAGAACTACTGTATATCTATAGGTGCCTGAAAAATATTTTCATCAATCAAAATCGTCAATCAAAAACATTTTCTTTCATTTGTCAGACCTTCTTCGTCTGATGCATCTTAAAAGTGCTGTTTTATAATTTAGCCCTAGACCTCCTGATAATTAACCAACAAATGTTCAATTCCTGTATTATAATCAGATTAAATATTTCATTTCAGGAAAACTGGAAATGTATCAAAAAAGGAATAGTGAAATTCTTCTCCGTGGTCTGGACTATGCAAAGCATGTGTTGCTCAGAGACTTTTGGGATGAAGTAAAATTAAAAAAAAGATTTGTGCATCTTGTTTTCTGTTAACTGTTGGAGCAGCTCATTAATTTGGTTTTGGTGATTTGTAGGAGAATAGACATCTAGGCTTCTATTAAAACTGGGCTAAATAATGTTTACATTTTATGTAACAGTACATCAATACGTAGCGCAGTAGCTCCTGGACACATTTCTTGGCAAAAGTGAGACTCCATCGCAATAACAGCAGCTTTTTAACTTCTACCTACAACCCACAGTAGTCTATAAAGTAATTCCGAGCCAATTAAGAAAAATGAATTGTATCGAAATTTTACATGAGTTTCAGAAAATGACACAATAACCTGAGGACTCAATTACATACAACTCCCTAAAAATGTTCCAGTTTCCTGCCTGAAGAGTCTGCAACACACATACAAACACTCTCAGGCAAATGTTTGTTAGCCCAAACAAAGCACACACACACACACAGACACACACGCAGCAGCCAGGTGAGCTGTGTGTTTTTGGCGGAGCTCGACAGCAGCTCTGTGTTTTATTACAGCAGAGCACTTTTATCAAACCCAACAAACAGAAACACCTGGTGTGTGATGTGACGCTGCAGTGCACAAACCAAACAACACAACTGAACAGAGAGACAGGCAGAGAGAGCGGCGCTGCTACAGGTCTGTCTGTTCCTCTGTCTGTCTGTGCATCAAGAGAGAGTTTGTCTTATTCTGGGCACGAACGGCTTATATGAGTGATGCATGCTGAGGGTCGGTTGTAGCCAGAGGATAAAGCCTACTGACATTGGTCATCCCCTGACTTTTCATTTAGCGCCATCTGCAGGTCATAATTTCTCACTTAACCCCTGAAATATTTCAACATCCGGCACCAAGATTGACACCAAAATTGGCACAGACAACACAACTTCGACTGAATTTGATTTGTCCAATATTTTGGTTTAAGTAAATTTCTGTTTTGTGCTATTTAGCAAATGTTAGCTTGCTAACACACTTAACTATGATGGTGAACATAGTAAACCTTTTACCTGCTGAACATCAGCATGTTAGCATTGTCATAGTGAGCATATTTGCATGCTAATGTTAGCATTTAGGTCAAAGTATTGATTGTTTTCTATGTATTTTGAGTAAATGTAGCCAATTTCATAAAGCGTTTTTTCTTGGTACACTATAATCTAGCAGCTATAATAGAATTTATATCCACACAGTATCAGTCATATGTTGAAATGCTTAAAACAACTTATGTTTACAGGTATTAACCCTACAAGTTCAGTTTTGGAAGAAACTGACAAACGATGTCCCGTCAGGGACATAGAGTTCTAAAAGGCAAACAACTTAGGGCATATGCTGCTTGAGACTTCAAAGGTTTACACAACTTTAAGACATGTTGGACACGAGTATTTGACTGAAAAGGAGCTTTAAGTGCCCCAAGAGGTCGACCATCTCAGCCTGACAGGAGCTGCTGCCTGAGAGGCTTAACTTAAAACCCAGCTGAGGTCATAATAACATAGTATGTTGCCTTCATGGATAGAGATCAACAAAGATAAAGTGTGTTTTCTTACTTTGCTGTTCTTAAGTACTATTGTATGGTGATTGTACTTTACTTAAGTCATACCATCTCACCTTACACTTCTACTCCACTGCATTTCAGAAACAAGTACTTTTTACTGTTGTTGTATATATATATATATTTAAACTATAGTAAATACTTATATTTTGCAGATTAATATTTTACATACAGAACTCATTTTTTTAAATGTGTTATTATAGATTAATTAATTCAATACATATACATATAAAGTAGTTAAAATGAGCTCAACTAACTACATTAAAATGCTTAAATGTGAAAGCTTTAATATTATTATTATTTATCTAATAACATATAACACCAGCACACTGTGAAAGTAGTGTGTTTAATGAACACTTAAGTACATTTAATAATACTTATGTACTTTTACTTAAATATAATTTGAATGCAGGATTATTACTTTTACTGTAACTGTGTATTTTTACACTGTACTATTGTTACCTCCACCTCTGAAGACTTGCCTACTATGATTATAATTACTGTATTTTAGCATGTTCGCTACAGCAGCTGCTAAAAAAAGACCTTTAATGCCTTTCACTGTGATGTATAAACTGCTCTGCAGTACAGTTAGTATGGTTGGTAGTGTAAACACACACACACACACAAAAAGCTGCAGCGGCTAAGCCTGGTGTGAAGGCCCCGACTCCCTCCTGTACATCAGCCCCACTCCTGGTTTCCATGGAGACTGGACTGATCGGGTGATTAGCCGCGTCAATTAACCTCTGACCAATCACAGAGAGAGCCCGAGCAGCAGCAGCTGACTGTGATCTGCAGATACGATCACAGCTGAATTCAGACATGTGAACACTGCATGCTAACTAACAATTAAAGCATATGGGGATTCTACATTAGCATAATAAATTACATTCCTGCACTTGTTTTTCTTTTTTTTCCTTTTTTTTTGGATCTAGTTTTTTATAACCAACTCCACAGAGTGATTTTTTTTATTAGCTGGTTTTTACAGCACAATGGACAAAAACGTATCCAGAAAGATCCAATGAAGTTAATGGAAATGTAACCAGATCTGTTTATCATATAAAAATATATACATTTCCATAAACTCCATTGGATCTTTCTGGATACATTTTTGTCCATGGTATGTGTCCTTATACAAACGTATGACCCCCTTGTATTATACCATATTTTTGTTATTTATTATATTATTATTTATATATTTATTCCAGTGATGATTCATGTATGCATTATCTCTTTAACCTGAAAAACTGGAGAAAAAAAATAATCAAGATTTTGTTTTTGTGTTCGTTTTTGGCCTTCATAAATGGAAAATTACTTTCTGTTTTCTAGTTTTCATTTTGACGCAGGTACTCTAATTAATACCAAAATCAGAAAATAACACCTATTTCCTATTTGCAGTATGTTTAGTGTCTTTCAGAGATTTCCTCGTCTCCATTTTCCATAAATGGACTGATACATGTGCTCACTCTGCACATGAACTTGCCTGATTCCCCTGCAGGGTTTACTGGCCATAATGAACCCTGTACACTTCATGTTCACTCTCTAAACCCTGTAAATGTGGGAATGTGAAGGGGCCACGCTGCAGATTTTCACGCCTGGACACGAACGCACTGCCGGCCTGTTCCCCAAAGCTCGATGACCAGGTCTGCGGTGTCATGTCAGCACTTCAGAAGAGATAAAGTCTTCTTTAGCCCTCGGAGCATTTTCTGTCAGAGAATATTCACCTCATAGCAGGAACTCATCTACTGTGAGTATCTGCACACAGTCACAATATTAAACGTCTGCAGGCTACTGTATCTGTTTTACATTGAATTTGACTTTTCATGAAGACCAAACCCAGCTGTTGCTGTTGTCAGATAACTGCAGTGCTGTATAAAAAGTCACCTGGTTCATCAGGTTCATGCGAGGAGGAGGCCTGCAGAAAACATCTACTATAGTTAGCCACACAAAATAAAAGATAACTAACATTTTCCTGTACCTTAAGCTACAATTATGTACCCCTTTCTGTCAGCCATGATTTTGTAACTTTAAAATTAAACAAAGGTCCACAGTTATCAACTTAAGGACCTTTTTTCGTACCTTACAGGGTACTTTTCTGACAAATGTACCTTTGGGTACAGAAATGATACCCCTGTTTCTCTGTGTGTATCTACAGCCAGTGATTGGTTTGTCTGTTTGGCTACTGTAGAAATATGGCAGATTTCATGAAAGGCAACCTGCGGCATCTGTAGATAAACACGGTTCATTATAAGGTAACAAAAACACAATTACTCTTAAATTCAGGTGATTACAGACACCTATGAATATTTATTCCATTTCTACCAATGAATCCTCCTAAATGTTACAGACTTTAAGTCGACTCACTACACTGCAGTGAAAACAAGTAAAATCTTAAATTATTGATTCCTTTAAAATTAAAGTGTGATGATGCTACTAATTGGTGTATTTAACCAGCAGTCTACATGCCTAGTCTCAATAAAACTGACACTTTCCACAGTGTGGACGTGACTCCGCCCTCCTCCATCATTCACCTCTGTCAGCGCCGAGCAGTGGGGCGGGGCTCTGTGATTGACGGATCGAGGGCTGGATGTGGTCAGTGAGTGAAGCTTTAATGATCTGTAACAAGCAGACGAGGCAGGTCGTCAGTGGCAACAGAGATCCACGATCGTTACTCCTGCTTGAATTGTGTGTCTGTCTGTGTGTGTGA
>NW_023340246.1:18764360-18783903 GCF_004916995.1 Morone saxatilis | reverse complement strand
CTTACTTTCCATTCATAGTAGAATTGCACAAAGTAACACCGCCTTCCTCTGTTTTTGTCAACATTGAGGATACTGTAGTCTTGTTTTTTTTTAGGCTTCTGATGCCTTTATTTGGCTCGAGACAGCTGAAGACAGACAGGAGACTGGCAAGAAAGAGAGAGAGAGAGGGGACGACATGCAGCACATGTCTGGGGCTGACACTCTGAGTGCACTTTGAATAAACTTGAACTGGAATTGCCAATGGAGAAAAACCGACCAGGAGTTTCATGGCTGCTCAATCGATCCGTTTGTTGTACGCAGGTTCGGGCCGAGCAGAAAGACCAATTCTAACATTTAGTGTGAGTTACATCATTAATAAAAAACGTATTTTGTCTGCCTAGCTTTACACTTCCAGACTACACAAGTTTGAACTGAATGACCATGTTAATGCTACAGGTTTAAATAAACAGAGACAGATATTTCATGTGCAATTTCTTCTGCTTTCTAAGAGCAGCTTAAGGGTTATTGAGAGTAAGACAGGTCAAGGGACACTATGCATGCAAAAGTTTTTGCTAATAAGCAGGGATGGTGACTGGACTACTGTGGCATTCAGATGAAGCTGCCTGTTGAGCCAGCTGAGCAGCCACCGTAGTTTTGTCTGAGCAGATACACTGTATATGATTGAGCAGCTGAGTGTCTGCTCTTGGCTTGGGAGAGGGTAGGATGTAAAAGGCAGTTTAAAACCAACATTAGTTTAAGGTTAGAGAATGGTGTATTTGTTGTCATAACCACACAAAAATCAATTTGCAAAGTGCAGACTGCAGATGGTGTCTCAAATAGTTTTGCTTTCAGGTTAATTTGTGTCAAATTAATAAAGAGGAAACAATCTCATGTTGCAGATCCCAGCTTGCATATTGCAAATTTGGTAAAAAGGTAAAGCTGCATTCAGTGTTATTGCTCTAACCACATATCTTGGTAGTTAAGTTGGTGAGTAAAACGTTATTAGATAGGAATGACAAAGCTAATTTCACAAAACTACAGAAATACGGTGATACCCAGGTTGCTAAGAAGCTCGATCGTCATTCACTGATGTTCACACAACAGTTAATCACAGAGAGCTGCACCAGGTCTGGTACTGGTCTGTGACTGAGCTGTGATGTGAATAGACCTACAGGTGTGACCAGCAGTCTGGTGTGACTGGTCAACTGTAAGCTGAGCCTGTGTTTAATATGCTCTGTCACACACACACACAGGTGGTGTGTGGCTGCAGAGAGGAGGAAGGTTTATTTTGTTCTGCAGTTATGAATGATCACCAGCTCTGTCTCTGCAGAGAGCAGACAGGAAATAAAGGAGTTTTTTTTCTTTCATTACTTTCTAGCTGAGTTCACCTGGTCTCAGTGTGTACACAGCAAAACAGCCACCTACTAGAGCCACATAGAGCCACAGATCTGGTCTAACTGAACCAGGTTAGTGTTTTGTCTTGTTTCCAACCGTTCTCCATCTCACTGAAGAAGACGATCGATTGTTAGCTCCAAACCAACTAAGAGCAGGGCAATGGTCGGAGGTCAGTCAGCCAATATTCGTGTGACGCCAGAATCATGAAGATGATGATGATGTAGGCAGAAAATTGTGTAACTCAGGGGTTCCCAAACGTTTTCATGTCAAGGACCTTCCAGGATAGATGCACATTAGTTTGAGAGGATTTTGCCTTAAGGAATCCCCTCTGAGTAATGTTGTTTTATTTTTAGGTTTCAAGATTATAAAGTCTTCATAGTCAATCAATGATGAATCTTTTTTCTTCCTATGTTGTTCCAACTTCCAAAAAATGTGATAAGTTAAAATATTCTATTCCTCCTTTTGCTGGGGACCCCCTGCAGCTCACTCAAGGCCCCCTGCTGGTCCCAGGACTCCAGTCTGAAGACCAGTGGTCTGATGAAACTACTACCAAGCTAAATAACCAAATAACTGACAAGCTAACAACGGCTAACAAACTTGACTCCCTGACTTATTAGCTCACTAACTAAGAAGCTAAATGACAACAAATTTAAGGTAATTGTATGGAGTCATATTTTTAAGAACAACATTTTACCAAGAATGTTAAAACAGCATTAATTGGTATCTTTGCCACCAATATGTAAGATTAATAATGCAAACAGGTTATTAACAGTTATTTATTTGCAGATCCACCTGATCAAAATTCAATATTCACTCTCATTTAGCTCTGGTTTGATCTCCACCAACTCCTGAGACTAATATCTGTCTCTTCCAGCTAAATGTTTGACTATGTTCATCAGGTAGTTGCTAACTTTGCCCACCATGGCTGAAAGCGATGCAGTAAACAACAACAACAGTAAAGTTATGGAACAAAAAGACTAAGACAATGAGCTGAAAGATGCTAAAACTTTTCATTCCCTACAAGCAATATATATATATTAAATAATATATTGATTGAATGCAGCTTTAAGGACTAATTTCCCCCTTTTTACTTTATTTTTATTTGATAAAATAATGTCTAAGTTACTATTACAAACTATATATTTATTATTTTGGTAGACCATTGAAACACTCTGTGGTGGCATTAAGGCTTAATGTACTGTGGTTTGTATTGTACCTCATTTGGATAAAAGCATTTCTTAAATGAATAAATGTAAGGTGAATGTAGTCGGTAGTGGATAGATACTTCTGACAGTGACACTATATTATGCAAAAATAAATAAATAAATAGGTAAACAACCGTCTCCAGGAAATGACATGTAGCCTGTTTAAACATCAGTAAACCATTTAATATGTAATAAAGCATCTTGTCATACAAAGGGTATTACTGCAAGCTCTCACCCTACAGCGAGCCGTCCCTCTCTGTTACTCTCTATTTACAGATGGACATCAGAAAGTTTAAGGAAACCTGCAGTAAAGTTTCAGTCATTCATTCAAAAAAACATCAGCACTTGTGAGCTTCCAGATGTTCACTCAAAATTTCTCCAACTCTGAATCTAAAGGCAGCAGCTCCAGACAACCTTTTCCCACTTCACAGCTCTGTGAGCCCTGTGAGTTTCCCACTGCAGCAATTTTTTTAATTAAGTAACTTAAGTTTGACACCCTGTACACTCAGATCCAACAACACCTAACAGAGAACATACCATAACCCAGGGTCCAAGGACCCTGTAGTGAAAGATACTTCACCCCAGTAGACATTACATTGCTGCACTACTGATAATGAATGCTGGATGTACTCCAGGTTTTACGTCATGCTGTCACTCGATGTATATGGTTTGATGTAATATTGCAGGGAGGGTTTTAGCAGGGGTTTCTATGTTCTGCATGTTTTTATCAAGTGTTTAATGTATTTTATTATTATTTTGCCTTCAGCACCAAAAGATCCCAGAATAAAGTTTAAGTTAACAGTCGTATTTACTCCAACTGATGCAGAGATAACTTAATATTATTTATTTATTTACTGCTAAATGTTACTTCAACATAAACCTATGTTAGTTTATATTATATAAGTCAATGGTCTCAGAAGTCAATTAAATACTTCAAGGATATTATATAACTACGGCGTTGATATAGACACTAAATGTATGTAATTTTCTTTTTGTGAAAACAGAGGGGACAAACTTAACAAAAATGTGCCATAAGGTCACTGCAGACTCACTAATTAGTAGCAGAGACACACTTCAGCTCACTGTGGAAGCATTATAGCAACACTGACACTCTCTGACACCCTGTAGGAATACAAAATATTACACACAATGGCCCCAGCCTGGATTATCATATCCTATTAAGGTCTATCCTATAGCCACTATACATAACAATACAGGCTTCACAGCACCCTGTAGGAGCATTACAGAAATATTATGAGGATATTATAGAGCAACGGGTGCCTCAAAGTAATAACACAGAAATGATATAATGAAACATGAGCATAAACATAATGAAAAGGTGCCATAAGGTCACAACAGAGCGATCAGAAACTACAGGTCACTGGTTTAATATTACACTGTGAATATTACACTGTAAACTGGCAACAAAGAAGCACCAGAGAAACACTGCATACTGACACAATACAACAATAAAATATGAACGTATTATAGGAGTATAATAGGAGACTGTCACCAGAACTCAGCCTTGAAAACAACAGAAGCATGACTGACACACTAATTTTGGCTCCATAATGTCCCTATAACACTCCTGGTGTTATAGGAACATTATAGAGCCACTAAAGCAGACAGTGTCTGTAGAGGCGCACACAGAGCGCCACAGACACTGTCAGAGCTCTACAATATTTAAAAGACTGACAACTAAACTGAGCTCTGAAACAACAGAAGCATGACTGACACACTGTAGGAACATTACAGGAATATCGCAGAAGGTGACCGGAGCTGTGAAGGCGCACAAAAAGGCGCAAACAGTGCGTCACAAGCCTCAGAGTACCAGAGGAATATTAAAGAAGAAAGAAAGGAAAAACATACTGAAATGGCGAAGATGGAGACTCCTCTATCTCTGTCTCTTCTTCCTCCTCTCCTCTTCCTCTCTGGTCGGAAAGTCTGCAGCCTCCTTCTCTCTCTCTCTCTCTCTCTCTCTCTCTCTCAAACACGCTCTCTCTCTCTTTCTCCCTCTCCGTTTCTGTCAAGGTCTCTCTACCCCTCTCTCTCCCTCTCCCTCTCTTTTGTCGCCGTGATATCTGGCCGTGCCTTCACTGGCGGAGAGCGGGATGGAGGAGGAGGAGGAGGGAGGGAGGAAGGAAGGGAGGGAGAGAGAACTCAGACACACAGACAGGAGGGGAGAAGGAGGAAGATGATGGTGGGTGATGATGAAGATGGTGGAGGGAGAATCAGACACTGCAAGCATAGAAGGGAAAAGACGGCGGGTTTACCTCCCTCTCTCTCCTCTCTCTCTCTCATCTCTTCTCCTTCCCTCTCTTCCTTTTCTTTTTCTCTATATTTTTTTCGGGGACGCCACGCAAACTCGGCGGCGCCGCCCAACGGAGAAGAGCGCATGCAGGCCCCCAATGATATCAACGCATTCCCTGCCTCTCTCTCTCTCTCTTCTCTCTCTCTCTCTCTCTCTCGGAAATTAAATCAAAGCATTACAATGTGTGTGTGTGTGGTGTGTAAATGTAGTAACAGCCCTGCATCAGTCCTCTTGGTGTTGTTTGATTTTCCAGCCCGCGACCAGATCACACACACACACACACACACAACACACACACACACCAACATCTATAGGCGTTAAAATGCATGTGTGTAATTTCCTTTGTTCAGCTCTGTGCAACAAACTCTAATCTAGACTGCAACTTTATTATTATAAGTTGTAGTTTCCTAGTATTAATATTGTTAAATCTAAAGTTTAACAGATTATTAATGAGCCGTTAATTAAAATAAATTCTAGGTTGTCAGATTGTGAAAATCCCTCTGATATCCTCCCCTGACCACAACACTTGCTTTGTCTTTTTAGCTTTTTTTTCATTAAGAAAACCCCCTCAAATGGGCTGTTCGACCACTTAATGAGCTGTGCAGCATCAAATTCCATTCTCAAACTCCCAGATTAAATAAACGAGTGTTTTGTGGCTTTTTTTTTTTACATACTATGCCAACGCTTTTAAAAATCCCTCTCTACAGTATGTGTGCTGCAGCTGAAATGTGGTCACACTGCTCACGGATCGAAGAACACCAGTCGCACCAGAAGTCAGGGTCTGCTCTTGTAGTCTGTATAACAGAGCGGCATGGAGCACAGGCTGCAACACACTCTCAGTGGCAGCAGGCTCTCTCCCCCAGCACAGGCTGCTCTCCCAAGAGAAACACCAGCATCAGTCGTTTCAGACAGTGCCCCAACATGACATTTTATTACGGTCAAGTGACAAAGTCCTCTAGCAGCCACAGAAATAATGTTGTTGTAGAGCCACAAAGTCTGCAGAGGGAGGAGGTTGGGGTGGATGGATGTTTCTTTCCCAGTCAACACTGGCAAATCGTAGTGGTTATTATAGGAACCGTGAGTATGAAGGTCCCTAAACCTTAAATGTAGAATATGTAATTTATGCCACCATTGTTGTTGTCATTGCAACAATTCCTTCAGTGTTCATTGTTCGGGAGGTTTCTACCAGGTGCAGAATTATCTACAGAGGCCTCCTCCTTTCCACAACTTGACTAAAACTGATTAAAAACACTGAATAATGCAGTTTCACCTTAAAAATCAGTGTTTCTCTGACACTGTTTGGCAGACACAGGATGTCCCAGAGGGCCTACCAGGCGAGTTGCTGCCAACGTTAGCTCAGCTTCTGTGATAACTTAAGATCCAGGTGTCTGATGATGCTTCATCCAGTTAACAACAAAAATGTGGCTTAAAACTTGATAAAAAGTCCATTTATGACAGCTTTTGGCAGACATCAACAACACTGCCGCAACGACAGGCGACTGGTGAAATGCACCACTACCTGAATAAAATGACAGATTCCTGTTGGTTTTGAACGTTGTTGGAAACATTTGGGATAATATCAGTATACAACTCCACAAAATATATAACACAAGTCTAGTGTTTATAGATCTTTTGATGCAGAAATGTTACATAACTTTAATGAAGTTGTCATTTTAACACAAACAATGATTTTTCCCTTTGATTGTTCCAACGAAACCTTAACTATATAGCAGTGTCAGACCATCACCGTTCTGGTGATAGGGAATTCTACGGTGGCCCTGAGAGCTCAACACACTGTAACCTAAGAAAACACATTCAAACACACACACAAAAGCAACAAGGACACGCATTGGTACATAGTGCACCAGCTCTAGCAGGTCAGCTACCAGGGCGCTCCACCTCATTTGGAAGAGTTGTGAAAGTGTTGTGGATGGATGAGAACAGATTGACATTTCAGAAAGTTATTTAGGTTTTAGTTAAGTTGTTATACAGCATTTCTGGTAAAACTAGACCAACGATTCAGCTAAAAAAGAGATATCTGTGTTGTGTGTTAAGTCAGATGTTTGATTTACATCATGATTTATTCACAAACTCTGTTTCCATTGCGCTTTGTTCTATTTTGCTTTTATTGATACACCAACTTTTCCTCAAGCGTAAAAAAAGTATTTTTTCTCCCCTCAGGTTTATTTTATGCAAAAATTGAAAAAGCTAATAAAAACAGCTAGATGGAAACACCCCTCGTCATTCTGGATTTTTATTTCTGCTCTTCACCAGTGGGTGCATTCTCATGATGACCTGTCTAAAAGCAGAGAAGTTGACAGATTTAGTCAGTGTCAAAGAGGTTGGGACTATTTCCTGGAAGCAGTACGTACAGTGCCAGTAGCCAGTAGATATACCAAACTCTGAAAAGTTTCAGTAGAAAAGTTTGGCTAGAATTAGAGTATAGAAGTAGTAAATGTTTCGAACGGAGGGAAATTACCTGATGGTTTGAATAAAGATTTTTCATTGACATGTTTTTTTGTCGCGGGACTTAAGCCAAAACTAATCCTCCACATTTTTGCTTCCTTTCTTAGTATAATCTTTCTTCCGTCTGTAGATCTGTCCATCATTCCCTTCATTTTCATCAATTTTTAATTCATCTTTGATCATTTACCTCCTCCATCTTTTCATTCATCCACTCCTCTCTCATTCCCCTTCATCTTTTCCTTCCATTTCTCAATTTTTACCTCTTTTCTGTCCGTATCCCTTCCCTCCATCCTTCCCTCTTCTCCCTGCTTCCCTTCTTTCATTCTTCGATCCTATCCCTCACGTTCCCCCACTTTTCCACTGATTACTTCCTCCTCCCCTCATCCTTCTTTTATCCCTCCATTCTCATCACCTTTCATTCCCACATCCTTCTGACTGTCCAAATCCTTCAAATCACCCGTCTCCCTCTTTTTTCCATCCCTTCGTTCCAGTTCTCTCTCCTGCACCTCTCCACGATCTCTTCTTCTTCCTTCCGTCTCTCTGGTCTGACAGCAGAGTGAACTGAGGACGCAGAGACAGAGAGAGAGAGAGAGAGAGAGAGAGGGAGCGGTAGAGCGAGCTTGGTTTGAAAAGGCTGACCTAGTTAGACTCTCCCTTCAATAAAACATTGAGACTGAGAAAAGAAACACACAGGTCTCACTCTCTCTCTCTCTCTCTCTGTCTCTCTATCGTTCTATCTTCGCTTCTTTCGGAGAGTTCAGTTTTCAATTCGAGATTTGAGTCTGGAAACTTGCAAATCCATTTTCCGCTCAGTCAGTTTGAGCAATCAGCAAAGGTTGAAGATGGTACTTTGACTATATATTAAATATAGAAGTTGTAGAGATGTGTCATTTCTTGAACAGTCATCACCTCCTTTTACATTTTGTATTTATTCTATAAAAAGCTAATGTTGAGAATTTTTCAATCAACATCTCAATGCGGTCACTATCAGTGGTGGAAACAGTCAGATCCTTTACTTAAAGGTCCAGTGTCTAACATTTATTGTCCAAAATTCAATATAGTATTCATAGGTATGTTTTCATTAGTGTATAATCACCTGAAAATACAAATAGTTGTGTTTTTGGTACCTTAGAATAAGCTGTTTTTAATCTACAGAGGGTTAGATATTGCAGCAAGCAGCGGTGATGTACTGCGAGTTCAGTTGAGCTGATTGCCTGAGCTTGTCCATAGCGGGGAGAAAATGGTGGCTCGCCTAGTCGTACAGATAAACAGTTAAACAGTACACCAAAATATGCTTCTGAAAAGATGCAGGAACAGAACAGTAGCCCAAAATGGACAAACCAAACACTGTTTCGCAACCATTGAAGTTAGTTGCAATCTGCAATCTCACCACTAGATGCCACTAAATTCTTCACACTGGTTGTTCAAATAAAAGTAGCAATAGCACAGTCTAAAAATATTCCAAGTTGCAAGTAAAATTCTTGAATTCACAATTTTACATACATAAAAGTAAGTATTATAAACAAGATGTGGTTTTAGTATCAAGGTAAAAGTCATTTTCATCAAGAAATACATCTACAATCGTTTTATTGTTCTGGTTCGTCACTGTGGAGCATATTTCAGATAGTAATATAGTACTGCATATCAGACCCCCAGTGGTAAAAGCAACAATGGCACCAACTGAACACTGCACACTGATCCCCTGGCGGAAAAAACTGTTAAATAAGAAAATTAAATCAATTTTGCACGGTTGTGAAGCAGCGTAGAAAAGAAAAATAAAGATTTAGATCATTATTGCTCTGTGAAATTTCCAAAATTTGGAATTTGCTGCATTTTTTTTTCAAATTCACAGTGTGAATAAGTTCATCTTCCTCTCAGTACAAAACAGTAGGCTAGTGAACATGAAGCTCTCACATACCAGACAGTACACTGTGTTTATTTTTAGACCAGTCTTCATTTACATCCACTTGTCTTTTTGAGCATTTACAAACTGCATTACAAAAATCTCTGTCAGAACACCAGAAAAGAAAAAAATACATTGCAGATTAATGAAATAGATTTTTCAAATAAACTTTGATGACGTTGATGCACCTGCTTCTAATAACAAAGCCCTCGTGTTTTGCTGCCACGTGCTGAAAGACCAAAGAAAGAGTTAAAAACGTCATGTGAGGTTGTCATGGTAACCCTGAGGTCTATGATGCACAGCTTACAGCGGGGGACTCAAACTCAAATTGGCTTGGGGCCACTCACAGGAGGGCCACTGCAACGTTCAAGACCACAAGAAAGTGCAATATTCCAATAAAATTATTTCCTTTACTAACATCACACTTAACAACAAATGCAAACAACAGTTTTTATACACTTTTATTGTCATTTTATATCATCTTTGTTGTTCGCAGCCAACAACAACAAATGAAGACCCAAAACCTGCTCTTAGCGGTTTGCACACCTTTGTGGGGACCTTTGACCTGTGCCATTATTTTGCACTAAACAAAATAAATTGACTTAAAATATAATTGTGTTTAAATTGATATCAAATAACATATAAATAATATATAATAAAATATAATAAGAATAATGCGGAAAAAAAACAGGAAGTGTTGAGTTTTGTTGACACTTCTTGAAGTAGCAAAGAAGAATGACTGGAGTGAGAAAACAACTCAGAGCAGCAGAGTGGAGAGTATAACGTGACTCTGTTGTTGGAAATACATACATATACTAAATTTACCTTGTACAAGTAATCTCAGCCCACTCAGTGTTTCTCTACCCTGGCCTCTTGTGCTTGCCACGGCCGGCCATTATTTGAATACCGACTTTTATATGAGGATTTATGGCGCGCTGGTAGACGGTGACCTTGTCTTTCTCCTCGGTGTCGGCTGCAGGGCAGTTTCTCTTCACATAACTCCGACAATAAAAGCAGACATGATGTTTACTGTGATAGATTACAGAAACTTGAGCGAGTTTCAAGCCTCTGCAGGTTGGTTTTGTCTGATCACACTCACATCTTCATACACACACACACACACAAGCTCACACAGACAAATCCGTCACCCTCACACCAATCTAAGCTGGTTAATCAGATTTCTGTCGTTCCTACCTGTTTGGATCTGAATCAACAGACACAAGCTGTCGACTTCTCTGGATGAATTCAGAGACACGCTCCCTCCTCCCTTCTCTCTCTCTCTCTCTCTCTCTCTCTCTCTATAGGTCTGCAGTGTGTAGGTGTGCAGCAGTGTGTAATAGGTTTTTCAGTGCAGCTCTGCAGCCTGAAGCCTCCACCGGGCTCAGTGGGAGAAAGTCAATTACAGCTGGGCTGAGCCTGGCCTGCGGGGGGGCGTATGGGAGGGAGATAAGAACGTAAAGATGGCTGCCGCCGAACGCTCCCCCGGCTGCATGCATGGGCGGCGAGTGCTGCACTTTGCCCTCCTGCAGCTTTCCAGACGCAGAGCCGGAAAAGCTGCAGCAGGCTGAAACACAGGAGAGGGGATAATGTGATTGTTTTTGATATTATTTATCGCAATGTAAAAGTTTCTGATCAATTATCATATAGATCTGCAGAATATTCACATAAGAGGTTTAAGGGTGATTCTGGTTAATTACGACTTAAAATGTGTTTGCAGTTTCGGCCATCGTTTATATTCGTCATGACATTGCATTAACCAAGTTAATTAATGAAAGTCAAGGTTGAAGCAAGCAGTTTATCTGGTTTATTATTATTGGATCAAACTAAAAGTGAATTTACCGTAAACTATAACAAAAGGAGATATTCCTAGATTTGATAAACCTGAATCGCTGTGTTGGCGCTGGTTTCCAGTACATTTAGGTTAAAACTGGTCTAAACTTGGCTGGAGTTTGTCCTTACTTTCATATTTCAACGTGCAATCTAGACATCTTTCAGCCTGCAAATCACAGGCTGACAAACAATTCAACAGACACACAGACAACACCACTGCAAAGTCTGAATAGATTGAATCACTGCTGTTTTTTTATTAGTGAGTGACAGGAAGTGGAACAACAGATGGACAGTGAAACAGGAAGCTGGGCTCTGTCTGTTGTAAATCCTCGGCTCAGACGGCGGCCAGGCGATAAACTGCAAACTGGAGGCTCTGTTGTTGTTCATGTTGTTGTTGTTGTTGTGTTCGTTCCGCAAAACACTTCTGCCATTCAGGATACACACCGTCATGAGCTACACACACACACTCACAAACACATGAATCTGAAGGCAAGTGAGGATGAGGAAGGACATGTAGAGATGGAAATTTACACACAAACTCACACCTAAAAGGATGATACATACATGAGCAAACACAGAGTGAGTGCCTTGCTTAAGGACAGTAACAGAACACACACACACACACACACACACACTGTGAGACAAAGAGACTGGCTTTCAGCTGGTGTGTTTGTGTGGTCTCAATTTTTTTCATCCCAACAGAGAAGGCAGCAAAAGCGAGTGCAGCCAGGTGTGCGCGTTTGTGTGTTCTTGTACTTCTATACTTACAAGGACTGACTTCAGTTTTAGGCCTTAAACGTGCAGCAACCAACAACCAAATTGACATATGTATCACCTTTTTAAAGGACCAGTGTGTAGGATTTACTGGCAGTAGTTGCAGATTACAACCTCCTTCACCTCGTGCTCCTCTCCCAAGCGTGTATGAGAAACTACGGTGGCTGCAAAACTCACCAAAGGTCCGATCTAGAGCCAGTGTTTGGTTTTTCCATTCTGGGCTGCTGTAGAAACATGGTGGTTCAACATGGCAGTTCAGCTCATTCTAAGGTTTCATTCATTTTCAGGTGATTATACATTTATGAAAACATACCTATGAACATTATGTTCCATTTCTGCGACTCCAAGTCCAGTATTCACTCATTTTTGGCGCTGTTTTTGGTCTCTACCAACTCCTGAGGGAAATATATTGACTCTTAAGCTGCTAAATGCTCCACTATGTTCACCAACGGATCTCTGTGTCTGTCTGCTGTTAGTACAGTGTGTTTTTAGAGCTTTTACTCTTAAAATGACGCTATGAGAGCGGTAAGAGTGAACCAAAACCACAAAGTTGTGAGCTGGACAGATAAACAATGAGCTGAAACTCACAATAAAGCTCTGTATAGCTAAGGAGGGCTTCAGATTCAGGTGATAATTGTCTCTAGGTTCATCAGCGACCCCCTTTCACACTGTCACATGGTTTTAACATTGTCATTTCATTCATATCAATATGAATTGTAGCTGCCTTAAAAATTGTGTCCGCTTTATTTAACATTAAAATTGGGGGCTACAGAATATAGCTGAGGGCCCTCACGGGGATAAAAATACAATAATATGTGTGTGTGTGTTTCTGAAAGCCTAAAGCTCTGGCTGCACAGGATTAGCAGTCTTGCGTTTCAAACAGAGAGCGAATGTCAGCCTGATTCTCTCTCTCTCTCTCTCTCTCTCTCTCTCTCTCTGCAGAAGCTAATAAGCTCCACTGGTTTTGCTCCTGCAGTGAGCTGATTACAGCGTTATATCTCATATACCCCCATTCATCTCCCAATACACCAATACACACCTCAATAAACTACAATATACTGTACCTCCATGTCTGAATATACCCCAACATATTCCTCAGTAGACTCATTACCAAATGGTTCATCTCATGAGAGATATTATTCCAATTTTAAGTGTCCCATTTATACATGTATGCCTCCTTACATAGTTTCCCCATATACACATCCATACGTTCTATTTTCCTCCAGAAACACGGCTCTTAAAGATGGCTGGTGATATTAATTTTTCTTACTGTCAACAAATCCCACAAAAAGACTCACAAGGCTAACAATGAATAATCAGTACTGTGTGTGTATCAAAGCTTCCCACTCGCTAGAGTATTTAATGTGTGTGTCCTCTTCACTCTGTTTGTCCTAGTACCTCTGTGTCTACCGTTGCAGCAGTCTTGATTCTTCGTGATTAGTTTATTCACAGTTTTTAAATTCCCGTTCCTGTTTCCTGACTTCCTTTTTGCCTAATCCTTGTTGGATTGTTTTCCTTTTCCTGACGGCTCACCTGTGTACTTTGAACAAAGAACCGTGTGTTTGGGTCCCTTGAGTCACCAGTCGTAACATTGGCAGGTGTATTTAGACTTTTTTAGGTGGAGCGCTGTCGTGCCTTGACTGATTTTTAATATATATATATATTTGGGCTTTTATTGCCTTTAATGAATAGTGAGTGACAGGAAAAGGTGGGAGAGAGAGAGAGGGGATGACATGCAGCAGGGGGCCACAAATCGGTCTTGAACCCATGGCCTCAGCTGAACTACCGGGGTGCCCTGACATTTTAACGCGAAGTTAGCTGACCCGGCTGACCCGAGCGACTGCGCAAATGCTCCCTTCTGGCAACATACAAAATCTGTGTATTCTCCCCGGAGAAACAACACAACAGGAGGGTGCAGGGAGGTGGCCTTGAAATAAGGGAGAAACGGGAGTGTTGGCAGATATGGATCAGATGACAATAAAAGAAATATAGAATAATTCCACCCTTATCATTTAAATTTACCCAGTGAGACGTTGCTATAGCACCGCAAAACCTTTTTATACTAGAAATAGATGTACTGTACATGGAGCAGATTAAACCATGACAACCAATGACACAAAGCTTCTGTTTTCTACATGGTACGAATAAATACACTTTTCATAATTAATTACTTTTACCACTGACTTCTTTGTATACTTAAGATAGTAGTTTTCCATCATGGTATTGCTACAATTAAAAAGAAGGAAGCTAAATACATTTACCATCATTCGTGTGGTATGTAGGGTATATTTATATCATATACCCTCATATTCTGTAGCTCCATATCCTCCTAATGCACCTCCATACTACTCAGTGTATCCTAGTTTTCTCCCTACTTTCGTTCCTACATAAAACCCCTCATACCCTTATATATCTCTCTCATATGGGTTTATATATCCACACACTCTCACACATCCTGATAAACTTATTAAATTATGATCATGGAGTCCTGATTGACCAAACTCTGAGATCAAACAAGATAATATGATAATTATGACAAAGTTTTTCATACTCCTGCAGATTTTACCAGCAGAGCTGTCGAATACTAACATCCTTGTTTCCTCTCTCCCATCCTGTGTGTGTTGGGACAGACTGTATACCCCAAGTGTCTCTGCTCTCCCTGCTTTATATTCTGCTCCTGACTCTCACTTTCACACACATACACACTGATGGTCTCCAGATGGATGGAGGAAAGAATGAAAGAGATCCCTTCATCTTTCCTATACCTTTCCTCCTTCATTTGTCCCTCCATCCCTCCCTCGCAAGGCTGTAACATGCTTCTTCATACTTGTTTGCAGTGGGGTAATATGTGGTGGAGGAAGTATTTACTTAAGTACCACACTGTAAAAAATAACAACAACAACAACAACAACATTCCTGCATTGAAAAGTAAAAGTGCAAAAGTATAAACAGGAAAAATTACTTACAGTGTAAAAAGTACCTGTAATAACACATTATGCAATAACTCTAACTAGATTGTAAACACAGTCAACTGTGAAGTTATAGCTCACATATTTTTCTACAGCCTGATATGAAACCTTCAGCTCTGCTACCAATACAGATGATTACTAATTAACATTTCTGATAACTGATAATCTGTCAACATATTGTCTATAAACTCTAAAATGATGCTTGGCCAGAGCCCTGTATCGACGGTGACAGTGAACTATCCCTTTACCTTACTCATAAACATAAATTATCAGACCACCAACACCATTATACATCAATAACAAGTCAAACTAAAAAGTAAGGAAGTGTATGTAGCGACAGACAGGTGTGGTGGGGGACTTTCAATAGCAACATTAACCCCCATTAGATGAATATGGTAATGATAACGACAACAATGGAGGAATAAGATACATCTGGCTTTGATACATACACTTGTTATAGTTGTTTTTTGGTCTTTTTATGGGATTTGTTGTAGAATATCAGCAGATTCATGCGTTAATGTTCTGTTTTCAACAAATGAATGGCACAAAATAGTCTCACATTAAAACAACAACAAAAGACATTTGGTGACGTCGGGAAGCAGCGTGGGATCGTGGGAGCTGCTGTCTTCACCACCAATGCCGTCACTGCAGTCAGCTTCTCCCAATTAGGATTCCTTCAGTGTTCATCATCCACAGAGATCTCCTCCTCTCCAAAAATATGTGGGGATGTTACATATTATAGCTTTAAAGGCCTAGTGGCTCAAATTGTGACAATACAAAGAGGAAAATGTATGTATGTTTAGTATTTAAGAGCAATTCTGCTGTAATGAGTGTGTATGGGGGAAAACGTTTGGGTTCAGTGAACGTCATGTGACCTGCAATACATCACTGTACTGTTCCTGGATCTGGTAGTTATCAGCTAAAGCCTGATCACATCAGCAAACAGCAGGAGTGTGTGTGTGTGTGCGTCTGTGTGTGTGTGCGTCTGTGTGTGTGTGTGCCAGCTGAATGACCTACAGAGAGGACATCACTGGCACACATACACACACACACAGATCCCGAACTTCTGCAAACGCACAGTGGATGTCTCTCCCGCAGTGCATCATGGGTAAAAGAAACATCTGGATGGCATAAAAACATAAAACTGACTCCTCTCTTGCATCCACCTTCTTTTAACCTCTTCTCAGAACTTCTTCCTTTTTCCTCCATCCTCGCCTCCTCTTCTCTCTTCTCCTCTCTTCATCTGCTCTCTCCTAAGTCATCCTCTCTCAGCTCCTTGCCTCGATTCCTCTCCTCTTGTTTCCTCTCCTCCTCTTCTCTCATCTCTTGTTTGCTCCTCTACTCTCCTCTCGGCTTCCTCCTCCCTCTTCTCTTGTTTCCTTCTAAATCCATCTCTCCTCTCCTTGTGTTTCCTACCCTCTTGTTTCTCCTCATCTCTTTTCATATCTCGTCTCCTCATCTCCTAACCTCCTCTCTTGTTCCTTCTTCTCTTCTCCTCTTGTTTCCTCCCCTTTGTTTTCCTCTCCTCCTCTCCTCTCATCTTTTGTTACCTCCTCTCGTATGCTCTTCTGACTTGTTTCCTCATCTTCCCTCCTCTCATCTTCCCCCATCTCCTTTGCTGTCTCTTCCTTCTAATCTGTTCCGTCTTCTCCTTCTTTATCATTTTCTCTTCCCCTCTTCTCTATTGTTCCCCTCACTCCTCTTGTTTCCTCCCCTCCTCTTCTCTCTCGTTTACTTCCTCATGTCTCCTACGCTCTTCTGTCATCTCCTCTTCTCATCTCTCCTCGTCTTCTCTCTTGTTTCCTTCTTTCCTCTTCTCTTCTCCTCTTAGGTTGTCTCTACCTTTTCTCTCTTCTTCTTTTGACTCTTCTCCTCCTCTTCCTCCTGAAAGTTTTCACCTGTGGTTTCTTTGCACTGGCACCTGTAGGCACAAAGATCTCCTCCTAACACCTCCTCAAAGCCTGCCACCTCCTCGATAATACATACACACACAGAAATCCATATTTGAATTCAGCTATCTAACGTTATTGAGGCCTGTCATGTTGCGGTGGGCTGTACGGTCGATGTTCGGATGGGGAGATTTGGGAGTCGTGTGTGTGTAAATTATTCATCACCCCTTGAAATGCAAACGACAGCCGAGGCGAGGGAACCGCCACGCTATGTAGGTCACTTCCTATCTCGCACGGCCTCTGTGCTGGGGGAGAGAGAGGTACTAAAGTGAAGCAACCAGCTGATGAATCGCCAATCAGAGACGCCCACAATCACCACCACCAGGAAGAGCAGGTAATGGTGAAGAGGAACTCTTCTTCGTTGGTTACTTCAGAGGGACAAACATCTCTGTGAACTAGAAAGTGAAAATTTGAAGTAAAGTCCCGCGATTGAAACACAAGTGAATTCAAACTTCTTGTTTCAAAAGTATTATATAAAATACTGCATAAACTAAATAAGTCAAGAGATTCAATAAATCAAAGGAAGTCTTTGTCAGTTTCTTAAGAACCTTATAATCTTGTAATCACAAGTTAACTTCATACTGTCTCTGCACTAGGTGGTTTGATACACAGAACCACCTGGGGGGAGTCGTCGATGTTAAAAACTTTTTTTTTAAAACTGCTTTGCAGCTGATTGGATGAACCATCTGTCTATCATCGTCTATCACAGGTAAACTTCAACCAATCAGACCAACAAAGCATATAACTTTGTCAAACTCTTATGGGACGTAATTTCACGACCTGGTAATGAGAACGGGTGGCGGAGTTTGTAGGAGAAACTACAAAAGGTCCTAGCTACAGCCAGTGTTTGGTTTGTTCTGGGCTACTGTAGAAACACGCCTTGTTCAACATGGCGGACTCCATGGAAGGCAACCCGTGGTATCTGTAGATAAGCACGGCTCATTCCAAGGTAACAAAAACACAACAAGTCTTATTTTCAGGTTATTATACACCAATGAAAAACATTAGATCTTCCTACATGTTACAAACTGGATCTTTAATCCTATCCATGTTAGCAGAGGGCTAAACCAATAGTTGGCGGACAGCCTAGAGACTTGGCTCACACAAGGTGGTAGATCCCTGTATTTTAATACCTGGCAAAATAACTTTTTTGGCCTCATGTACCACTGAGAAGCTCCTAAAGGAATAAACAGTGCTCCGCCTCCAACACTGTATCCAGTTCTCCCTTAATACATCCATGGTTTGTGCCAGGCTGCCCGTCTTGACTCGAAATTCCAAACTGAATGACGGAGAACAATTTAGATGAGCTATACCGTTGAGCAGCAGGTAACCACCAGAGGGAGCTGCTTCAAAATCATCTCTAACAGGAATGAACGGGCTTCGCCATAGTTCACCATAAAATTAAACAATAAAAAAAAACCTGTGACCTTTATCTCGTGGATCTCCTTGGCGGGGGGGACGTCTGTTGTCTCCGTGGAAACAGGCAGCCATTTTAGATTCTCACAGGGAAGCTGATGGCGTAAATGCAGCTGCCATCAATCAAACTGTGGTTCCCCGTGGTGACAGGGCGTCTGATCCGAGCTGCAGAGAGAGTGTGTGCTTTCTCTCTCTCTCTGTCTCACACATACACACACATTATATAGTGGATTTAAAGAGAGACTCAGATAGTCTCATGATGGTTAACATACACATTTTATTGATTCACAGAGGGAAAATACAGTGCATCCTGATAATAGCTTGTTCCGTATAAAGTGCAGTTCCCACATTCACTGTGTATACAATTTTAAAATCCAGTTCCTGCATGTTTTTGACACTTAAAAACACTTTCTAAAATATATTGTACCTAAAATAAACAAAAATGGTTCAGACTTGGCAGTAAAGTAGAAATGTCAATGCGATGATGAAGCTGCCAGTTGTCTTCAAATTAACTATTAACTCTCCACTGATTAATAGCACCTCAGAGAATAACCACTCTGCAGTTCTGCAGAACTATTTTTGCCTCTTTTAGGTCATAGTTTTGGTTTTATTGCAGATCTACTGTTTTGTTTTAGTCTCATCAACCTCTTTTCCAGCAGCAACAGGCAGCTCTGATAAACCCACTGTACACTAACTGCACAGCACCAAACAGCAAACAGACCTAGAAAGTGTAGAGAGACAGATATTGTTTTTCTCAGGAGCTGGTGTAGGTGATTTAATATTGGATCAGGATGGGATGACAATGTTGCTCTGTCTCTGCTGAATGCAGCTACTTAGTACCAAGATCATCAGAATAACTTTATATGGTTCTCATGGTTGTGTGTTGGAGAATAAATAAAATAAATGCTGCATGCACACAACAACTGACTGTGGATATTCATGGTCCTCAGATGATGAATTATAATGATTTTCAGACCTGTTGACCTTTCCTCTATAACGCCAAGATCAGGGCAAAGTTTTCACCTGTATCCAAGAAATATGTTATAGTGGACAGCATTTAAGCTCCCCAGAGGATGACCCTCTGCTGGCAACCTCAAGACAAACTTATTAACTATTTTTTCTAAAAATAGCTATCCGACTTTCTATCTATCTTGTATTTAGGGAGCGTAGTGTGTCTCTCTGCAGGGCTTTGGCTTTAAAAGTTTTTTTTGGGCTGATTTCTGCATAAAGAATGAGGAGAAGATTTGGAGCTGAATTAAGAAACACGAAGCCGGAGAGAGCAGCTGAGTCTGCAGGAGGCTGATTAACATTTAATACAACTGAGAGACAGACGGACAGAGATGGTG
>NW_023340246.1:18694131-18764260 GCF_004916995.1 Morone saxatilis | reverse complement strand
CTTTAACGAGAGTGGAGACGCTGTAAGCAGCAAAGCTCCAGTCAACAGATTCATAACTTCAGTTCATGCTACATTTAGATCGATCCAGGGTTGCGCGTACCAATGTATAACGTTAAAACCGATTTCTAGCGCGTATCAGTAGATAAGTAAACCCATGGAAAGTAATTCTTTGTAAAACTAAATTGTCATCCCATTGATTTTACACATGAAGTTAAGTTTACTCGTGATGAGGAATAAACTGTGAAAACAGCTTTATGTTTTCTTTGGCTCTTTTCAAAAGTTTAAAAAAATATAATGATGTCAAACGGGGTCTGATGAAAAACACTGTTGAGTTTCATTATAGAAACTATTATAACCCATCCTTGGGATAAAAGTCAGAAAATCTCGGCTGCTTCAATTTTTACTCTCCTTTTTTTATTCTGTCTCTTGTAAGTCCTTCACTTTACTGAAGTGAAGAAGATCGTCTGACTCCTGAAACCAAACCTACTTACTTGATTGTCGATTTTTGTTTTCTTGTTGTTGTTTTTTTTCATTCAGAGCTTTTCAACAAAGCTGCAGACAAAACAGCAGCACAACACAGAAAAATCGAACCAAAAACAATTACTGAACCACGGGCCAGGGAGAATCTATAAAAATCTGTTTTGATAAGTGATTTTTGAGATTCTACTCATCAATACAAACGGCACTGTAAAGTCTGGGGATCATTTCTATTCACTTATTCTGTACTGTATCCTGATTACAATGGAATATGGATGAGGTGTGTCTGAAGAAAGAATAATTCAGAAGGTGATAATAAATAAAAATAAATAGTCCTGTAAAAGTCACCCATGGACCAACTTAAACACATAAACTCACTGAGGGAGATGAAGCTCTTTTTTTGTGCGGCACCGCTGAGAGATCACTAAAAACCAAACAGCGCTGGAGATATTTTTTTGTTTCTTAGTCAAATTACGACACGCCCACGTAATAATTATTCCTCCTGTAACTGAATCACAGAGGAAGCTCTGGTTCCCCTAAAGCAAACGGTGTGAAACACTTGATACTGAGTGAAGAAATGAGCCAAAAACTAAAAGCTAATTTATGTAGAAATATGCAGACGCTCATTGGCCTGTGGCAGACCTCAGAGGGCTTCACTTTGGCTCCCAGTAATCAAATGATACAGCAGGAACAGACTATTGGTTGCTTGTCATTGTTTGTGGTGGTGTTTTGTCAAATTAAAACCACATTTCCCATCAGCCACCTTGATGAGGATTAAAAAAAAATTCCAGCAGATTTTCCCTCCAAATCTGATCCTGTCTCTCTTTGTTTTTTAGTATAATTCCACTTATTGTGTTTATGATCAATGCTAAAACACGACCTGTAATGCCTCCAACTGTTTCAATGTGTGGATAGAGATGTATTCTGTTGAGGCAGACTGTGTGTTTGGGATTCAGACAGTCTGCCTCTGCTGCCGGCTGCCCCACTGGATCTCAGCCTGCTGCAGACCTGAACAGCATTTTAACAGCCAGCAGGCAGCTCACAGCACCACAGTGTCCCATTTCTACCACAGACAGTACTGACAGCAGAGCTGCAGAGGAATGAGATACAAGTACTGTACTTCAATACAGAGATACATTTCAGAGGTAAATATTGCACTTTTAAAGCAATATGATACATTTATCTGACAGTTTGCAGATTATAAATACAAAACATATCAGTTTACATGTTAAGGTGCATTTTTAGCCATGTTAACTGGAGGGCTCTATTGGTGTCACTGTTGGTCCACAACTGGGTCCAGACTGAAACATCTCAACAATTATATACTATATAATTGATATACTGATATTTTCTACAAATGTTCCCCCGTTATATAATTGATCCCTTGACATTTCTGCACCATCATCACTTTTAGTTTACATTCAACTAATTATAGAGCTAATTAGTGAATGTTAGAACGCTAACATGCTAAACTAAGATGGTAGTTGTGGTAAACATTATACTTGCTAAACATCTGTATGCTAACAGTCATTTTGAGCATGTTAGCATGCTGATGTTAGCTTTTAGCTCAAAGCACCACTGCTGTAAGTGCAGCCTCACAGAGCTGCTAGCATGGCTGTAGTAATACCTCCTCCATCATATACCATCAAACTTTAATTCATTTCCCAGGCTTTGATCTGCTTCAATCACTGAACTCAACCTGCCTCTATTTGGGACAGGTCTTCAAAGACAAGCCAATTCCTTTTGCACTGACCTCTTGCTCAGCAAAGATGAAAAAATACTATAAATATTGTTTATTTAAACAAGTATGAATGAGTGAGAGTATACAAATTTGGCTATCGAATAACATATCAATCATTAGATCAACAACTGAATTATGGAGAATCGGACTGATCTAATGATGTATAGCATGTCCATATTGACAAAGGTTTAATCTTTTTAGGCGATCAAAGCAGATTATAACTCACACAAGTAGGCGACCTGGTGGGACTGGTTAAGAGGTTTCAACCATCCAAAGAATTTCTACAAAATCCAGACCAGGCCTCTAATTGAAACACACCTTTATTTGTCAAAATGTGTAGCCACATCAGGCTAGTAAAAGAGACATGCCTCTAATTGGGATTATGCTATTAAATGAAGTTTTATAGTAATAACACTATGAAACTAAGTAATAGGGCTTTCACTAAAAAAAAGAAAAAAATCTAGTTCGCAGGAATAATTATTTTGAAAGCTTAGCTTAGCTTAATGGTAAATGTTGCCTTTGCTGCCTCACTTGAAAGATGAGCTAACAAGTGATCTTAACTTAATACCGAGTTTTGCTGCCCTCTCTGGTTGAAAGTTTCAGGCCTGATTTACCTCTGACCACACAAAGCTGAGTGTGGTTGGGTGTGGTCAGAAATGTGCTCTGTTGTACCTGTAACCACACCCAACAGTATGTCAAAGGTTCTTGAAGTACACCTGTACATCACTGCAGCAAGTTGAGAAGTTAAACCACTGGAAAACACTGAATTCAAAATGATTCTACACATGAAAACGGTGTGGTGTCATAATTATGTGTTCACTGCTCGCTATTTTGTGTTAACTGCAATATAAACAACCACTTATTTACAGAGAGCAAAAGGGAATGTAATACATTAGACAAAATTAAATGTCCGACTCAACTTTACCTGATTTAATAAAAGCTATATTTTAAAATATAGAGTGAAGAGACACATAGCATAAAGCTTCAAGACGCATACATAAACACACCATCACCTGTAATTGGACAATCATGTCATGTGATTGAGTTTGATTGTTTCATGTCTAACTCATTTCTAGTTAGTTTTTTCCTCAACGACCCTGAATTCCCTCTTTTCTCTAATTTTCTCTTTTTCTTCCTCCTCTGTGTTTTTCATTGTCTTCCTTCACAGACGTTCTTCATTTCACTTCCTACTGATTCCCTTTTCTTCTCCATCTGCCTCCATCAATCATCTTGCTTCCATTCCCTCGACCACCTTACTTTTTTCTCCTGTTCGTCTTCTCACTTTTCTCTTTTTCCCTCTCTTCCTGAGTCACTCTTTCTTCCCAAAGTTCCTCCTCCCCCTCACCCCCCTCTCTGTTTCTGTCTATCTTTGTCTTTTGCTTTCTCCGTTTCCCCAAATGTCTTCCGATTCCCTCATTTTTCTCGCTTCCCTTTTCTTTTCGCTCCCCTCCCTTGCCGACTCTTTCTCCCACTCTCATCTTTTCCCCCCCTTCCATCACGTTCGTCCTCTCTTTTGTCTCATTTCTCCTGTTTCCTGCCTTCTGAAACATCAGCGTTCACAGCGGGCTGCCGAACCACCCGCAGATTCTACCCACAATTCACCTCTCCTCATAATGAGGACGACGGGTGCTCGCGGTGCAGAGTTCAAACACTGAAAGCAGCAATTAAAAGAAGTTTATGAGTCCGTTTTGGTGAGGAGGTGAAAGCAGGATGGTGGTGTTTGATCCTGCAGTCAGCTGTCAGTGTTTTATTCTGATGTAAAGCTTTTAAAATCTTTCTTATGATAATTCTGACACAAAGACTTTTTCATTCTGTTCGTGCTTCTGCTGCAGCGTCTGATCTCATCTCCACTGGACTTTCTGTCTGTTGAACTGCGATCAACATAAAACCAAAACAGACACATCAGCACTTATCCAATGTACAAAAAAACTGTAGAGAGATAGTTCTCTTTGTTTTTATAGTGCAATTTTGTAAAGATTACCTTTGAAAATGTTGCTGCTTCCAGGGTTTCAAAATCCTCCACTCCTAGTCACTCATGATATAATCTTTGAAAACAAGTGTGATGACTAAATACAGAATGAACACTCATAGAAAGGCTGTGACAGGATTGATGGTGGTGACTGGACCCACACCAGTGGTTTGGAAGTTTTATAGGTTTTGAAGCGTCTTTGTTAATTATTGAATGTAAGGTAGAGAGTTGGGAATGTGTCTGCTGTGAAGGATAAAATGATGGTTCTTTATTCAGTCTCAACAATAGGGATTGCCCGGTGAAACATATCCTTTTTTCCAGAGCTAATGATGGAAGTAGCTGAAGACTGAGCCATCTTGCTTCCTCTTCATCGGTGTTGAGAGTCGCACATGTGCATTACACACTGGGCACAAAAATGGCGGCAGGTAAAGACAAAAGTTTATGTAGCAAGCATTTCAGGTAATCTGGAAACAGGACTTTAGTTGGGTGGCATTAGAAGATGCGGGGTAAACACCGACTATGGATTTTGCTGCAAGTTTAAAATAAAAGCTGATAAAACAAGTAGTTTTTTAAAGGCACTTAAAGTGTGTGCTGACAGCCCAATGCTTGAGAGTAAGATCGCTAATGAATACAACTATTTGTAAAGGGGCAAGTAAAAATAGACTTTGGACTAATACATTTCTGAAATATGAGAAAAAGCATTAACGTTAAACCCTGTTATAAAATGTATTTTCATAACGTACAGCCCTATTTTGTAATTTTCCAAATCAAGCGACATTTAGGATTATCTTTGCTATATTTGAATGGCAGTGCAATCTTTTTGACTGGTAATCCCTTGGAATAACACCTGTTTATACTTGGCACCCTTCGTCACAGGTTAGTTGCGAACATGACTTGTGAGAATTTGGGGGATTTTTTTTAGGGCTGAAGAGGTGAAAGTATCCAGTATTTCAAAAGAAAATCAGCATACAATTAGAGGAAATGTAAAAGTAAAACTAATAATTATGGTGGAGCAGATTTCATCTTCAGATCCAGCATGATTAATCTCAGGACCCCCCTGGCTTTTTCTGGTTTGGTGCCACCTGATCTTGACTTCAAACACTTCATTAACACCACCAACCTGTTACATTCAGTACAGAATTAGACCTACAAGTTTATAAGGTTAATAGCTCAGCATTCAAGTGTTCGCAACAGAGTTATCATCAGATTGTTTATGTGGAGCTGCTGATTCAGTTCAGTTTGAGGGTTCAGTGTTACAGATGTGTTATATATAATGTTAATGACTTTATGAATCAATCAATTATGCTAACTGTTACGCTGGGGAGCTAATTGTGTTGATTTAACTGACATAAATCACCAACTTCTTTTATTTATTGGTGCAAAAACAAAACAGTAGTGACTTTACAGATACAACAATGATTGGAAATGTGGATAAATACACAAAGACAATAACAATAAGAGAAAGATAATAGAACAAAAAACAAACCACAAAAACAACCTACAAGGTGACGTACGTATGGGAAACCAAAAAGGATGAAAACAGTCATAATACTTACAATAATGCAGCTAATGTTTCAGGGGAGATTCTTTATAGAACATATGTTTATATATAATGCTTAATTTTAATTTGTTTTGCAAATGTTCCCTCCAGGAGCTTGTTGTTTTAAATACACACATGCACACCGTGAACACACATTCATCCATCATGTCAAGAATTTTCAGGTGATATTCAGAAGCATCATCTCATAGCTGAAAGCATCAGCGTTCATGTATGGAGAATATGAGAGACCTTCTAGCTATACTGTCTCAGACAATGAATATACACTCTCACACACACACACACAGTTGTACACTGATGCAGACTGACAGACATACAGACAAACAGATGCACACTCACTCTCTCTCCTCTGGAGCTCCATCTGTGTAATGACATCTCACGCTTGGTTAGGACTCTGCTGCATAATTAGAGCTCTGGCAGCTGATGGATGGCACTGCAGCACCTCCACCCTGCCGACCTTGGCCTCACCTCGGCCTGGCTGAGGTCTGCATGGGTCTGAAACCTGTACCCCAACCAGCAACAGAACTAATATACAAAAATTGGGAAAAAACCTGATTTGTAATAACAGCTTCTATCTAATAAAATACTGATAAAGGCCCCGTCGATTATAATCCAATAGTCCTTTTCCACAGGAGACATTTTGTCTTGTAGGAAAAACACAGGTGTAACTAATAACATTAACGATGACTCTGCTCTTTTCAGGAGTCCCAGCATGAGCAATACCAACAAACTGAAACTGAAGCGATTAAATGCAACTCCTCCATTGTCCATTTTATTATTTACACCTGCACTTTTACTACTTTTATCAGGCCAAAATGTAACATAAAAACCCCTATGTTTTTTGTTCTTTGAAGGTTTTGTTAGGGAAAATTGTTAGAGTAATAGTTTATTGGCAGGTTCTGGTCTGTTTAGTTTTTTACTCTATAAAAAGTTATAAAATAATAATGTCAGTTTTGAGGTTAACTGAACGAAGGTGGCCATATTCTGTATTTTAGTTGCTGTCGATCAGTCCTGTGAAAAGCCCAAAACCAACAATGTGTTAGTCTGTCTCTCAAAAACTTCTGTCTTCTCTACTCTGTGGCTCTCAGCTCTAAGCCCATTGGTTCCTACTGAAGACAACTTAAACCTTTCTTTTCATGTTTTAGAAAAGGCTCATTCATTCCCTAAAAACATGAACAGGAAGAAATAGTGCATTTGTTGGGAACTATTTTAAGTGGCAGATTAACCCACGTTTGCTCTGGTGAGTATTTGGGGCAGCAGGACAGTGTTTGTGGGATTGAGTCAAAATAAACTACAGTGTGTGTGTGTGTGTGTGTTGTGCACAACATTAGTGCAACCGTACGGCTCACTGTTGTGTTTTTAATCATTTTTGGGCAACAAGATGGAGACTCGCACTGGAATTAAACTCATCCAAAACAAATCATTCCTGAATGATTCAAACTCATTAAGAGAGTAAAAAATATCACCTTTCTATATTTCAAAAACACCATCCTGGAAACTGTCTCCTCGTTTTCAGGCAAATCCCATGAAAAGTCAATAAGTTCAATGTATTTCCATAATGAGCTTCACTTCCATGCCAGTATTTGATTTTGTTTTTCTTAATCAGAGTAGGTGTCATCAATTCCGAATGGTAGAAACCTAATTTTGGAGTGAAACTTTAGAAACGCAGAGATGGCTTCAGGGGCGCAGAGTGCTGTCAACCTTTCGGCAAGGGCACGGATTGAATCATATGTTTCTGTCCACGATGCAAATCAACAGGCGGACGAGATAATGAAGCCCCAGATGACAGCAACCTGCCAAGCTGCTAATAGCCGATACACTGATCTGTTTGTATAAAGAATATATTGATCAGGCTCCATTACAGAGACTGACTGAGGCCTGTGGTGTGTTTACTGACCTGCCTGACCAACAGCTTTATCCAACCACGAGCTCAAAAGCCAGAGAAGTTTTTGTATGTATTGTGTTGGCAGGCACCAGCAGTTACACATGGATGATGTTGCTGTCCATTTGCTTAATACCTAAAGGTTATGAAACTAAAAACCTTAATATAGCAGTAAATAACTATTTTCTATGTAAGGATATAGTGGAGTAATGGCGTCCTAAGCAGGGAGTTAAGTAACATCCTCTCTGGGCATGCAAGTCCGTTGTTGGTGATTGTTGGAACAGTGGAAAGACTAACAAAGACGATTTTAGTGAGTTTTATTTTGTTTCAGTCCATTTTGAGTCAAGTAAAAATGTTTTGAGGTAAAATCACAGTTTTTGCCAATGGAGTCTGGTGGTGAGTGATAGCCAGTGTTTCTGGTTGGACAAAAGGTCAATCTCTGTAGGGGCCCTTTCCATAATTTTGTCAGACACTTAAACTGAGCCTGTCAGGGGCAAAAATAAGCACTTATTGTTTTTGGTGAGTTTTATTTAGTTGCTGTCTGGTTGGATGTTTTTATGGGAGGTTAGGGTTTTGTCAGTGGACCCAATTGCTTTGGTCTGAGATGATGTGCTCTAATGCAATCTAGTCTAGTATTGGTGAATTTTATATATTGGTATACCCATTAAGATTTAAAGGGTAATTTCACCATATTACCAAAAGGTTTTTTTCCGGTTTCATGTGTTATGTTTCGGTGTTATGTGCCAGGATTTTGAAATAACCTGATCTTAGCAAAATTGATTAAAGTAAGAAAGTAGACATAAGAGATTGAGATTTAGTTTTAAAGATAAATCTGGTTGTTTCTTAATGAGCACAGAGACTGCAGATTTCTGTTCTCTCTGACCTTTACGATTTCACTGATGAATACATCTTCAGCTGGAGAGGAAAACCTAAGCAGTTGCTGTGGTGTAAAAACAAGTGAAAAATCAGGTCCTAATGGGAATGACAATCCTTATGTAACAAATCAGAGTTCTTTGAGCCAACACTAGAAAACCAGTACCATCACCAAAAACAAAAAACCCCCCTTTAAGAAACCCTCCTTTTTCATCATATCAAACATAATGTTGGTAGCAGAGAAGGTGGGGGAGCAGGTTTCCGAGCCAGATGCAGACAGCTGTCATGGAAACAGACACCACTTTGTTCATCTCTCTATCTTTGACTGTGACTCCTCATGTGCTCTCCTCCATCGATGAAAAATCAGTAATCATAAATAATAAAAAATAATATAGTTCAATTACGTTCATATTTATGTAGTGATATCAGTAGTTACATCCCCTTTTTTTGCCTTTTTTGATGTAGTTACTACTGAAACTACAATTTTGGGTCATAAAAACATGAATGAGAATGATTTTTTATTTTAAGAACTTCAAGAGACAGCTCCTGTGTAAACAAGAGATTTTGCTCTGACAAGTAAAAAGACCTGGCCCGTTGTTTAGACCGGTGTTCAAGCTGTTCATACTGTCTGAAAAGGTGCAGGTTGAAGACTGTTTTAGTTGTACAACTTGATTATAGATTGTACAAGCCAGATGTTACAAAACTGAAACTGACGAGTTAGATGACAGGCCCTTTTTTTTAGACCACTGCTCAAGTCAATATTTTTTCTTTTGTTCTTCACAAAATCCAAAATCCAAAATATAACATTTCTTCTTCAATTCCATTTTGTCCTAATAGGACTGTTTTGTTTAGGACAGGTTTAGGTGTCATATATATCATATGATTTATATTTATTCATTTATTTTACAAAGTAGTTGACTCAGACAGTACAAAAACTCAAGACGTGATCTCATTAATTTGAGTAAATCACTCACATAACTTCGGAGACTCTTCAACACAGACATGACCAAATAATATAAGACAAACCTTGGCAACTCCAGACATGATCTCAGCAATTTGAATATTAAAGAGTAACTTAGGATTGTAAATTAAAAGCCTGTTGGGTTTGGTCAGACATGTGCTTTGTTCCTCATTGCAGCGAGGTGAGAATCTAACCCACCGGAGAGCCGTTTCCTCACATAAACTCCAGACAATGTCCAGAGATTCAGGTCTGTTGCCCTTTCACACATATAGCACACAGCAGGTGTTTAAGTCGTGGCTACCTTGTGATTGACAAGTCATTCTTAGTGAGTCCATGACCAGGTGAGCCGTCATTGTTTCCTGCTACCGTCGGGTCACCGCTGCTGGCTGCAAAGCATCAACATGGTGACAGCCATAATGCCAGAGTTAAAGGCTTCAAAACGGTACTCCTCAAACCATGTTATATGTCACAATAGGTTAACGCTTGGATAAGTTCAGGGTTGCAGTGCATGGGTGAAAGGGACTGACGTCAACAAAAACAAGATTTTCAATGGATGCTAAGTTATTCTTTAACTCAGTGACTTGGATCTGGCCTCGACAATTTAGACACAAGGCTAGTTAGACACAAGGCTAGTTAGACATGGCCTCAGCAACTCGGACATTACTTCAGTGACCTGGACATGACCTCAGTAACTTGAACATGAGCTCAGTGACTTAGCTGTGACCTCAGGAAGTAAGACAGGACCTCATCAATCTGGACGTGACCTTGGCAGGACCGCAGCAGCTAAGCCACAACCTCAGTGACCAAACGTGACCGTGACTCTGATGCAATCTCTTACTTCGCGGGACTCAACTTGGACTTGGACTGAAGTGACTTGGCTACAACACCAGCGTAGTCGGGGCTAATTTTCTGTTAAGCAGCTGAATGTCTGCATGAAGTTTTCTTTCTTCCCCATCAGAACTGCGAGCACTTTGGCGAACATCCCCCGCTCAGTGTCAGATGGTTTGTGGTGTCAGAGAGTTCTTCAACCCCGGCAGAACATTCTGGTTTATTTTAGACACTGTTGGTCTAAAAATTGACAAAGCCTCTTACTGAAGTGTTAGCAGGATGTTTCTAATGTCTGGTTTGTTAAGTTTCTTTACAGTTTGCTCTGTCTTCTTCCCCTCCAGCAGGGCAGTGGTGGACCAATGCCAGAGCTCGGTCTGTTGAGGAGACATGTGTGTGTTGAGGAGGAGTGCTAACGAGGCTGAGCCAGCTAGGAGGTGAAGATGATGTGGGGTGACCTTTGACCTCCGAGAGGAGCTCTCTCTCAGACTGGGTTGCCTCTGGTGGGGTCAAGGCGCCCCACACTCGCCGCGAGGCAGCGGTCAGGGTCAGATTGAGGAACCCCCGAGCCTCCGTCCTGCCGTTTCCAACATCGACACGACCAATCGACTGACCGCAGAAGGACCGAGGAGGAGGAGGAGGAGGAGGAAGAAGAAGAAGGGAGCAAGGGAGCAAGGGAGGAAGGCTGAGTCTCTAATTTCTCTTTCTTTCTGTTTCCATCAACAGAAAACACAATTTTCTACGAACACGTACAGAAGGTCTGCTGGAGGGAAGCAGTGGTGGAAGAAATACTCAGATACTTTACAAAAGTACAAGTAGCAACACAACTATGTAAAAATACGTCATTACAAAATCATAAATCATAAAAAAAGCTAAGTAAAAGTACAGAGGAACTGTCAGCAAAATGTACTTCATCTATCAACAGTAAAAGTACTTACTGTGTAGGAAGATTGTGTTGTATAATAAATATTGTATATACTATTTTATAGGATTACTATTACTGATCCAACAATGCATAAGTAGCCTTTTATTGTAGTAGTTGGTTATGGTTAAACAAATGCTCACTACTTTATAAACTGTTGGGCAGTTCAGTTTTATGAGAACATTTCTGTATATAATTACATCCTGAAAACTTATTTTCCAAAAGCAAGTCAGTAGGAATGTTCTCGTAAGTTTTTATTTTGAATACTTTTGTCTCAAAACGCTCTAGAAGCGAGTATCTGTAGCTTGAAACAAGAAAGAATGAAAAAAACTTATAATATTCTTTCTGCAGATTTACTGACTCAGTTACATGTAAAAGTGACTTCATAAGGCGATTTTGTGAACTGAGCAATTCATTATATTTATGTAACAGACGTTTAATATGACAATTATTATACTTTAATGTTAATAAAGCTGGCAAACCAATTAAGTGGTGTAAAAAGTGCAATATTTAAATCTGAAATGTGGAGGAGCAGAAACAGAAAGCAGAATAACATATAAATACTCACATCAAGTAAAAAGTACCTCAAAATTGTACTTATATACAGTAGGTGAGGAAATACTTTAGTTACTTTTTATCCCTCAGTAGAGGTAAAGAGAGGAAACTGACACGAAGAGAGAGAAATGGAGGAGTTTGTGAGGAAGGAGACAAGAGGAGAGAGAGGAAAAAGTAAAGGAGTACAGTGGATCCTCCACTAGAATGTGAAATAAAATTCTGTCAGGTTGAAAAAAGGCAACATGAATGTGTTAAGATGGAGTCATCGGTGGATCATCACACATTTCTTTTAAGCTCCATTAATTCATATTTTGTATGGATTCATAAAATTAAATGCCTCCATCTTTATAACTTTAGATTTAAGTCATAATCTATACTCAAGAATTCTATCGATCTCATTGTAATAACTGTTAAGTAGGGTTTATTTAAGATGCTCTTCAGTCACTTACCTTAAAGTACTTTTTTGTGTTGTTTGTTTTATAGTTTTACAGTTTGTCTGGTTTTGTATGTATGGTGTCGGAATAAACTTTTATCCTGTCTGTTAATGTGGTGTGAGATTGGATGCCAGAGAGAATAGCCTCTGTTTGATGATGCTAAAGGGGATCCTAATAAATTAAATTAAATGTTCGCTCTAATTCCTTTAGGAGGTTCTGTTTTTACTCTACCTAGTATGAGATGACGAGGAGGCCTGCTTTGAACTGGTCCAGTCTGTCAATTTCAACTGTATTTTCCATAATAGTCAAATATGTCAATTTTCGGTCTTCATTCGTATCGTGGCAATAAATAGAAATAAACTGAATATCCGCATAAGCAGTCCATATAGACAGCTTCAGCCAAACACTTAAGGTCAATATTATTTAATGTAATAATGTTGACTGGTTTACAGTCTGCTAGTCAAACTGGGAGCAGACATCTCCCAGTTTAATTTTGTGATCCGGATTTGATACGCCTACACTCTCAATTGAGTTTGGCTTTAATAAACTTATTCCCAAACAATATTCCCAAAGCAATGAATGTGTATGAAGCAATATGCATCAAATGTGTCAATCAGTATTCAAACTGATGCTCCAATAAACCATAAATCCTGGTGTGCGTTTTTTTTATCTTTGTCTGGGCTCTAACAATGACCTGCAGCTCCTCCTGTTGGACGATTGACTGCATTACAACAAGACTAACTCATTTCCGTATTTCTCTTTAGAGCAAACTAAAACCAAAAAATATTTTCTGCCTCCCTCCCACACACTTCCCTTCTTCCCAGACTGCCCCTGTTCTCCTTCTTGTAACTTCCTAGTCTTTGTCCACTTCCTTATCCTTCCTCCTCTCTCAGAACGTCCTTTCCCCTCTTCATATTTCTCATTCACCTCCCTACTCTTCATTACCTGTCAGTGCTGCTTTGCTCATCCATTACGCTGCCTTCGCTCTCTCTCCCTCTCTCACTATTCTCCGTCTTCATTTCATTCTGCATCACAAAATACAAAAACTGGTAGACGAAGCACAAACTTTATTTAGAGCAGCAGCACAAATTAAAAATCTACAGAATAACTGACAAACACACAGATACCCCCTCCTGAGTTTTCTCTGTTGAAAGAAAAACAAACCTCTTAATCAAAGCAGTCAGCTGGCTTACAAACCAAAGTACACATGAACAGTCCTGCAGCAAATCTCTTCGATCAGAATCATCCCTTTTCTTCGCTCTGGTGCTGTAAAGGCTTCGCTGCTCCTTCTCTCGATAGTCTGTCGGCCTCCTCGTTGCCTCTGTAGCCGGAGTGACCTGGAACATGCAGCTGGAGGAAGACAAGCATTTGATGCTTTAAACTCAAAATGGTTTTAACTGCTGCAGTGTTTTACTTCTTTGTCATATCTCTTCACTGTTGAGGGATCAGACGTTGGATGGTTAATGCCACATTCATGTCATATGGGAGTTACTGTACGTACAGGTAGTGTTGATGCCAACCTTCCATTCTTAATTTCACGTCCGTTGTTCTGGAGAAAGATAGTTGATTGTTGAGTCTCATTCCTAACTCGTCAAATACTGACCACAAACAAACAGGTGGTGTTCGTGCTGACATTTTCAATTTGACGACCAGAGAATGAGATTCAACAATCAACTATCTTTCTCCAGAATGACTGACCCAACATTTAATTATAAAAAGGTGGCTGACTACACCAACAAATATGATTGTCTCAAGTCAGCTGATGTCCATTTTTTTAAGGTCATTAAACCCAAATGTAATAGATATTGTGTTATATTATGTATTTTTTTATCCTCACGTGGCCAACTCTGCAGTCAGAAAACCACCTGCCCAATGACTTGCAAGTCATAAACATGGGAACTTTTACTATTAAGATCAAGAATTTTCCTCACAGGGAACACAACCCTATGTTCTATTTCATGAGTGCCATCCAGCATCATTAAGTGTGAAGCTTTTTATATCAACAGAGAATAATGCATAAAACATTTTCCTTGACTATGGATACTTAAAAACACACAAGAACACACACTGCTGCTTTATATTATCAAGATTTTGTGATGAGCCTCTAGCGCCCCTCGTGGCAATTTTACTAAGTGTTACGAGATTGGTGTGCCTTTCCAAAGGGAAAGCTAGACAAAGTCGCCCTCTCACAGCAGAGGGCGCTAGACTGCAAAAACAAAACCTACAACAATATAATACTGTACTGCTAGTACGATAAGCAGCACAGACTAACCTTAACTAATAACACTGCTGTTTTTAAACACATTACTCTCACAGTGTCTGTGATCACATCACAAGCACGGATCCAACAGGGCTGTCTTTAAATCCCTTTATGGGTGGAATATTGATTAAGAAAATTCTCTATGTTGGGTTGTCTTCAGGTTATACAAGTTAGCCATTAAGTTCAGAGTCATGAACAATTTTTTTTGTGGGCCAGTACATAGAAATCTGAAATATTATGAGCTTAGATGGAGAAAAATCACCTAATGAAGGCTGTAAAGTTGTTACAAGTTATAAACAGGTAGTGTACCTCACTGCTTTTCTTGAGGAGCAATTAAATCATCTAATTGATAAGTGTAAGTGGTGTGGAATCACAGTATGATTTTATTTTACAGTAACATGGCCCAGCTGTGGGTCTGGAGTGAATTAGTAATTAAGTTCAGGGTGAAGTGACTCATCTGATATTTACCCAGACCACCTCCACCTCTGCATTCAGTTTGTCCAACTTCATAAAGTCGTCTTTGTTGGTGATCTGACCTCCAGATTTCAGCCTCCAGCCATTCAGCTTCCATGCGTTCACCCAGCTGGTCACACCTGCAGCAAACACACCACAGACTTCAAACCCAACTCTTCAAGGTCTACTATGGTGAAATTCAAAAACCCGGACCTGTCACATGTTGGACATGAATATGACTTTGATCAGTTGCACCTCTCAGGTTTCATGTTCAGAAAGCCAGACTTTGATGTTTTCTTTTACAACTCACCGTTGATCGTAAACTTGCTGTCTGTGTAGAGAACCAACTTCTTTATGTTGTTCTCTTTGGCTTGTTCCAGCGCTTTGCATGCTGCCTGGTTCAAACACACAACCAGTAAAGCTGTTAACACACTGTTGTATCTGTGTTTGTGCATGGCAGATAAATGTTTCTGCACATAAAGATTATTTTTAAAAAGACCTGTAAGACGTATTGAGATGACATTTTGTAGACTCAGGGTGACTATAATATGTTAAAAAGAACACATATACACACACTGTACAATTACATACTGTTGTAGGGCATTTGACTTTGGAAATGTTTTATATGTTTTTAAGTAATGTAATACATCTGCTTTAGTTCAGAGCTTCATACATACAATTAATTTCATGGGTAATTTCTCTCTGCGGGTCAGTATGACAGTTCAGTGTAAATTTGACATCTCATTAAAAATGTTCATTTACAATTCAAAGTTTAGGACAGTCACGTGATTTTTAAGGTCTTGTTTGCAAAAATTGTATCTAAAACATTTTAAGACTGTAAGGACCTGCAGACACACTGGTTTGACATGTTTAACTGATGAGTTTTAAGTTGCTGTTTTATTCCATCTTAAAAATGTACTAAAAACTAATCCAATTTAACTTCACCAAGCACTTAAAGTTTTATAGTATTTCTGTCACAATGGAGTTGCTTTTAACTGTGCTTAAGTTCTGGTGTTATGGATGCGATTAAGAGCTCAGTTTGAATAATAGATTGTTCTTAGTCATGTACAATAATTCCTGTTCATTGCAGAAGTTAACACTGTGGTTGGTATCTGGCTTTTTTTTTTTAGACTGAAGCACTTGATGAAAGGTACCTGTAATTCTGCACGCTGGTTAGTTTGTCTTCCCTCCAGCCGCTCTGCAACATTTCTGCAAGACAGCAGCAATAAATGTGACGAATAAACAGATTTACTGGTTTATTATGGAGATGACATGTGTTGTCTGTTCTCCGTGTGCGTTTCCTCACAGTGGGTGGTTGTGGCCCCAGTACACTCCGATGCCGGCTCGGGCGCCATGCTGGCCGTTGCCCGTGCAGCCGCCATCGGTGTAAACGACAACAGCATCACCTGGACAGAGGGTTAAACAACTCTGAGTGACTCTGAAGTGACACTCAGGAGACCGTTAGAGTTCCAAGTTCCTATTTAATTTCCAGTGACGTTTGACCATCTTACCCATGTATGTGAAACCATCTGCGCTTTCTGAAGACACGCTTTCTGACTTTTTGACTCGTTTAGGTTGGGACTCCGCCTCCTTGTCTGAGTGACATCTCTTCTTACCAAGAGGGATGTATTCTAGAGGTTCAGGGCCTCTTTTGGGAAGCAAATTGACGTCTGACTCCACAGCCTGAGCCACTGAAAGCCAAAAACACAAAGTTAACTGTCATTTAAATTTTGAAAAATGCCATTGTGCAGATTATATTGAATAATTTTCCCAATTTCTGGAGGAGTTTAGTGTCTTCCCTAAAGACAATAAAGCTGAATATGTGACTGATTACAGATTAACTTCCTGCTGGGATCAAAACTACAACTTTTTTTGTGTTCTGGGATCAGAATCTACTCAAAGACTGATCATTCACAACCTCTTTTTTTTGTGAGGTTGTAGAGGAGAAAAGCTTCACGTTGGTCTGAACCAGCATACCTGTCTTCGCCTCTGGAGGTGCAGAAAGGTCCACTCCTCTAATGAACGCCCAGGCATCTTTCTCTGAGGCAAACTTCTTGTAAGAAGCTGATGGAAATTTGTTCACCTGGCTCTTACATTCATCCCTTAATCACAGTGAAAAACAGATGATCAACAATTTGTTCACGAAATCTGAAAAAGAACATTTCATGTATTTATTCTACACTTAGTGCAGATGTTGTGGTGTAATCACAGTAATGTCTTGAAATTACAGTTTATTCTGCACAGCGTTTATTATTTATTTTATATTTATTATAACTATTTTCAAATGTTTAAAATCTTCCAATAAAAAAACCCACTTACTCTGCATGAGTTTGGTGCACGTTTTACAAACCATATGGGTCATTTTTAAAAATGGCACAGCGTCAAATGGGTGTACACTTTGATGGAGAATATCATTCAAATAAACGGTTGCTGATGTATTAATTAAAAGCCGAATTGAAGAGTGGATTGTTGAGATTACAAAACACTTCAAATCTACCTTTTAGCTGGTGTGTAATTTTGCCAAAAGACAAGAAGACATTAAACCGCAAGATATCTGAATGGAGTTTGGCGTACAGCATATCATTTTCCACCGGAAATTCACCCTGGGACCAGTGACTTTGTGTTTTCTTACAAACACATGTCACTGTGGCCTAATACTGAGATGTAAACAGTCTCACCATGAGCTGTAGACTCCTGGTTTGAATCCTTTCTTCACAGCGTAGAAGAACTTGCCCTTCGCCATTTCATCGACGGCGGTGCAAACAGCCCTGCGTGCTACTCTGAAAAGACCATTCAGTCTAAACATCACTGGCAGCCGGTGGCTAACATCGTAATGATAACTCAGACACAATAAAATGTCATTAAATCTGACTGACCAATGTTTTATCTTGCTTAGAAACTCGTAACAATGTTAATTCAGCAGCTCGGCGTACGCCCGAATCCATTAAAGGGTCACTAAAAGACAGAATAACACTTAAATTAAACGACCCCAAGTAAATAAATATATATAAAAAATAATCTTACAACCTCTCGTTTCGTCTTCTATGTTTTAGATTTAAATATATATGTAAAGTGCTGCAATCAGTGACAAACTACATTGAAAAGTAATGTTGACAACAACTTCCGTTCATAAAAACTCGCGATGTTTTACAAAACCACGGCGTGGACTTGAACGCAACTTCTCGCGATATCTCCACGGCTCGCCCGCATTGGATTAATACAACTCTCGCGATGTTCCGGCCTCTTCCTTGGCCGTCGTTGACAGAGGTTAGTCGTGCTATTTTTCACTGGACTCACTTTTCTACTCCAAAATGAGCCTTAATGTCGTTATATTTGGGTGTTTGCTCACCGTGAAGCATGTTAAGTCTCTGATACGTTAGATTATGTGGTTTGTGGCGGCGGATGGCTGTTTTATATCACTAAATGAGGCGTAGTAGAGGAAGCTTTCTGTGAATGGAGGTTGTAACAGGGAGGCAGATAGCAGGCCGTGCATGTGTTCAGATAGCAGCTACAGGAGCAACTTGAAGAAGGTGGGGAGAATAATATATATGAAGCTTTATAATGAGTCGTTTCATGTGAATTAAAAGTTTTTACAGCTGTTTAATATATAAAATTCACCAGGTAAAGTGTAGCGGCGACGAATGACAGCCGGCTACGTTATATTAGCTCTAATTTAGTTGATCTAGCCTACAGATTGTCTTTAAGGGGGTTGAAACAACACTTTATTTCTTTTGTGGATGTAGATTTGTGTTTTTTGTGCATTTTTGTCCCAAACTCTTCCTCATATCTTACTGTGAGTTACCATTGAGCTGGTTTTCCTGTAGCTCAGCGGGTACACGCTGGTTTTAAGCTCTTCCAGGATCCAGTTCACTCAAGTGTTTTAGAGATGTCAGCCTGTTGTAAATGTAACCCGCATGTCTTTTATTTCTCTTTGCAGAGACAAAGGCCATGTTCAGTACCAGCGCCAAAATAGTGAAGCCCAATGGCGAAAAGCCAGACGAGTTTGAGTCTGGGATCTCCCAGGTAAGAGAAAAACAAGTTTAAGATCATCAAATTGTGTTTTATTGTAGTTTTACTGAAGCTGCATGTAGTGTGGAGAGTTGACTGCTCATACTTAAATTAGTGCTATTTGTGGTACATTAGGAATCCAGAGATTGAGAGAGAAATCACTGTAAAAGCCAGAAACCAAACCTAAAAGTTAAGAGAAGATCCAGAAATACTTTATGCCACACATTCTGCTTGACCTATGAATGAGGTCGGTCTTAACTAAATTCTGTATGTAACTTCAAGAGTTTTCAAAGTGAAAGTAGATGTGGCTTTTAAGTTAAAATGCTGGAGGGAAACTATTTGTGAATTGTCTGTAATTTGTGACCATAACAAAATCCACTGGACTTGTTTACTGTCAATGTCCTTAACTAGGAGTCAGGTTCTGCTCCGTTGCATATGAACCTGCTTTAGACTAACTGTGTAGCCAGATAGTGCAGGTGCAGTACTTGGGCCGCTGCAGTGGATGTGAACGTGTCTTGTGTCCCGACAGGCTCTGCTCGAGCTGGAGATGAACTCTGACCTGAAGGCTCAACTGAGAGAGCTGAACATCACTGCAGCAAAGGTAGGAGGCTAATTACTGAAGCATTTCCACTCACTCATAGTTATTTCATCACGATCAAACCATCTCAACCAGCTGTGTGCTGAGTTCAGACGCTGTGTTGAAACAGTTTAATGTAAATCTGATCCGACATGGATATCCAGCGAGGTTGCTCTCCTGGCTCTGTCCTCGTGGCGTATGGGAGCGTAGCTCTTGAGCTGAGACGTATATTCCCGTTCCACAATGTCGGAGAGAAAGCTCTGTCCCCGGCTGTCAGTCGGTGAGGACGGGCGTCCTGCATATTCCTACATCTTCCCAGAGTCCCTTGGGGCCGTTACTGGGGGGCTAAACCATGCAGTGCACATTTGATATCGTCGTATCATATCATTTTATATGCAGTAGTTTAAGTAAAGCATTATTGTTGAAAGTAAAAGGAACATTTTGTCACATTCACAGTTAGATCCTGAAATCCACCTAATGTTCCTACTGAACATTTAGGAGTCTTAAACAATGATGGTTTCTCACACAGAAGACTAATTTAAGCAAACATACACAGGCATTTGCTTTTGGTTGATAAGTAAATGTGCTGTATTTTATTTTTTCATTTGCTGTATTCAGTCTGTTCGTTTTTCTTTGTCTTTTTTTAGGAAATCGAAGTTGGTGGCAGCAGGAAAGCAATCATCATCTTCGTTCCCGTTCCTCAGCTGAAGTCCTTCCAGAAGATTCAAGTGCGTCTGGTGAGGGAGCTGGAAAAGAAGTTCAGCGGAAAGCACGTGGTCTTCATTGCACAGGTGAGGACAATGACGTCTGCCTCAGCATCTCAGCCTTGGATGGATACTGCAGGGTTGTGGTGAGGGCTTTCCCACTACGTATGTGTTTATAAGGACTACTTGAAAGCTGAGTGCTGTGGGGGCTTCAGGAGGGAACTTAGGAAATCTTGCATTCAGGGCCCATTGCTCCCTGCACTCACAGTGGAGCTCGTTCTCCAGTGTTTACTACAGGTTCACAGCTGGTCTGGATAATACAGATTTGTTTTTATACGACTTACACCCAGCAGAAACCAGAACTACTCCTGGGTTTGTGACTGATGTGGTGGGTTCATGCTGTCTGTCAAGGGCAGGGTGAACTGTTCTTTGGAGAAAATCATTAAGCATCTTCAAATTTTGTCATTTTTAAAGTTAAGGGGTGTTAAATTAGTGTTTTGTGTTCTGACTGTTTTATCCGACATGGATATCCAGCGAGGTTGCTCTCCTGGCTCTGTCCTCGTGGCGTATGGGAGCGTAGCTCTTGAGCTGAGACGTATATTCCCGTTCCACAATGTCGAAGAGAAAGCTCTGTCCCCGGCTGTCAGTCGGTGAGGACGGGCGTCCTGCATATTCCTACATCTTCCCAGAGTCCCTTGGGGCCGTTACTGGGGGGCTAAACCATGCAGTGCACATGATTTGATGTCAGGGTTCGACTGATGTAGGTGTTTAATTTCAGATATAGTTTGTTGTTCTTTGAAAGATTCACTTTAATGTCTCTATAATTGTATTATTGTTTAAAATGAAAGTGTCTCAAACTTTTGGGACAGAATGTTCCATTGAAATATTTTGTGAGTGTTTTTGTAATGCAGGAAGTTTTTGACACAAGCTTAGGAGTAAAACTAGAAGGAACATTAATATCTGTAGGTTATATCCCATATGAACCCACTGTATCAGTCTGACCCGGATTCATTCGGTTAATAATTTCATTGTCTTGAATTATTTGAGTTTAAAACTGTTTAAATGTGTGAGAGTCGTGATTGGAGATTAATCACAGTGTTGATTTTCAGAGGAGAATTCTGCCCAAACCCACCAGGAAAAGCCGCACAAAGAATAAGCAGAAGCGTCCCAGGAGGTGAGTGGAAATTCTGTCTGGATCTTGTTTCTATATTCCTTTTCTGGTTTACTGCAGTAGTATAATAAAGTGATTTAAAAACAATGGGGATGTGTAATATGAAATGGTAATGATGTGTATATAGATGTATATGTAGTTGAAGTATCAGACCATTGTAGCTAATAAGCAAAATGGTGAGTTAATAAATCGCTGTTGGACAAAATTCTGATGGTTTTTAGTAAAGTCTAAAAATCAAATTTGACTAACATATTGGTATTAAGAAAAAGGTTTCATCTTAAAAAACTGAAGCAGATAATCAATAAATAGACAATGAATCAGACAATTGTATGAAGCCAGTTTTTATCCGACATGGATATCCAGCGAGGTTGCTCTCCTGGCTCTGTCCTCGTGGCGTATGGGAGCGTAGCTCTTGAGCTGAGACGTATATTCCCGTTCCACAATGTCGGAGAGAAAGCTCTGTCCCCGGCTGTCAGTCGGTGAGGACGGGCGTCCTGCATATTCCTACATCTTCCCAGAGTCCCTTGGGGCCGTTACTGGGGGGCTAAACCATGCAGTGCACAACTTCTGTTTCTACTAGATTTATTATGAGTTGGAAACTACAATGCACATACAATGTCTTTATATTTTTACTAGCAAAAATGATTAACATTTATCCAACATGACTCATTTTGCTATAATAAACCACTAATGATTTTCTATTATCTGCCAATAGTGAGTTTTCTGTTGTCTAAGAGTCTGAAATTCAATTTACAAAATAAGAAGGCAGCAAATCACATTTTAGAGGATGAAACCAATAAATATTTGGATCTTTTGCTTGGAAAGTCAAATATTGAAAATATTGTCAGGTTTTCTGTTAAGGAATTGTTTCAGTTCTAGTTATGTTAACCCCTGAACTTGATGTTCAGCCTGCTGCAATGGTGTGTTAATGTGATTTGTTGTTGATTCCTCCTCCAGCCGTACTCTAACCGCGGTCCACGACGCCATCTTGGAGGACCTGGTGTTCCCCAGCGAGATCGTTGGTAAGAGGATCAGAGTGAAAATGGACAGCAGCAGGCTCATCAAGGTTCATCTGGACAAGGCCCAGCAGAATAATGTGGAACACAAAGTAAGTTAAAACAGGTGGAATAGATGGGTCTGGATGCTCCTGTGGTATGTGTAGAGCTGCAGTGATTCTTTTCTTTTTTCTTTAGTTATAAAGCTGTGTCTTAAATGAGTTTAAATCCGATCCGACATGGATATCCAGCGATGTCCCTCGTGGGCGTATGGGGAGCGTATCTCTTGAGCTGAGGACGTATATTCCGTTCCACAATGTCGGAGAGAAAGCTCTGTCCCGGCTGTCGTCGGTGAGGACGGAGCGTCCTGCATATTCCTACATCTCCCAGAGTCCTTGGGGGCCGTAAACCATGCAGTGCACAAAGTGTAACTGGAGTTGAGCTGATTGTTGCACCACTAACACTTAAAGTTATCTACACTGTGTATTCACTTTATCAACATTTAAGTATGATCTCAGTAATTACTGTAATTGGATTAGAACATTTTGATCTTGGATTTCATTAGATTGTACAGGTGTACCTATTAAAGTGACCACTTGGTTTAGTTTGTCACACTGTTGGTGCCTAAATTAATTAGTCCAAAAAGAAGGAAGTAATGAATTATTTTAGTATTACAAAGCAAGTTGTGTATTTGTCTTTAGGCTAAATCAGGAATGATCAGTACATTAATGAATGATTGAAGTTCTTGGCCAGAGTCACATACAACACACTGCGGCAAACTATTAGTGTTTTGCTGTTGGTTGGTTGGAGGATGTGACTTGGCCGAAGTTGAAGTCCTGGCAAAGAGGCACGTACGTGTGACCATTTAATCTTCAGATTTAAAAAAGCATTTCTTCTGAGGTTGTCGGTCAGTTTGAGCCTCTGTTGCTGTTTGTGTGTTGTGTGAAATAACTGATGTGATATTGCCGTTAACTTGTTTCCTGTTGTGTTTCAGGTGGAGACATTCTCTGGTGTCTACAAGAAGCTCACAGGCAAAGACGTTGTGTTTGAATTCCCAGAATTCCAGCTGTAAATGCAGATGACAAAATAAATTTGTTTACTGTCAACATTGTTGGTGGTTGTGTTTTCTCTTTTTCTGTACAGAAAATCCTGAGATTGTTCCCAAACACCAACAGCTTTATTTCCCCCTTTTTTTTTTTCTTCTTTTTTTTTAAGCATTTTTCAAAAGTCAAACCCTTTCCTAAATGAGCTGTAGGATCTCAGGATTCTACTTTTATTTTGGCGCCACCTTCAGGCCAAAACTTAAATTTAACCCACTAGAGACCAAGTTTAATTTAACAATTGTTTTCTGGTGTGCAATAATTGTTGCCTCACAGTCTTGATGACAATTATGTGTACATATACAAATAACACCAGTGTTCATTGGAATGTGGTGTGAAGCAACAAAAACCAACTTCCAAACTGTTAGTGAGGTAAACAATTTACTGCAGTTTAAAAACCTCTTTATACATTAAAAAATATAGAATAACATTAACCTGACGAACAATACAGTGTGGTTGGTTTTTTTTTGTAAAGTGTTAATTTTTGGTTCTTTGTATTAAATGTGTAGAGGGGCCAGAAGCAACTTGTTCACTCCTCAGACTCTGCTAATGGGAATTGGACCGTCAACCCCGGCAGTGTTGGTGCCTTTTATTAATGTCCCGTCGTGTGATACTGAAGCATTAACTTCCTCATTAAAGTTTCTCCCAGGTTGAGTCTTCTCCAGACATCTATTCCTCTCTGATTTGAGCTTCCATCCACATTGAATAAACAGTTTTTCTCCAGAGTGGAAACATTGGAGTTGTAGTGTGGAAGAGGAAACCAACTCACAAGTGAATGATGTATACTCAAACAAGGTTGGGTGCTGTTCAGATAATAGGAAGTTAAGGTTAAAACTGGATGAGACTTAATTGTATGTTTGATACTAACCTTACATTTGAGAGCATTTCACTGACTACCTACCATAGACGACCAATTCAGCCCAGACAACTTGAATATAAAAATGATGACTGATGTCCTACAGCTGGAATCAGTCAGCTGGTTCATGAGCTGTAATCATTTTATAATTGTTCAAATGTTTGACAATAAAAACTGAAATATGTCAATTTAAAGGAGCAAAATGTGTTTGGATCTTTTAAAACAACACTGATCATGGAGTAAATGAGGCTGCAGACTGGATGTTTAACCCCTCAACCATCTGGCAGTGGTGGATGACTCAGATCTTTTACTCAGGGGTGCAGTGGTGAATACGGAGGAAGGTTAACTGTAGTTTACCCACCTTGTTTCCCCTCATTGATACGGTTGATATGAAAATAGATGAATAAACTCTTTATTTCAAAGAGGTGGATAAAAAGGCTTTACTTGGGTTTGCCCCCCACTACACACCTGGTAAATAAAAGAAATACTGCAGTGTAAAAAATACTGTTTATGTATAAATGTTACAAGTAAAGTTCATGAAATATACTTCAAGTACCTAAAGCCTGTACTAATGGAGGTCCTAAACCTGGGGGTTGGGATCCCCATTAGGGGTCGCCAAAGCTTCATGAGGGGTCACGAGGTGTACTTGATCTTAAGAAAGTAAGAAAACTTTAAAAATATACATAGTAGGCCTATATATCAGCAGTTCATTCATTTCTGTGAAGAAATACAATTGTTTAGACATTTAAAAAAAAAAAACATAATGCAGACAGACTGAAAATATCAGGAAAACTTATCTGATGCAACTGACATGAAATAATCTGCTCAAAATTCCTCCAGATCGTCCTGCAGTTATTATGTAACTATATTATATTACTGTCATTGTGCTTTTTATCAGCTATAGAATAAAAAATATATATAAAATATGTAACTGATAAAAAAGGGGTCCCTTCAGGAAAAATGTTGGGAACCACTGCGCTAACCTACATCATAATTTATATATTTTTATATGAATAAAATTAGTATTAAAAAATCGGAAATCTGCAAAGTAACTAAGGCTGTCAAATAAATGTAGCTGAGTAAATGTTACAATATTTGCTTCCAAAATGTGGTGAAGCGTAACATTGAAATAACTCAAGTACAAGTTTAAGTAGAGTACTTCGAGTTACTTTCCACCACTGCCATCTAGGTGAACCATTAAAGCATTAAACAGTCACCTACAACATGCTTAGCACCGTTGTTCGGTCCCAGTTCACCCAGTGAGATCCAGCACAGTGAGATCCAGCACAGTGGCCTGGTCTCTGTCCCACTTCTTAACACATAACAGCTGAAAGATTTTTGCCATCTCTGTGTTTCAGTGCGGAAGGAAAATCTGAAACAGTGTTTCATCGTCCTTGGCGTTAATGTGGTCCCAGTCTCAGCTCAGTTCTCAGGAGGTCTCAGCTCTGCAGCGCCTCCTGCTGCCTGGTTGCGTTGGCTGATCTCCTGCAGCAAGATGGAGTTTGAGAGTCTCCATTCCCTGTATGTGGGAGCTGTGAGGGCCGGGTCGGTCAGGATCTGCTCCACCGCCTGCAGTTCCAACTCTTTGGCCTGCAGGACGGACAGAGCAGCAGGTGTTTGTACAGACATACAATCCTAATGACTTTACATTTGTCCAAATATGAAGGTTTTCTGGTTGAGCTTTGGTTGCATGCAGGTAGTCTGTGTTAACAATGACCAGCATGCGGAAGAGAAAGTCCTCGGATATCCGCTGACTGTATTTAGTGAAATGTACTGAAACCTTTGCTACTATAAAACAGGTTTTACAGTACGTTTTAACATTTTGGGGAAATAAGTATGTCTGCTGTCTTTCAGAGTGAGTTTGTCCATCAAACTAAAGGCAGGCGGCGATTAGACGACTGGAAGACTGGAAAAGGCTAGCTCTTTTTTTTAAATCTGTACACAAGCTCAACAACTAGGAGAACTTTTTTTCTCCTTGCCTAAAGCATCTTTCAGTATCAATCAACGTTTCTCACCTTTAATGTGCTTCTGAGGATCCTGAGCAGGTGAAGCTTTTCGTTGACTTTTTCGTTCTTACATCGTTTGATGAAGGACGCTCTGAAGTCCCTCTTACTGGACTGTCCAATCGGAGACAAGCTGGCTGCCCTCAGGTGCCTGTAGAGGCTCTCCATCTCATCAGGTGGCTTCTCTGTAGAAAGAAAGAGGTCTTAACTTTTAAAAAAAAAAGAGTCCTTATTTCAGCGGCCCGGGTTCGATTCGTCTCTCTCCCCACTTCCTGTCACTCTTCAGCTGTCACTTTGAATAAAAGGCAAAAAATCTTTAAACAAATACTTCACCAATTTAAAAGGATCAGTATTAATGCAGCAGAACCAGAGATGTTGTCTTATTCATTGCAGAAATTCTTTCCAAAACATGGCGCCTACATTTCCCACAATGCAACAGTCTTGTTTAAAACAGCTCAAATTACATCAACAATCTGTTATTCATGATATCCTAATCAGTCCTCAGCATTTTTGCCTTCAAGTCTCAAGTCTCACAGAATACAGACATCTCGTTTCAGCTTGTTCATATTAATTATCAACTCATTTTCCAGGATAAACTGGACATTTGGGATTCGGTGCAGCTGCTCATAATTTGGGACTGTCATGAATTTTTCAGACCCTACTGATGCTGACTTGAGTGACATCACTCAAGGACATTTATCAGACTTCACACAGCTCCCCCTGGAGACAATAAAGACTTTATACAACTTTTAATGAACTGCCCCACATTGGAAATAACTAGATTTCCCCTTTAGAGCAGCAGTTGTTATGCTAACCAGGTGTGGTAGCCAGGTGTTTATGGACGGCCTCCTCTTCTTTTTCCTCACTGACATGGAGCAGAGGCAGGGACACTGTTTTACCTGCTCCCTCTGGTCTGGGGAGGTCCAACCATGACAGACGCTTACTGCCCCCTGAGGCTCTTCTTCTTTCTGTACTTAAAGTTGCGCCATCGGAGGTACTTCTACTTCTGCTTTCACTGTTCAGTGTAGTGGGCGGGGTTGAGGCGCAGGGTGAAGAGTCACAGAGAGGCCGAAAAGTGTCCCCCTGCCAGGAGTACAGTGTGTTTACAGACTGTGTGGAGGGATTTGAATTCTGTAAATGTTGTTAGTTACCCTTTATACTTCCTTACTCACATTTTCAGATTCTTCTGTTTCCTGTTCGGGTTCCAAAGAACTGGAATTCAACTCATCCGTGTCCTGATCGCTGCCCTCGCTGTAGCACTCTGCACACAGGAAGAAGAGACAAGTGAAGGGACGAACAATGGGAGGAGAAAATGGAGGACAGCAAGGCGGGAAGGATCAGGAAGAGTAAGAAATAAGAAATAAGTGAAGTATGGAAGGAAGAAGAAAAGAAAGATAGGAAGAAAGAGAAGATTAAGAAGATGAAAACAAGGAACTACGACGTCCAAAAAAAAGGTAGGGAAAGGAAGAAAGGGGGAGGCCTACAGGAAAGAGGATGGGAAAGATGGGGAAATGGGAAACATATTTTTGTTTTTACAAATGTGCATCCAGGTTTATTCCTGTGTTTACTGCGTATATAAACTGCTTATATTTCTTAATCTAACCTTCAGTGTTGATCAGTTCGCATGGCTCGGCTGCTTCTGACAGTTTACTGATCCACCTGCAAGCGGACACAGCAACTTTAATGCAACATCCAAAGTGATGTACAGTAATGACTCATCTTTTTTACTTTACAGGGCAAAACAAGAAGTGGTTAAAAAAGACTGAGAGACAACAGCAAGAGGAGGAAGAGAAACAGAATCTATTTTTGTGCAGCAATTATTAGTTCAGAGGAAGATATAAACAGCTAGCGAATTGATTGTCATTTCTCTATTGCCATCAACAACCAAACAAATATTACTGTTGAACAAGAAGACTGAAACTGAAATCTGAAAAATAACTAGTGACTCAGTCTGTTCTGTAAGTTTTGGACAAACTGAAATTTTGACCTGATGATGGCGCTAGAGGAAAAAGTCAGAGGATCACCAAAGTTATTAAAATTCATCCTGAGGAGAATGTGAATGAAACATTTCATTGCAATCGTTTCAGTCTGGACCAAAGTGGATCAGCTCACCTGGGGCTAGCATGGCTAACACCATTTATACATTGCAAGATGTCTTCATTTGAATCATAAAATTACTATTTTCTATCGAGACTCCTCTGTGCAAATCCTGCCAGTATTACCTGGAATAAATCAAACACTCACTTATTCATGTCTGTGAAGCTCTCTGCAGCGACGAAAATGGTCACAACCAACGGATGACTGGCTGTTATGGCACTGAAACACAACACTGTGTGGTTAAATACATAAAGATGAGTAATAACTTACATAAAGTAATCATTCTATACACTGAACAGATAATCAGTCGTCACTGTCAGGCAGAGATGCCAAAGAGAGGTTCAGGAGAAATAATAGTGTTAAATATGCTGTGCTAAGAGTTTGAAGATTTCCGACCAGAATGAGTATTTTAAGACAGTTGGATACGTGCTGTAAGTTGATGCAGCTTTATACAAACAGAGTGTGAAAGAGGTTTCAGCTGCAGATTGTTTGACCACAAACAGCTGAATAAGACTGTCAGTGGTTTTTGTTTCTTTCTTTCCAGGCTTTGACAGGCTCACTACATGTCGCAACAAAGAGAAACAAACATGTCGTACTGTTTTTTCTTGTGCTGTTTGGCCTGTTCGATGGTGAAGCCGGACAGGTTGATGAATCCTTCTGCTTTCTCTGCCTGCAGAGAACAGAAATAAACAATCATGCATTTGTGTCTGTACTTCTTTTGTACATTAGTCGAACATTAATCTCAAGTTTCTGTGAGATTTGTGCATGAAGTAAGTGGTCGTACCCACAGGATGTATTAGGTTGTACTTACCTCAACACATTGGGTTGCTTTTCTTGAATGTGACCTAATCTCTGTTCTGTTATTATTTTACCCCAAGTTTTTTACACAAAAATCTGTTTTTTGACCTGAAAAAAAGCTATTTACCATCAGTTCAAACATGTAACCTCCCATACTTACAAGAAACCATAACCACAGTTAGACAGTGACTAAAATAATGAATCATAATAATTGCAAAAGGGACGTTCATTCGTGCCATAATACCTAAACTGTAAAAAGTACATAGACATTACACCCATATGTAACAGCCTTCACTCATCATCGTCTTCCAACCTGATGCAGGGATTTACTCCCAATCAGACAAAAGAGCATTAGTGAGGTCCAGCACTGATGTTCATCCCAAAAGTGCTGATGGGGTTGAGGAGGTATTGTCATGTTTAAGCAGGAAAGGGTCAAACTGCTGCCACAGAGTTGGAAGGACACTATTATCTAACTGTTTGTGTGGGGTGCAGCAGAACTCACACAACAGGTTGCAACAGGAAATACTAATGATAGTTTTAGTTTCAGATTCTGAATTATGATTATATACTATCTTAGTGAATGTAGGTGAAAGCTCTCTTCTGTCAGCCTGGAGTTTCCATACTACTTTTACTACTACTTAAAGCAGCAACAAGGAACTTAACTCTTAATTTTTTTTTTTTGTTGATTAGCCCCTGTGAGCAAGAGCAGTAGTGTTGCCAACGCCTCCTTTCAGTGAGGGGGCAAGCCGACAGTGGCAGATCTAGAGGGGTGGCAGTGGGTGGTAGCTGCCCCACCCCCAGTTTGGTGTCAAATGCTGTCAAATTTAACATATTAAATGAGATTCATTCAAAAACAATATGTGTTAAAATGTTTAAACAAACATATGCATATTAAAAATTAATATTAATTTAATCTACTGACCTGTTAGGATCACATTTTAGGCTTGAGTTCAACTTGAAAAGATTTGGAAACCATTTCTAATGCCACCTTTAGATATTTCTATTCAATGCTTTACTAATGTGACACAATAATCCAGATCCAGGCCAGCATTAGGGATAATTAGAAGAAGCCAGTCTTCTCGCCGATGGTCTTATTGAGGCATCAGTATTACTTTTTGATTCTTTCCTAACCAGTTAAAACTCACTGTAGAACATTTAAATCCAGGTTGTTGAGGCTGAATGGTAACATGTTATGAGCACTGATGCTGCCATTTCAAACAGTCTTGCTCTGACTCACCATCTTGTCAGTGTACCAGTACAGACAGCTCTTCTTCAGGACAAACCAGTATCTCTTCCATTTGCTTCCCAGGAAGCTGCGGCCCTCCTTCCTGCGGAGGAGCCACCCCTGACAGTCCACCACGCCCAGTTCTTTGATCGAAACCCGCCGCCGACTCATGGCTGCAGCCAGTGGGGGTAGGAAAGACAGCAGGTGTAATTGAAATGTCACAGGTTCAGGCTGCACTGCAACAGCTGGTGTGTCATCTGCCTGCAACAGTGGTTGTGTTGAAGACACAGGTGCCAAGGGGGTAAACACATATCAACAAGGAAACAGTCTTCAATACAACAGAGGCAACTGAGGTACTATGCTAGAAACAGAAGATGCTCCTTATTATTCCAGAACTTGCCTGAGAATTGCCGTGTTTTTAAGTTTTCTTCAGTATCAGGTAATGCAGTGACTCTTGTCTGTGCCTCCGTGGGTGAACTGCAACCAGGAACTGTTAATAGCTAATTCGGCATACTTTTAATGGTGCCAGTTTGCCAAAATGTAAAGAAATATAGGCTAAAAAATACTGTGTTAAAGCGCAACTCACTGAATCCATGGTAACCTTATACTTAATAAAAAGTATAAGAAACCTTCTTGTGTATCTGTTTAGTCAGAAGGTTTAAAAACACCGGGCCTGCCCTGAGTTAACTTAGCGTCAATCAATATTACTGTAAAAAGGTAAAGTGTGACTAAAACACCCCCAAGTCCTCCACTGAATGCACGTGGCCTTAAAGCTTATATAGAGGATATTCACTTGCCACTAGATGTCGATCAAAACCATTACAGCCAACCACAGTCCATTGACAAAAACATTTTTACCTTGCAGATTATTGTGAAACACACTTCAAACAGAAACAAAATAAAACTCATCAACCACTGTTTTTGTCTTTCCAACAATCACCAACTCTGGCTTGATTCACAGAGTTAAATCCCTAAAAATACCTTTTGTTTAACCGGAAAGCACCATAATATTGCTAACGCTCCCCAATAGACTCCATAGATAAACAGTAATTTTATCTGGTATATCATTGGAACATCATAACTCATACAAACTCATAAAAACAGTCTTTGCCCTTCCACTGTTCCAACAACAACCAGCTTTGGTTTGGTCAATATAGTTGTTTAGTGCTATAATATGTTATAAATCTTGTATATACAGTATATGACCTTTAAATAACACTTTGTTTGTTGTAGGAACCTGCCACAGCTCACTTGCCTTTCACATGGTTGATTTATCTATTGTCTTTTAACTTTGGTTCTGGTTTTAACTTCCTTTTTACCTGGGGTTTTATTTTTATAGCAGATGCGAGGTTTGAGCGGTGATGTTTGTGCCAAATTGTAAATAGGGTGCGGGCCACATGGTTACCTATGGCCTAGAAAGTTTTAGAATAGAAAAATATGTATGAGAAAGTTTAGCACAATGAATGACAACAAAGAAAACTATCTGCTGGTGAAGGTCATAATATGATCAAAAACCTCAAGAACATCTACAAAATAGTACATTTTATGTGATTTCTTTAGGGTTTTAGGTTTTTTGTTGTTCTCTGCGCTGTAAAAATACTTTTATTTAGAATGTTATTTATGATTTCTTTTCAATGTTATAATAATAAGTTATAACAGAAAAGTTATAATACAATAATAATTGTAAATTATTCTACATAGTCCAAAATCTAATCTTATATAATTCCCTTTCACTCAAACTACAAAAAAACATCTTCTGTAATGTCATCCATGCTTATAGTTTCGGGGTTTTTTGCCCATGTTTTAAATGTGAATTTAAAAGAGGTCTTACCTGCTGCAGTCTGGACGTCCAGCAGTTTGGTGTCTTTGCAGCAGACTGACGCTCAGCAGAGGAGGAACTAGAGTCTCTCAGCGCTGTCGATCAGACTTTATACCTCGACCCACATCCACACCACAAAGTCAAAATCTCACTCACACATACATGCATACCCCACACTATACTTCCTGTTTCACATGTTCTGTATGGCCCTTCTTCTCTGTTTTCTCAGTCTTTCTGCTCACAGTCTTTCTGCTTAGAAACTTCCTCATTGTTTTCTGGAAAGTAAAACATTTCTGCATCTTCTGACATTTAAACAACCTCTTTAATCAGCAGTTTTAAAAAAGAATCAATGTATTATAAAACAACAGTCCGACATCTGTCTTAAATTACATGACAGCTGGGAATTTGCAAAAAATGTAATTTACTGTCATCTACTGTTACGACCAGCTGAGGAGTAACTGGAGCATTGCACAAAAATTACTCTAATTCAACACTTTCTAATAGACACACACGGTCGGTCTCGTTAGGAGGGAGGCCGGCATCAGCAGGTGTCATTTTAAAGTAAGCGCCATCAGCCTCCTGTCCAATCAGCTTCCCCCTGCAGCTCACCACACGGAGAAAACAGGTTGACAGCACCACCTCAAGGTAGGGAGAGAAAACAGAACAACAATCACATAATCCTAGAAATACAAACACACATACGACTTACAACATTACCGTGCCTTCAGGGTGTCTCTGCGTGCAGATTTGATTGGTCTCGATAATGTGTGTCACATTTTTGAAGCCACGGCAAAAAGTAATCACTTGGGGGTTTTGATTTACCGCCTCATTTCGCACCAGATTTCATTTAAAGTCTGTAAAGGTTTTCAGATAGACTGCAAACTAACAGACAAAGAAACAACAGGGATTGCCCCTCATGTGGGGAATGTACTTTGAATTATGTTTGTCCAATTTTACAGTACATGACATTGTCCACCAGATGGTGCCGTTAGCCTTATACTTGTACAATGCTTTTAGACTTTAGTAAAGTGGACATCTATGACACAAGTTCCCAACATTTTTGAGTTAAGTTATCCTTTATTGACCCTGTAGGGAAATTCATTGACTCATCCTACGTGCCAGGAGTGAGGAGGACCAACTCCAGATCTGACTGAACATACATGTATTTATGGTGGGAGGGGAACTCCACACAGAAAGTCTCCAAAAAGCTGTGAGGCTAAAATGAAACATTGTTCTGCAATGTGAACAGGATTAATTTACAGAAAGAATATGCTGTTGTTTAATAAAATGCTACTGTGCCTTACAGGTTAGTATTCACTAAATGTCTTTCTATAAACATGGTTTCTCCAGTGGCTTTTATAGATTAGCTTTTATTGGAAATGTATTTTATGCGTTACAGATGGTGATGATGTTATTATGTCCTATGAAAGTTGTTGTACTCAATGCAAAGTTGAAATCTTTCAAAATAAATCGCACTTTATTTTTTATATTTTTTCACAAGTTACAAAGCGTCACAGAGGCATCATACTGTAGAGCTCTGCAATAATTCAGATGAAAAATGAAACCAGTTAAACTGAGTGACTTCTTACAAAATACTTTACGGTACATGTGGTTTTCCATAATGACAAAAACAGGATCATCCAAAATGTAGAGTTCCTGAGCAAGAAACAAGTGATTAATTTTCACCTTAAAGTTAAATCACAGTAACTTTGTGTAACCACTGTGGCCACAAGTGCTAATTACAGGATGGTGGCACCTTGGATATTCCTACATTTCCCATGACTGTTTCCAGCCATCAATAGGTGATCCCACTGAGAGTGAGAATGGGAATGGGATTATAAACAGAAAATAAATTCCATCTAAAATTTGCTGACATTACACTACTGGTCATACCAGACCGAGTAAGGCTTTACCTTAAGACTTAAGTAAAGTATGGTTTATTGCTTAAAAATGTTACTATTAACTTCAAAATGTTATATTTAAAAGGTTACATAGTCTCACTTTGAATAGAAATGTTATATTCAGAAACTCTTCAAATGTCAGAGAAATGTTTTTTATTCCACTTGTTTATTACTTGTTTCCACATTTCTTTCCAGCAAAGATCGCCTTTGTGATATTTACAGTTCCAATTACACTTTGATAATATTTTGTACAAGCTTTCATAACTCTTCATAATGTTTTGTTAGTATAAAGGCATGTTACACAAACCAGAAACACTCTTTACAAAAGAAAAATAGCTTTGAGGAAACGTCAGGAGCTTCTCAGACTGTAAACATCAGGTGATCCAAGATGCTTCCCTGAGGAACTCCTTCAGAAAGTTTTTCATAATGGTACAGAAACCTCAAACACACAGGAATTCTTCGAATAATCTTTAGAAGAACCACTGGAGATTTTTTTAGAGTGCAGTAAGCCACACCTGAAATACTTAAGATCAGTTAGTTTTACCTGAAATTCTAAGCAGCTTCCAGAAAACCTGTGTCAAAGTATCTGCAGACAACTCCGCCAAATGACGGCAGCAACAGTTTTCAGAATAAACTCAAGTATAATGTATGAGATTTAGAAGGTAAACTCTCTCATGGATAACACGGCATTTTGGAATTAAACACTTAAATTTCACTCTAAAACCAAAATATAAGCAAACATTTTCTGTTTGGCTTCACCAGCTGCTGTGAGAGTTCATGTTTTCTCCAGTTTGAGACCTTTTGATCAAATAATTTAACACAAATGTGAAAGTTTCTATATTAGGAATTGTTGCAAGAATTATTTTCATCATTTTGTTTTTTTAAATCTACAAAAACTTTAAGACTGCATTCTTAAAATGTATGTAAGTCATAAAAAATACTGTTGGTCAACTTTTTATCAATGTTGCTATTTGCCAACCTCCCTTTGACTGTTTAAGCGTTTGTTATTGTATTTTAGAAAATATTATTTAATTATTTCTCCTAAAAACAAGTTTATAATGTTATTACCGTTGTAGTAAGACTTTTGTGAAGCTTCAGAAATACTTAGTAACAATGTTGATGTTCTACTTTTATCTTCTCATAAACTACTCTGAAGAACACACTTTTCCTTAGATGAGTGAAATTTGGTCAGCAGTGATAAAACAAAAACAATAAGAAATATTTACAAACTGTTTTGTCCAGACAAACTACAGTAAAAGTACATATGTATATATATATGAGAGGCACTGTTGGCTCCTGAGATTGAGAGGAAAAGACTAGCTGCAGAAGCTATGATGTTTGATTATTTGCTCTTTGAATATGAATTTTGAGACCTTGAATCTTTAAAATTTGATTCTAATTATTTTGCTTATTGATTTGTCATATAACTTGAGCAATGAATAGACGCCAAAATCTGTTGAAAACAAAAACCAGCTTCATTTTCAGCAAATTTAGGCTGCCATATACAGAAATACAGAGGTATTTTGCAATTTGTTGAAGGGGTTAAAAGGCCAAAAACAACAACTTATTACTGTTTCTGTTTCCATGCATTTCCACTGCAGGTCTGTTAAATGTAGAGATTTACATCCTGTACGGAAGCTCAGCAGGTCCAAACTTTGTTAGTTAAAGTGGTTTTCAGTGTTCAAAAAGCACCATTAAAAAGTAAGTTTAAGTGATTCCTAGGTTTCATATACATATGTATTAGAAACTGGTTCAAATTCAGAACTGGTAAATATTTTGATAGTTCTTTGATGCCACTGTACTTTTTAACAGCTGTATTGAAAAAGAAAAAAGGTTTCAGCAGCTAGATTCACTTCTTCTTAAGTGTCTTCAAGCCTTAAAGAGAGGTATGTTTCAGAAGCGTGTTTTTTTTTGATAGGCGTCTGGACGTATCACAAGCAGTCATGGTGTTTTCAGCTCTTATTAATGCCACTGATGCAGCAGGCGGTGAACTCAAACTCCAGGCCTCACAATGTCTTTCCAAAAATAGATGTGTGTAAGAGACGTCAGAGAAGCTGCATCCATGTTTTCATTCAGCCTGTGGATGGATCAGTGATCTGCAGTCAAACAGCAGAAAACTTCAGATCCACCGAACTCAACTCAACTGGTGCTTATCAGTTTAATCTTGAATTTCTTGTACTTTGGTACATCAGTGCTAAATGCTCACAGTGACAATGCTAGCATGCTGACCATGTTCATCATTGTAGTTTAGCGTGTTAGCATGATAACATTGGGCAATAATTAGCACTTAACACAAAGTTAGGGAAGCTGGTGAGAGTCATTAGTGTTTTAAATATCAGACAAATGTAACATTTTGACCTGATGATGGCCAGCAATTCATCCTAAGGGGGAGAAGCCTGTAGCATGGGTAAGAAACAGTATTTTGGTTAATCAGATCTGCATTCAATTATTGACTTTTTTTAGTTTTTGTATTAAAAAAACAAACTACTCTTTAAAAGCAGAAAATCTGAGTACACAGATGTCATAGTGGGCAAGATGAGCGGCCCCCTCAGCCAATCTGATGCAAGTCGAGCTGGGGCTTTAACTGAATTCAGTTTTCCAGTTTTCTATTATTGACTGTGGAAATGCAAAATGAAACTGATAAGCCTGAACATGGACTTTTTAGCATGAAGTTCATGGTGAACTGAAATCCTGAAGAAGACAAAACTGTCCCGGTCAATGTAGAAAAACATGTGTATCAGCAAAAGACTGAGATGTTGCAGTTTAATTCATTCCAAAAGCTGGTTTTCCATGAACTGTCGAGTTCACAGCTGCTGAAGGCCTCAAACATACACACATTTAAAAACCTTTTTCCTGTAGAAATCCTGAGGGTCAGGCTGAGAATACACAACCTCCTGTAGGAGCCAGAAGAATACGAATTTTAGACTCTGTCAGTGGCTGAGCAGCCTGAGACGAGCCAGCCAGCCTCCGAGCAGCGACGTCGACTGCTTGGTCACAGCCAGAGGAGGAGAAACAGCAGCAGAGGTGGAGGCGGCAGACTTTTTGGACGCTGCTTCCTGGTAAGGGATGGTCGCGCTGTTGTGCAGGTCGGCATTGATGAAGCACTGGCTGCCTCTGATGTGGTCGACACCGCGGACAGACGGGTGTCCTCGGTACGGCAGAGGGTAACATGGCTCCTCCTCTGTGATGGTGCTGATTCCCTCGTTACTCAGATACCTGTGCAGAACGTCCTGCCCTGTTCAGGAGACAAGACGGGAGGAATGAGTTACGAGTCTGTAGAAGCTGGAGCAATGCCTGTGTCCCGTTTTTTAAGTAAATCTATAAATATCAGAGGATCTCCTGGTTTAAAACCCTTAGTAGTAACTTTTCATCATTTTGTCTTGATTCTGGCGGCCCCTGTGGACAAAAGTGGCAGTGTTTCCACCGGCTCGTTTAAACTGATTTCAAAGGGAATTCAACTAAATCGACCCGGTGGCAGTGATTAAGAATAACTATATAGAAATAGCCAATTTTCTCACTGATGGTCTTTATTCTCTTTATTTATTTATTATACACAGTACAGTAAAGTACAGTCCAGTGCAATAAATTATTGTGTTGTAATGCCCTCAAAATCCTCTTGTGCTCACAGTTGATAATTTAAAACATTAACAGTGAGCTGAGAGGAAAAGTAAGATATTAAAGATGCTTTTGGGCACTTGTGTGTATAAAAAACTAAAAAAATAAATAAAATAAACTACAGTGTAATCCGTTAACGCACAACTATAATCCCCCTTTAATTTTTTCTTCTTTCTTCTTTCTCTTGGAACAACGAATGAGAATCAATTTGCAAAACCATTTGCGTGAGATAATTATATATAGATAATATTATTTTATCTCCTTTTTTTGGCATTTTCTAACACTTTAGCATGAATCAGGTCACTCAGTTTGTTTATAGATCATGTGACTTGATTCCAGAAACTACTGGAAGAAAACAATTTATGATACAAAATAATAATATTGCTACTAAGTACTAAAAAAAGAAGTTACTAGACGCAGACCGACAGTGAGTCAGTGGTTTTAGGATGACTGTTTTAAAAGTGATGTCACATGTAAACACAACACAGCTGCCAGTGTGTCGAGTTATTTCTATTGTTAGTCTTGCTTTAAGAGTCAGCGGAAAACGGCCCAACTCCTAATGTGTCTTTGTTTAACTGCTCCATCCATTAACAGCCTGCTATCTTGGATAAACTGCCAACACACACACACATCCACACAGTTCGTTCCTCAAGGTGAAGTGCTTTAGGAACCAGACTGAACTGCGACTGAAATCAGCTCCGTCGATGCAGCTGCAGCTCTCAGGGTTAATAAGTGACGAGGTAAAAATTCAAAGCACGCAGCCCGTCCCGCCGTTTGTCCTCAGATGTTAATGAGGCAGACATACGGCCATCGCTGATAACCGTTAGATTACAGGCGCTCAGCTGCGTCTTATTCAGCCGTGTAAGTGGAGTTTACCTTTCCTTCCCTTAGCGCCAGGCCTGGAGGACGGGTCGGACACACCGGAAAACGACTCCACCGGCATGGAGACAGGTCGAGGTTTACCTGCAAATCATGCAGATACAACAAAAGTTAAAGACCTGCAGTGAAATATATATTATCGTGGAATGTAGATAAATATAATATGATATATTTCATCTTCTGTTTGTGTGATTATTCGTGTTTCTTCTAACTCATGATACATCTCCTCTGCTCCCATGAACAGCTGCAGTAGCCACAGGGACCAATAAAGTCTTTTTTTATCTTATCTTGTCAACCGCCGACATTTTGTAGTCATTCAGACTTTAGATTTAATGATTTGCATGCTTGGATTCAAAGGAATATTTAAACGTTTTGGGAAATACACTTACTTGCTTTCTTGCAGAGATTTAGATAAGAATACAGATACCACTCTAATGTCTGTACAGTAAACATGAAGCTACAGCCAGCAGCCAGTTAACTTAGCTTAGAACAAAGACTGGAAACAGGAAGAAAACAGTTAGCCTTGCTCTGTCTTACAGAAGTATCAAAATACACCTACCAGCAACTCTAAAGCTCACTAATTAGCATGTTTTATCTCATTTAATGTACCAAAACTAAAGTGCAAAAACAACTGTGTGGTTTTATGGGTGGTTGTATATGCTGTAACATCCTGGACTTGTGTCATCACCCTGAGGTTGTCATGCAACCAGTGGAGACACAATAATGCAGCACATAATCTCTTAAAACCACAACTTGACATTTTTATACTCCGCTTTTTGTCTTTGTGCTGAGCTAAGATAACTGTCTGCTGGCTGTAGCTTCATATTTAGTGTGCAGACATATTGCTATCAATCTTCACATCTAACTCTCAACAAGAAGCAAACAAGAGTGTTTCCCAAAACTTAAACAAGAATTAACCAACATGAATCAACCTTGAGGACAGAACTAATGTTGGGTCACTTGACATGCAGATGGTCACAGGAGCTTGGAAAAGGCTGTTAAAGAGTCAAGTCTTAGCATTAGGTGAAAGCTGAGTATGTGTGTCTGTACACTCACAGCGTGTGGAGGAGCGCTGTCTAAGGCATACAGGTTTTGGTTGGTTGACTTCAGGTGGGGGGCCGATGGACGTCCTGTTGTCGTCGGCAACAGTGAAGCGTCGCCGCACATCTGCGTCCAGGCACGAGTTCGGAGACTTCGGCCTCATTTTCACACCTGGAGACACGTTCATATTCGCGTCTCTTCAGAGAGGAACAGAGCAGGAGGAGAAAGATGATTGAGATTTAATGCTACATATTTACTGAACCCCTGCAGCACTTCTTCGCCATCCCCAAAAAGGAATCATTTGTTATTACCAGGATTATAATACTGTAAATAGTGTGGATCTGCACAATAAAGGATAAATGAATCAGCCTGGTACTCACAGTGGCACGTAAGGGGCTGAAGGGGGAGGAGGGACATACAAATCCAGTATGGCTGCCTTCCCCCTCTTCCCAGGAGCGTCTGAGGTTTCTGGCTGTCGAGATCTGTAGAGACCTGGAGCTCCCTGAGAGGTCTAGACACAACAAGAGAAAGAGACATGATTACTGGTATTACTACTGCTGTTAGATTAAAACAATTATTAAAAATGAATACTTAAATTTGGAAACAAAAGAATTTCCTGTTGTAACTTCTGTTCATCTGTCTTTAGGTCAGGCTTTTAACAACATTTCTGTCACACAGCAGCCAGCAAAGGAGGTAATGATTCATTCAATGGTGTTTATCATAAAACAACAGTGAGACGTTCCAGCTCGAGAGGAGAAACAGCAGACGAAGCTCTTCTGTTTCCTTCCTCACCTCCAAAGCTTCTGTATTTCCATAAACACAGGAACTTCACTCAGCTCCTTTTCTGCTTTGTCTGCGTTGCGAAACTACGTCTGAAAGAGTTTAAGACGCAGACAGAAACACACGTTCCTCTGCTGATTAAAGATCATATATTATCATATCTTCGCCCTCTGTGCCGTAGAGCAACACATCAACATCAACACATCGATGAGCCACACTGTTGAACGGGGTGACATGCTCCGTCATTACCATCTGATTGTAAAAAAAGAGTTCTCAGAGAACAGGTTATGTCTTTTTTGTTCATTATATGTTATGTTTGTTATGCTCAAACATATTCATATTTGCTCAATAAACATCTTAAATGATTCACAAATAACCATAATTGTTGTTTAATGTTCAGTCAATTGATCCATTAATTAATACTATTAAGGGTAATCTTAATATAGTTGTTTTAGCAGTTGTCATATTTGACATTTTACAGACTAAATGATTAATTAAAATGTGTTTTCTGATTACTCAACAGTCAAAATAACCATTATTTTCATCAAAATGATCATTTACTTTAGACTGGAAGGTGATGATCAGGCTGAGTACAAGTAGAAGAAATGTAAGCGTTGATTCCTTGACCTTTGAACTGGGCAGTAGGAGTGGCGGTGAGGCAAACACCGACTGACTTCAGACCTGTTTAGATAACCTAGATTAGAGACTGAACACATCAACCGGGCTGCCAAGGGGTATAGAAGACGCCTATCTTCCCAAAACACACACATCCTGGACCTCCATCAACACAAAAACCCCTAAAGGCGGTTTGGTGAATTCATAATTGTCACATTGTGGAGAAACAAATGAGTCAACTTCCAAAGATGTCTGACATCATCAGCACAGCCTGATGTTTGGAGCGCTGCCTATCCCCTTTTTTTTCAGGAAAAGAAGGAAGAAAGGATCCATTGTTCAGCCACACACCTCAGCAGAGCAGCAGACTGGGTGGCTGCTGTGCTTTCTGGTTGGATTCTTCACAAACAAAAATAGCTTCACTAAAAGCTACGACGACAGACGGAGAACGCACCAGAGGGAGTGCTTTATTTACCTGAGGGAGGGTTACTGAAACAGTCTGCTTCACTTTCATACAGTGACATGTAGTCCCACCTGAGAGCTTCCTGAAACAACAGCTGCTGGGGGTTCAGTGCTACCTGGGCAGTCACTTTCCCAGAATTCAGGATTTTTTGTATCCCTTCTCCTCTTTCTACTACCACACTGCATGAGCATCCTGGCAGACTGTTAAAGCTGCATTAAACTCCACAACTAACTAACATCACAACACATTTGGCATCTTAGCATACAGTTCCCATACAGCATCTACAGAACAACAGCCACAGAGCAACATTATCATTCATTGGGAGTCATGTTTTTGTCCATCTCATATGTCAATCCAATATTCACTCTCTTTTAGCTCTGGTTTTGGTCTCCGCCAACTCCTGAGGAAAAATATCATATCTTTAGCTGCTAAATGCTCCATTATGTTCACCAGCTAATGTCTGACAGTGCTGAGCTCGTATTTTGGTTTTAAGAGCTTGTTTGCTGAGAACGAGGTTAATGAGAGCAGTGAGACTGAGACAGTAAAGTTACTGTAAAACCGAAAGAACGAGTTGGAAGACACTAAAAAGCCCCAAAGAAAGAAAGAAAACATTCCAATGCCTCTGAGCAGCTTTGGACAACAGAAACTTAAGTGTTGGCTGACAACCAAGACTCGGTTCCTCAATTTTGCCGCTTGAACCCTGGAAACAGGCTGTGAAGTGTGAAGTAGAAACTACGGTGGCTGTGAAACTTCAAAATGATGGTAAAAAAAGATTGAGGGAAGAAAAGAAGAAGTCAACAGAAAGAAGAACAAGAAGTAACTACAGTGCCCCTGTAGCTGGTTGGATTTCAGTGTTTTGCTCAAAGGCACTAAGGCAGGGTCGATGTTTAAACCTGCTGCACTGACGGGCTGTCGGGGGCAGCTCACCTGTACGCGCGGTGGTCTCCAGCGCAGGTTTTTCAGCGGAGCGGGTGCAAAGCCACCGGATGTTCCAGACGGCCTCTTCTTCACCACCATGACTACGCCTCCAGACTCTGCCCTCAGCTTCTCCACCAGGTGCTTCAACTGCCAGCCCACCTGGACCAATCACAGAGCAGAACTCAGTAAGGAACACTGCAGCCTGTAGAGGGTGCTAGCAGGAATTTAAACTTTATTACGATTCATTACTGATAAATGTCCTGGCCGTAGCTTCATATTTAGCATAGAAACATGAGTGGTTTTGATTGTCTGAGGACAAATGAGGAACTTTTTCTTTAAAAGGACGGACTTTTGACTCACCACTGTCTGTTTGTTGACCTGAACGACTTCATCTCCAGCATGAATCCTCTTTGTTTTATCTGCAGGAGACTGAAGAGCAGAATCTCATTAGAAGGTTTAGAGACTGATCAAAAACAACATAGCTTCCAGCATGAGTCACTCAACACACTAACATCTCTTTAATTTTACACGTGTTACAACCTGAGAACCGATCTGAGTCTGTAAGTGTCACAAAAAACAAACTGGGAATTTGTTTACATTGCTTTCAGGACCAGAGCTAGACTAAATGTCTGGAAACACAGCAGTTGTGATAAAGAACCAGCAGCACACTCACATTCTCTGTTGTTCCTGTGATGACATGAAGGCCGTCGTAGGTGGATTTGATGTAAATACCCTGGAAGATTAAACACATTTGAAGTGTGTCAGTGTTGTCAGAATGTATATATGAATCTTCTATATAAAAAACCTCACGCGGTTTCTCTATATTTCCTCGCTGCAGTGGTGGTTGTGGGTTTTTTTTTTGGACCTACATCTGTTTCTGTTTTCGACTTGCTGCCTTGCTGATTGTGGTTCATGGTGCAGCACTAAAATACCTGTTAGTGTTTCTCAGGGGAAGTTGGGTTGAATTGGGGGTTTTTCTTTTTACAGAACTCGGTGCTTATGTGACAGTGATGTCCTGCTGATATGGTCTGAATGTAAAATGACGATGTCTGTCCTGTAACTGTATTCTGTCCAGTTGTTTATGCTGTTTATCATATATGCTGAGCTCACCAGTCCCTCCCCAGGCTTGACGTTGGTGATGTGCACCTCCTCCAGACAGGCCATCTCACTCTTTAAGGGGTCAGAGGTCGCCTGGACTGTTTTCTCGCAGATGCCGTTCAGAGCTCGGGACTAAAACACACACAAGAAAATATAAAAACAACAGTTTAATTCCCAAAATAAGAATACAAATAAATCAATACAGTAGAGCTTGAACAAGCTGACTGACAGTAAATTAATCTGCATTTATTTTGATAACGGATTAATTATTTAGGTCATTATTTCATGCAATAATACCAAATATTTCATAGTACCGGGTTGTTAAATTTGAGAATTTGCTACTTTTATTGTAGTGTAAATTATTAATTATATTTAGATCAAGAAAAACAAGCAATTTCAAAGACGTCACCTTCGGCTGTAGTGACATTTTTCACACTTTCTCACACTAAACGATTAATCAATTAATCAAAATAATCTGCAGATATATGACATAACGTGAATAACACTCATCAAACAGACTCAATAATACTCATGATGAGGTGGTGAAATCAGTTATGTTATTTTTTAGGATAGAAATACATCAGTCTAAACCTTTCATTTGGCTTCTATATGTACTAAAACTCTGCCCTCTTAGGGCTGCAACTAACGATTATTTTCATTATCAATCAATCTGTCGATCATTTTCTCCATTATTTGATTAGTTCTTTGGACCATAAAATGTCAGAAAATTGTGAAAAATATTCACGTGTCCTAAAGCCCAAGAAGACATTTTCAAATGTCTTAGTTTTTCCACAGTCCAAACATATTCAGTTTTCTTAAGAATACAGAAAATATTCAAGTTTGAGAAGATGAATTCAGAGAATTTGGAATAATTTTCTTCAAGAAAATAACTCAAAATAATAAATTGATAATTAATTTAATAGTTGACAAGTAATCGATGAATCAACTAATACTAAAACTAATATAACACAGTCAGCGTTACATATCAAACTATATAAACTGAAGATTTCAGTTTAGATTGATTTATCAAAGAGAGGAAGTCCTCAGCAGCATGGTGGTCTCATGCCAGTATCCGTTCTGATGAGTCTAAAACGCTGAATCACTACCTGCTGCGACAGCACTAAAGCTGTCTGTCCCTGCCCTCTGACCTCTCTGCGGGAAGGGAAAAGAAAGAAATAGACTGATGAAGCCCTCAGAGATCAGAGCCGTGTCACATCATAAAAGTTCCATGTGTTGCAGTGCTGTAGTTGTTGGTTTTGTTGAACAACAGACAGGAGGATCTTCCAGGAGCCTGAGGCCTACACAAACCGAACACAGCCTCAGATTATCATTATACTGACTAGACACTGAAGCGGTCCTGAGGCACAGCAGGGGGTCTGAGGTCATGGGAAGCAGGGAGGTGATCAGGAAAACACCAACCGGCAGGAAATTACAAGTAAACCAGAAAAACATGCTCGTCAGGAGAGTTCATTCTTTCTTTGTCTTTTGATTTGTTTGTTATATAAATTTACATGCTCGTGTCTGGGGTGGAGAACAGTCTGATTACTTTGATTTTTTTTCACATTTTGTATACACACAAAACTGCCTGGCTTGCAAAACCTTAGATCTCACTGTGTGGGGTTTTGTTGTCAGGGCTCTTGCTACTTTATCTGTCTTTGCAGTGTTTCCCTCTTTGTCACCTGGACAAACAAACTGAACCAAAGCCTTCCACTGAGTAACTGAGCCACTTACAATGCTGTTAGTTAGGAGTAAGAAATAATACAAAAACAGGATGGACAACAAAAATATTGGGGAGTTTAACAAAGATTGCATAAATGAAAGGGTTGTCTGCCAAGAGATCCACTGATTCGCTTTCTTGCCGAAAGATAGATGAGAAGATTGATACCACTCTCATGTCGCAACAGTAAATATGAAGCTGGAGCCAGGAGATGGTTAATGTAGCTTAGCANNCGCAATAATTTACAATGTTATGTCCCATTTGTTGATTGAGGCAACTCAACTAAAACTTGAGGTCTCATTAAACTGATAGTCCAGAGGGAAAGTGATTTCAGTATTCTGGGAACAACAGAACAACCAACAGGAAGTGTTATCTAAGACAGGAAGTGAATTGTCCTGAGCTGAATAAACAAACCTGCAGATTCTGTCACACACACACACACTGAACACCATGGAGCCCTCAGGTACAAGACAGGAAAAGGAAATGTGCGTTCCAGTGTGTGTGTGTGTGTGTGGTGTGTGTGTGTGTGGTGTGTGGTGTGTTGGGTGGTGTGTGTATGTGTGCGCTTCCGATTAGCATCTCCAAACATCCAAACCAGAGGAAAAAGGAGAAGCAGTACTCACCACTTCCAGAATCTTCTCCTCAATTTCATAAACAGTACAGTCCTGCAATTAAAGAGACAGAGAGACTGAATGATGGATGCACACACTTTAATCCTAAAAACATCCAAACATCTGCATTTTTATCAAGAGAAGAGAGCAATTCTGCCTTTGAAATTAGGAGACTCCCATTTTAAACCACCAGTTTTAGTTCAGGTGGAAAACAGGTGTATTTATAGTAACATTATTATTGTTATGTTATTTATATCTAGATCTTGTCTCTGATTCTGTGCTTTTATTTTGAAGAGGAATAGGGCAATGTACAGAAATAGATGATGAGACTCTGAGGGCAGCAAATAAACCATGAAAATGAGGAAAAGAGAGTTGCATGATTAAACTCTCTGACCCCACAGACTCTTTACTGGTTTCCTCTTTTCTGCACAGGCAAACAGAACTTTATTTTAGATTTAAGTCAACAACATAAGATACCAAATGTGCCAGACTGAATGAAATGTACATACATGCAGATCTGTCGTGACCAAAGAGATCACATCCTCTAATATTTCTGGGAATCTGAGGGGTTTCCTTACATTAAGTGGAGTCTACAGTCTCATATTACATAAGTTGTGTCTTTTAGACTAAATAATTACAGATTTATAGGAGGGATTTCAGGGGAAAAAAGTCCAAATTAAAGGTATTTTGGTATTCTCCATTTGAGTTATGTTAGTGTACAACATTTAGACACTAATGTAGGGAGATAAAAATATAATGAAACAGTTCAAATGCTTATGACCTCTGTATCTCTAAAATCTGGGCCTATTCTGAACAAATTATTTTCGGAAGCATACATGAAAAAAACATCGGAAAGTTTTTATCTGATGTGATGTTGCAGCCTCTCATGTATTACAACTCGAGTCACAAAGCTGAATCCAGTAAGTCATTTAACAACACGTAACTTGTTCTTACCATTTGGATAAAATAATATTCTGCTGCATGATAGGAAAGATGTTTTACTTGTTTCCCAAGTTGTGACTCCAAAAATGATGGCAGCCAGAAGTGACATATGTTTTTTTAAACTTTTGAAAGCTCCCTCCAGAGCCACAGGAGACAATATACATGTTGTCACAAGCTGAGCAGCACGACCCATGACAAGTAAACTGTGCTGCAGGAGTAAAATCTGTGAGCCTCTGGAATATTTTATAACCCAGATGGTTCTGATAGCTTACATGAGAGGCACAAACTGGGATAGGAGCAGATTTAGATTATTCAAAATGTTACTCAATATAAAGCATTATATGTACTGTAGCTTTAATGAAAAACAAGGTACAAGAGCATGTAAAATAGACTGTGGGTCTGGAAAACGGTATTTTAAGGGGAATTTAAAGGGAATAACAGGAACATAAGAGTTTATCAATTTACAGACACTAGAAACAAACAAAACATCTTCTAAAAAAGGTAAAATTTTGAGCCCCATCATATCAAATGAGACAGCTTTCCTTTTCAGAAGTCTGTCTGTGTTAAGAACTGCAATGTGGGTAAACAGAGATGGGATGGGAGAGAAAGAAAAGAAAAAAAGGAATCAGCGGGAAAACAAATATTTGAGAAATGACAGCCTACAGGAGAGTGAAACCAGAGGGAGGGACCGCAAACGCCTCCCAGAGACACAGAGGATTCCTCCTGTGGTCGGTGAAATAACAGCTCCCTGCAAGCAGGCTGACAGGATGATTGCATGACAGCGCGGCGGGGTGACGCCTCTGCGCTGCACAACACTTTACAGTCACATGTGGGGAGGTGACGTGCTGCAAAAAACATCCAACTGCAACTTCAACTGTGAATCCTAAGACCTACTTTCCAAATCTCACCTGTGCATTTTTTGTTAGGAACTTTTCTGTTTTGTTAGGACTTTCTTTTTCTTTCTGGAGTCATCTGCCAAATATTTTAAGGTTTTTTTTTTTGTGTGTGTCATAAAACACAAAACTGAATTTTGATTGGTAAAATAATCACACCTCGCCACTACATGACTTGTGAAGCCGACAATGTGACTACGAGGGTTTACCTGCTGTAGAAAAGACAAAGTTTGCTCTGATTGTGTAGAGCAGCCACGCAGGGTGTTTTTTGTGTGATCAGTGTTGCTGACTGACACGTCACATTTGGTTGACTGATTTACAATAACTGTGGATCCAACTCAGAAGTCAAAAACAAGAAGCAGCAGCAAGAAAACACACAGGCTCAACACGTCTGACAACGTCTGAAGATGGATGACTTATTTTTGACTTGTTTATCTCCTTCCATTGTTGAGCAACTAAGTGATCAAATAAATTTGTGAATCATTTGATGCTGTCTGTTCCACAAAAGCCTCAGTATGTGTTTTCATTCACACCTGTGCTTATATCAAATGAATTTAGGGCCTGGACGTGATATAACATTTCCCACTGCCCTTGAACTTGTTCTGTCTCAATTTTAATTTACAGTTGAAATCTAAAGATTAAGAAGTTACAACGTAAAATCTCTCTCTTGTTCTTGCTTGTTTTGGTAAAACTGATATCTGAAATCATCAAAAGGACTTTGTACATGTAAACAGAGGTTATCAGGTTCATCATCAAAGCCTGAAAATAAATATTCCCACAGGGTCAAAACATGAGACGTTTGACTTCAGTTCATGACCTTCTTTCTTTCTCTGATGTCCCTTTAACACAAGCAGCTTCACACAGAAAACATCATTCCTCTCATTCAGCATCAGAATCAGATATGATGTTTCAAAAAAGTCAATTTCATGAAATCGAGCAGAGCGCGACAAGAGGGAAGAGCCTCACTGACCTTCTGCACGGTGGAAGTGAGCTCCAGACACAGCTGGATGATTCTGCTCTTGGTGGAGGTGAAGTCGTTGGCGCTCGTCAGAGGAGTCCTGGAAAGACAGAATTGGCTGCTGTGAAAAAGGTCTATTAAAGTTCTACAAAGTACAAGCATCCTGTGACAGCACTAGTAGAGGATTGTAGACAGATTTGAACTGGTGATGAACTGGTTGCAGTTCATGGTCAAGGTCTTAACCCCTGGGCCACAGCAGCGCCCTGCTCCTCTATCTATATTAGGAAAGATCAGTGGATGAATCACTCAGGCAAACTGGTATCTCACTTTTAGTTTAATCAACATTTAATGAGACTCCCACAAAAAAAACCTGCAGTGCGTTCTCAGTCACCAGAAGCTGATAACAGAATCTTTAAGTTATTGTCATTAATCATTTCTGACATTTACAAATGTTGAAAGCTTAAACTAATTAGACACTTAATGAGTTCGTTTCAATACTTGATTCCGATTCAATAAAAACTCTATTGAACCTTAGCTCAAGGTGTTTGTGGGTGAGAGATCTGACACACGACAGCTGTCAGGTGTGTTATGAGCGTCAGTGCAGCAACTTGTCAGAGTTTGTGTGTAACAGCTGCAGTGAGCTGGAATGTTCTTCAAGCCGATACAAGCTGAGAAAAAAGCTGAAGGAGTCAAAGAGCAGACAGAGAGACGCACTGACAGCTGACAGATATCATACATGTTAACAAGGACCAGCACTAATAACTGTGTGTGAGACAGTGAGAGTGTATAAGAGGGGGATTCTTAACACTCTTTTGTTTTTCTCTTACACCCCTTGGGTCCCATACAACTCTCACAGGCCATTCAGATTACACAGATCTGGTATTTTCTACAGAAACTAAGTAAACATTTCATTGACACATTTTGACATTTATTGTTGTTGAGATGTCTTTTGGGGCTTTTGTAAATGTCACCAGCACAATCAATCATCAATCAATATATGTAGGCCTGGGATCTTAAGAACACTCTGTAATGTTTAATACAAAATACGCCCCCATAACAATATACAACAACAAAGTTTCTCTTAAAGTTTAACCACAGAGCTGACAAAACAATTCCTGAATATTTATCATTATTATCTTATTTATTCTTTTCAAACTTGCAATGTCATTTTAATTCCATGTCACTGTATACACGTTTATTCAATAAATATTATTACGACAATATTACATATTTTAGATATTAGCCAGCCTGGTGAATTAAAGGATATTAAAGGAATAGCTCGACATTTTACATTTTGGGAAATATGTTTTAGTTTTTTTTTTTCTGATCAAAAGAACACTTGAATGTCTGTGTGCTAAATATGAAGCTACAGACGGTCACCTATCTCAGCTTCAAACCACAGAGTCTCATTTTTACACTTCAGCTTTTGTAAAGATTAAACTAACAAACTGTATTTCCACATTTCCAGACTTTGTGTTAAGCTAAGCTAAGCAGCTACTGCCTGTAGCTTCATATTTATCATGAGATTGCTATCGGTAATGAAACTGGTTGTCTTGAACAGTTGTTAATTAAATCCACAAGTTCATATGATCAAAATATGAGATCAGAGTTAAATGACTGCACATGAAGGTGAAACTTGACAAGAAAACAGAAGGAGTCATGTACTAACCTGTATCACGTGTGTCTTTGACAGTTATTGACTGACACATTTATTAATATTAAATTATACCGTTTCCAGTGCAGTGGTGTATGAGAGAGAGAATGTTTAGTTTGTACAGTATGGTGTGTATGTACTGAATGTGTCTCTATCTACCTGTCCAGCCAGGCCAGCAGACTCTTGGCGGCTCCGATCAGCTCAACCACAGCAGTCAGGAATTCGTTGGAGGGCTGATGGGAGATTTTGCTGTGGTAAGCGGGGTTCTTCCTGCGCTGTGTCACCGCGCTGCTCAGGCTGTGGTGCGCCGCTCTCATCTTCCCCACCAGAGTCTTCAGGTTGTCCGACTCCACACCATAGTTCTGTCCAAGAATTTAAAGAACATGGTTCAAACACAAAAATGACCCAGCTTACATTTTAAACATCAATATATAGAAATCTTATATGTTAAAGCTGCAGTGTGGATTATTAGTAGCTATTTCCTTAGATCTCTATCTTGTACCAGTGGTGTTGTAAGTGCTCCTGTATCTCCAAATTCCATATTTCCCATCAGCCTTGTTCACCACTACCATCCAGCAGATTCACCTCTAAATCTGATCCGTATATATCACATGTCAAACATGGATTCACGCATTCATTTCAAGCAAATAAAAAGACTATTGTGATATAAAAGAAGCAGAACATTAGGTCAGCTGTGGAGAGTTTGAGTTTTCTTCAGAACTTTTAAAACTATCTAAACCATCTCAAAGGACAGTTGTCAAATATATCCACAAACTATTCTATTCATTTTATTGGCTTTGTCTTTTTGTTTTTTGTGTCAAGCACTTTCAGCAGCATTCATTATACAAATTGTGTGCTATATAAATAAATTGATCACATTTTTGTGCATTATCTGCATGTACAATTTTGTTAATGTTAAAATTATTCATTGTATTGATACTGATTTTAGAACCTTTAAAAGTTGGAATTAGACGCAGAGAACCGACAATCCTTGGGTAAAGAAAACACAAACCGTCACATCATACGCATCAATGATGGCAAGAGATTCTCATGACCCCTGATCCCCACACCCCTAACCAAAACACACACACACACACATTCCTACAGACCAGTCACCATGACGATGATCTGACCAAAAAAAATATTCCAAGCCACGTCAATCTCGCTCAAACTAAATCCAAACTCAAGGCAAGCCAGTGAGACAACTGTGATCATAATCAGTAATGCCGATCAATAAAAACAAACGTTCGATAAGGACTATCTGGTAACCATGGTGACAAACTAACAAAAACAAAGTTGGTTCATTTGTTAAAACAAGAGTCAGAGTAAATAAAGCTGCTGCTGGAACATCCCATGCTTTCCTAAAGAGCTGCTCATATGAATCAATCTGTTAATCAATGCAATCACCCAAACAGTGGGTAAACATAGCAACTGTACACAAGACGTGTCACAGCACACAACATGTGAAGTCATTATGTTTGCACCCGGACACATTTTTCAATCAGTTTTGTTTGGATGAGTTTTCCAAACTTATCAATAGCTGCAGAAGATACTGTAGAAAGATAATGACTGACTACTTTGTCCTCACAGATCTGTAATGTATTCTGTCAGCTGACACGTGAACACGCTGGCTCGCCTGAGGCAGTTCATGTGTTGGAGGCGTTGTGACGCTCAGAGCCGGTGAAAACATCTGCAGCCAAAAACTGACATTTCACCTGTCGACTGACTGCACTGCAAAAAATTAAAAAAACATGACACCTGACAGAGAGCTGAAATCCTGTTTCAGGTCAATGTTCAAATCATGTTAGAAGTAAAACAATCTCAACCTGACAGCAGCAGATATGTCAATCAGAAAAGAGCTCTAAAGTGAAGTTAGACCTTTGTTGGAGTGAGACAGGCAGTATCAGTCTGTTAATCTGACTAAACTCACATGTGAGTCTTGCTTCGGTGAAACAAAACATTCAAATGAACATTTAAAAGCTTTTGTATTGAAAAAACTGAAGCAGCTGAATAGAAACTCCAAAGCCCTACAGCTGCAACTACCGATCAACAATAAATTTGATGACCATGGTGGAAAAACGATTGTTTGTCACATTTGAACACTCATTAAAGGGTAATTACACCCCAGAAATGTTGTTTGCGCAGTAAACAATTTATTACTCGTCACAAATAGATGAAACAATACTTGTCGGTTAAGCACATACTAGAAGTATTTACCTAAAAAACAACACTAATTTGCCACATTAAGTATAAAACAAGTAAAACCTGCTAATTCTGAAATCCTTATCCGTAGGGCTGCAAACGACCATAGTTATTAAGATAAATGTGATCATTATATTCCCGATTGATTGAGTAATCAATCTCAAACAATTATTAAGTTATCGGCCTCAATTTTACCTTTAATTATTATGTTCATTGACTCAAATAATAAACTTGTGTTTGGGAGGTGAAAGAAAAAAAGAGAAAGTGTTTCCTGCTCCACTGAATGAATCTCAGATGGAAAACTGATCATCTGACAGCCAACGGAAACTGCTGCTGGAACAAAAGTGGAATGGCTCTTCCTCTGCATGCTGCACACTGTGTATGAGTGTATGTGTGTGTGTCAGGGGAAGGGTGGGGGGTCTTTCTGACAGGTGGGAGGGGTCACATCTGTTTCCTGCTCCACACCAGACAGCAGTAAACTCAGCTTTGTGCTGCAGAAAATATCCACAACACATTACTTGACCTTCAATCCAGTCTTACAGGAAAACTCTCCCTAAAACACTCGAGCTGCTGCTGATGTGGGATCTATTCATGACTCTGTTTAGCCGTTTTTAGTGCATCTCTCTTCAGTGTGATCTTTAGTTTTACAGAGGAAATTAAAGAAAATATTTCAGGCATCAAAAACAGCAACAGTAAGTGCCCTTTGGGCAGGGCCAGGGGGTGTGAACTCCCTCCAACTGCTTGTTGTCTCAAGTTCTGTAGTTGGGTCTCATAATGACACTGTCGGAAGTTCCATTCGCAGAGGAAGGCTGTGGAACGTGGTTTAAAAAACTGGAAAAAGTTAGCAAGTGAACCGTAATATTTTGTCACAGGAGAGTAAATGTCAGGTTTTCCTCTTGCTGGAGTCAGGAGTCTACGAGCACCAGCCAAGTCTCCTTCACGACACTCATCCCAACCGGTGTGGGACACTGCCCGGCTTTGTTGAACTGGTGTTTCAATGAAAATGAATTTAATGAGAGCGACATTTCAACGTCATTTAACCAGCTTTTACAAAAGAGAGTGAACGAATAAAGAGAGAAAAAAGGAACGAGAGAGAGAGAGCTGTGTATAAACAGAAGTAGAAAGGTGAAACTGAAACTTAAAGGCCCTGAAAAAAGTTATTTTTAAATACCATAAATATTCACTAAATATGTAACTAACAATCAGAGTTAAAGTTTAAGTCACAGTTAAAAAAGCAAATACAGAAATCTCTCATGTGAAATAAATCAAGACCAAAACTGGTAACTTCGTCATAAAATACCGACAGTCACTAAAATGAGTTTGACAGGGTCTTAAATATTTAGACTATTTGGTTGGTTTCGATGTTCTACCCTTCTCTGCCTGGGTTTTCTTTGTGTCTTGTGTCCTATGGTTTCCTCACACGGTACACAGACAGATAAACTGCTATCTATCCTGAACAAACCCAAGTGTTTTGGGAGAAAAAGACAAATGGAAGTAAAATTGAATGTGTGGTCTGCGGCTTAATGAAACTGGTTAAAGGAACTGTGGACCAGTTGGAAACCACTGACCTAAACTGGAGTTCAGAACTGGAGGAGATGTTACTTTCGCATACAGTAAAAACCAGAGGACAGTTAGCTGAGTGTCATTATTTTATTTCCAACAAGCTGAGTCATATCAAACTGAAACTTATCTCACCCCAATAGCTCATTTTTCACTGACTGATTAAATTAAGCTTCTTAGACGAATCCCACACTGCAAAAAAATGTTCCTCCAAACCATCATTCCAATGCACTTTTAGGGATACAATCATCTTCATATACTGAAGTAATATCAATATGCTTATAAGAAGACGAATAGAGGATATACGAAGATTAACCAAGCTTCAATAACACAACTTCAAACAGTAGTAGAAGTTATCGTGTCTGATAACTGTTTCATTGGCAGAGGTTTGTCATTTGTCAGCAGGGACAGCAGAGTGTCAGGCTCTGGATGCTATTCAGTTGGGTTCCACAATAAACCTCAGCACTGACTGTAAATCCTCCTTTTCACTGGGACACAGACAGTCGGGGCTCATAAACAGCTGACTGAGGGGTTCTGTCTGCAGTCCAACACTTTAACTGGTTCAGACACAAGAACTTTGTTGTTTGGCTTCAGCTGGGGTCAAACACTGTATCTTAACATAAACATTTTATGAACATGAAGGCCTTTTGTGAGCTTACTCACTTTTTAATAAGTGTAAATAATATTTATTATGGCAAAATATAGTAATTCCACAGTGGACTGCAATCTAAAATGTGGTTATTAATTTCTAATTGTATTTTAAAACAATCTGTGATAGACTTGCAGTGTTAGGAAATCTAGTTGGTTTTCTAGTCTTGTACAGTTCTTCACATGAAATAAATCAAACTGTATTGAAAACACATGTAAGTTGGGAGAAAAACATTTTAAAAGCACATTTCTTTAGTGCAAGGACAATTTCTAAGAAGTGTTCTTTCTGAAAATCTGCAGAAACCTTTTTTTTTTTTTTACAGTGTAGAAGTATTAAACCCAGCAGTGTGGGCGTGTTGCCAGATCTGATAAAGATTTAACAGTGCATTTTATTTACATCAGCACATTCTCTGGCATGAGAGCCAGACTCAGTTTGAACCACAGCTATCAAATCATGTGATGGACATGAAGCAACTTCAACATATTCACACAGAAAATATGATGTTACCCTGCAGGAGAACTTCCTTACACGTGGACAGACAAGGAGCTTGTTCTTTAAGAGAGATACTGGTGTTCTTTGATATTCTATATCAGCTTAATAACCTTAAAATCCACTGGGATTCTCACCAGGCAAAAACATCTCTGAAACATCTCTGAAACACTGAGCTACACAGGAAAAAGAGGAGAGTGTCCCTTTACTTTGCTGTAGTATAATGCGACCCAGTGTGTGAAGCTTCAAATATTTATTTGGCGTGTAACAGAACACAGATGTTCGGGTTTGATACGGGACTTAGAATGACTTCTGTCTACATCACTTGGTGAACAAAACTGAGAGAAAGCTTTGTCTTAGGTTTGTTGTTTGCTGACTTTTAGCTGAACCTCGCTAGTCAGGTGAGCCCAGCCCATACAATCATCAGTGCAGTGAACGTCAGTGAGAGGCCAGAATATCATAGCAACGCTGAACAAAGAGAAGTGGATTGGACGAAAACTATGATAGATATGTCTCTGGGTAGATTCATAGACCTATGACTTCAGATCCTTCTTCATGATCTTCATGTTTGGGAGTTTTCCTCAATATCAAAAGTAATCTGGTGATAGTTGTAGTGTTTTCATGGTAACAGCACAAACAGGAGCTGCTAATAGCTAATTCAGAGTGACTTTTCATAGTGCAAATGAACCAAAATGTGAACAAATGTATGCTAAAGAAACAGGGCGCAAGTTGTATCCCAAAGCTCACTCACTGTCTCCATGGCAACATTATACTTCCTGATCTCATCCGCTAAAGCATTATGGGAACTGTAGCTCCAAAACAGAACACAGTTATCCCAAATAGAAGTAACAAAAAAAATATGAGGGACAAAATTCATTAATATCACCTTTTTTTCTGTACCAAAACATGTGTTTGGCATTATTAAGGCTCAGAATGTCCCACTAATAACACTGTAAACACAAAGGTTTACTGTGTGACTGAGGAAAGACCCTGACATGGATGAGGTTTTACAATGATGTGACGGGTTACTGACCAGGGCGCAGAGCAGATCCACGGCCTCCAGCACCAGCTCCTGGTGTCCGACCCGCGACACACCCAGAGACAGCAGCTCCTGGTGGGACATCCTGAGCAGCTTCTCCCCGTCCACCTGCTGCTGCTGGAAGGACGGGATGTACGGCTGCAGGCTGTCATCCAAACCTAAAGGGACAGACGGAGACGTTACACATTAAGAATGAACAACAAGGACAGCGAGACTTTCACAACAACAATTCTGTGCTTTGTTTTATTACAGCGTGTATGCATGATGACAAGCCCTGTACATATGAGAGAGAGTACACGATACTAAAACAGGGTTTCCTTTCAGCAGCTGAGTTTCAGTGAAAGTCGGTTATGACCCATTCAAGTTTGACAGCAAACAGAGCTGCTGAGTCAACACCGACTTATTGACTGTTCCTGCTGATCCATCACTGACGACGGCCAACAACTAACATCGTCCTGCCACCTCATCACACCACACCTCACCTCAGGATCACTCTGGGTTTACACAGACAATCCTACCATCCTGAAAAACAGAAGGTCCCAGGTTTGACCCCATCAACGTCAACTGCAGCAGAAAAATTACGTTTCAGACCAAAATTACAGCCAAACCAAACCTTAACTGCCATCTATATGTTTCTAATTTTGTAAGCTTTAAGTAGCTCCTGTCATATACATCACGAAGTTTCCAAAACGCCCAAATTAGGATTGAATATGGAAACAAAGATTTCAGTGCTGATGAATGAAGCTGCCAGCAATCCATTAACATCAAAAGTGTCACTGTTTACATTAATAAATCCATCCTGCAGAACCAGCCGATAAGACCTGGACCGTTCTGGACCATCAGGAAACCCACCTTCAAATCCCTGTGACCTCGTGTGACCTTGAGCGAGACACCGCCAGCTCCAGCGGCGCCTCTCTGTGCCAGACCCTGAACTCTGACATCTGACCCCTCTGTGAAAGGCAGCAGCGGGGCACCAGATAAAAGAGTTCTCACCACTGGATCAATGGAGGAGCATCAACCAACATCCACCAGATACTGGCACACTTCAGTACAGACGGACAAAATGTTCAACCCGAGCAGGATTAGGGTGTGCTTGGTTTGTAATGGGCTGAAACACTAAAGAATGTGTCAGATTCAGAAAATATTTTGCTAATTTCTTTACACACATTATTGATTAGATCAAGGAATAATCTAAATTAAGTTGTCTATATAGGTTTAAATATAAAATCATCTCTACTACATAATTTGATCTCAAACTCTGGTTGAGTAATCTTCGATTTAATGTCACTGCACGTAGCAGTAACAGTCCTTCTTGTGCTCATTTTGTATTATTTGTTAATTAATCGATTGACAGAAAATTGAAAAAACTGAGTTCAAGTCATTTTGAAGCAAAAATGCTGAAAATGTTCTTCTCAAATGTGATTATTTGATGTTTTCTGTGGCCTTTGTTTATATCTTTGGGTTTTAGACTGTTGGTTAAACAACTGATTTTTAGAGGTTACCTCAGGCTCTGTAAATATGGACATAGTTAATCAGGAAACTGATGGGCAGATTATTGGATAATGGAAAATTATCAGCCATGGTTGCGTCTTGTTTTATTCCGTCCACCTCATAATGCAGCCAAATGCAGTTAGTAACTGAGTAACTGAATAGTGTAGAGCAAAGCAGCAACACTGACGATGTCCTAATTTAAAAGTTTGAGAAACCTTTTGCACAGAAGTGTCCACCAAATGGCAGATGTTGCGACAAAATGCCTGAGCTGGTGTGAAGAGTGGAGAAGAAAACAACTGCCCCTGCATGTGGTCATTAAAGTGCCCCAAAGAAACTCTGACTCCTGTTTGTCTTCAGAAGGACACGCAGGACGACATATGGCTGGCACTCACGCTGACAGCAGGGAGGAGAATTCCTCCTTAACTAACTGCTGATGTGACACCCCAGTGTTTTCACCAGCCAACACCTCTGACACTGAGATACACCAAGAATAATACACTGTGAGACTCACAATAAAGAGCGAGCTTCTTTGTTTACTCGCGTTCAAAAGTTGTCATGTAGGGTAACAAATTAACCGTTTTAATTGTGTATCTGCTTTTAGCGGAGCTGAAAAGATTAGTTGAATATAACCTGAGACAATTTCGACAAGCCTATCAATCATTGAAGTAATTTATACAGCAAAAATGCCAAACATTCTCTTCTCTTTTAGCTTTTTTATGTTTTATATGAAACAAAAATGAATATTTAAGGGTTTTGGACAGTTGATCGGACATTAGAATTTAATCAGAAAATATTTTCTAATTTTTGTTTTATGGCCAAACTATTTATCAATGAATTGAGAGTAGACAGATTATCTGATTATGAATATAATCCTTAGTTAAAGTATTTAAGCTTTTATTGACTCAATTTACAGCTACAAACAACAATTCATCATTGATAGATTGTGGATTGATTGTTGGATTAATTAATTAAAAATCAAATCAACTTTTCATTACAAGGTAATTGATCTTTGGTGGAAGTCTTCTATTTATAATCATAACTAAGAAATGGAGAAAACTGGATAAAGCTGACTAAAATGAATCCGTCAATAAGTTTTCATTTTAATTTTGGCAGCAATGACGCAATTTCACATTTCTTTTTCATTTTAAAGTCAAATTTTTATTTTATCCCACAGCATGCAAAAAGGTAAACTGAGATCACAAATGTTAAATAAAAGATGAACTTGATTGAATGACGTCATAGGCAGCCCTATCTATACTAAAGATCTCCGTCTCCTACAAGCTTGTTTTGGTTGAGCTGCTGCAACTAACTTGTGATACGAGTCGGAAAACATGTTCTGCATGTTCCTGGAAAGATGCCCAGTTGCAAACCTCCATGATATTCCCCAACTCCCTCAGAGAAATATTCAAACTCTGCCTGCCTGAAACACACCCATCGAAAAATGCCTGAAAACATTAACATGTTTCAAACAAAACCTCTTTCACTGTTGTCCGTCAGTTGAACGGCGGTTGGCGAGAGTCCGTGGTCAACAGGAATGTGTTAGCGACAGCCGGGATCACATTACTGACACCCGAGGAGGCCGATAATCTCCCAGCTGCACAGCAGGGTCGGCTAAATGTCACGCGACAGCCAAATCACCTGCTAATGAAAGCATGACTACACCGGGCCAAGCCTCCCTGCAGAGAACCGAAACCTTAACAAGAAAATCTGAGCTTCTGTTGAGCCTTTACATGTGATTATTCTTTCATCACAAGCAGAAATGTCCAGGTCAAGTGGGATAATATTGATGGTTTCAGGTCCAAATTCAACATTTTGTTTGAGTTTTACAACATGAAAGTGAACCCTCCACTTGTAGATCTGTTTTCAATTTGGTTAAAATATGGTTTTGAGACTAAAAACGAGGTTAAAGACATAATTTACACTGTGGAATAAGATACTCGATCCCAGCAGGATTAACCTGTGTATGGTTATATAAACAAAGCTAAAATAAAAACGCCTCCTGGGTGTGGCACAGTGCCAAGATCCAGAGCTGGATCCAATGTTCTCGTGAGAAATAAAATGACAGTTGAGACATTTTTCAAATTCCGCATTTTAAACATTGCAGTTCGGGCCTGGCACTCGGCCCAAAAACTCTTGGAAAGTGGCTTCAAGCGGCTGGCAGACGGCAAGGAACGAGCAGGATCACCGCACTGAAATACTGCTGAGCGGTTTGTGTCTTTGGCTTTAGAGACGCTTCTTAAGCAGCGCGATTAATGAAACACAGCGAAGTGTGGAGGTTTGCATGAACGCTGCAAAGAATACGCATCCTGACAAGTTATCCAACATTAAGCTGATCTAAATAAACTTTACTTAACTTAATACTTTCGTCTTATTTTGCTCATTTTAATGTCTCAATTATGTTTTTGAAACATTTTGACTTTTTATATTAAAAATTCTTGAAAGAACAATCACAAATCTTCCAGTAAGATAAGATCAGATCTCATTAATTTAGGATATTTACCAGTTTGAAAACTCTTCTTTAAAATTTAGATTACTGGTTTCCAACACATTTTTGATGACCCAGAAAAGGATTCAAACACTTAAAATCACTAAAATCATCCCATTACAAGCACATTTTCCGTATCTTTTTTAATGTATCTATAAAATAGATAAATGAGTTGTTTACAGTGTTTACTGACATTAGGCTCAGACTCGAAATATTCCCAGCAGGAGATTCTGATGCTGGAAGCAGATCAGCTGCTTCATTCATCCCACTCAGTTAAAGACAATAACTGTCTATCTTGAAGCTGAATAGTTTTTTATTTGAACCAGCTGAGCTTCCCTATAAACTTTCACCTTTTTGTCACATCTTTATTTCTACATTTGATTTGATGTTTTGCAGGTTGAATATGATTTCCACAGAAATCCTGTTGCCTCAAGCCACACTGCTTTAGAGAACAAGGTTGGTCTTACTGCCGACTAATATCTTGAAAAGACCAAAACCAACAATGTGTTAGTCCGTCTATCAATACTAGCAAATAATGCATTTTTGGGGACTATTTTCAGTGGTGGATTAATCTTCTAGTGAGTATTTGGGGCAGCAGGATGGGGTTGAGTCAAAATAGATGTCAATGATAATAAGTGTTCATGGTAATGAAGGAACATGTCCCCCAGTGCATCAGTGTGGCTCATTGATGTGTTTTTAATAGTTTCTGAATAACAACGGAGCTTTATGGTACAGAGGAAGATATAGCAGGCATTGATACACACACAGTTAATAGATGCATTCAGCGTTGGTTTTGGTCTTTTTGTGGAAACTGTTAACGATAAAAAAAATGTAGAACATCACCATATTTATCCTTTTTAAGCTTATAATCCACAGCATGTATAAAGCAACTCTTACAAGCCTTATGTTGAGCAACAGAACTGTGCCTCACCGTTTGTGTTTTACCACAAATCTTAATCTTATCAGCTCTGAGGTCACCAACATCTCAGCACAGTTCACATGAGAAAAACAGTCTGTTTTAATCTGAGTCTCTGGTCTTTGCTCTTTGTCAAGCACTTTGAAACCAATTTGTTTGTTGACTGAATAAATCTGACTCAACATGAAAGCACACTGAAGACTGACGAAAGTGCACAGATACTTTTAATCTGACGACATTCTCGCTGACTTCCTTTACAAGTCAGTAAAGGCGAGTCTCGAAACTGTGCTTGACATTTTCTTGATCTTATCACAGATTATTGATCATCTATACCATAAGAAACGAGTAAGAAGAAAAAAGTGGACTTTCAGACTTTAAATGAACTTTGAAAGGGATGAATATGTCTGCAGTGCATTTGCAGAAGCCCAGTTTCCACGGTTTACTTTAGTCACCGATGTAACAAAAGTTAATGTCTCTGTCTGTGGTCTCGTCTCTGACCAGTCTTATATTTGCAGACGACTCTGGGCCTCTGCCCTCCTGTCAGTCAGCAGCTGGTGGGAAACTCTCTGTGTACCAACAGGCAGCAGCTCAGGGTGGGAAAGTTTCACTTCTTACTGCAACGACAAAACTTCTGTTTCCCCTTAAAACCCTTCAGACACAGTCACCGCTTTGCCCAGCTAATGTTCAGGTACCTGCAAAAATTTCTGCTGGAAACTTTACCAACCACACAGTCAGCCTGTCTTTTTGTCATTTACAAACAGTAGGGACCAATTATCGGTTTAGTTATATCTGATATGAACCGAGATTACACCTGCTGAGTAAAAAGATGCAGGTTTTGATGAAGAATAAATAGATTTTCCTTTTAAAAACAAACAAACCAAGAGCCGTAACCATGAAGCTTTCCAGAGTGACAGGTAACTCACTGATTGTTATTCAGCACCATCGAGAACCACTGAAATTCCAGTGTCTGACAGCAAGTCATGCATCTAATTCTTATGTATATTACCGCATGTTATGTATAATAAAAAAAATGCAGGATGAAAAAAAAAGTGTCCTGTACAGCTACATGACGGGGGGATTACTGTACATCACTACACAAGCTTTAATGGACTTAATGAACTGCAACGAGTAAGATACTGTACGAGCACAACGGACCGTTGATGGGCGGCTGTGACTCAGAGGTAGAGCGGGTCGTCCACTAATTGGAAGATTGGCGGTTCGATCCCCGGCTCCTCTTGCTGCATGTTGAAGTGCCCTTGTGCAAGACACTGAATCCCAAATTGCTCCCGATGGTGTATGTGCGTGAATGCTTAGTTTCCGTTAGACCACTGCCATCAGTGTGTGAATGGGGTGAGTGTGCCATGTAGTGTACAGCGCATTGAGTGGTCGAAAAGACTAGAAAGGCGCTATATAAGTTATAATAAATCAGTTTATCAACAGATTTGATAATACATTACTAAATAGAAAACAGTGACTCAAGTCACAGAAAACAGTGACTTATCTTAAATGCTGGTTTAAGATCAGAAAATCCTCCAACCAGATAGATTATTTTCAGACATCATAAAACCTCCAGTAAAACTGAGTTTGTTGACATGTTGACAGTCGTGGGCCGTCTCCTAAATTCCTGGCCTGACAGTAACTCTAAGTATTTATAAGGCGTGCTGATGATAAAGAGGCTTAGCCTGCTGGACACGTGAGGAAGTCAGTAAAAAAATTGCAGTTGCAGGTGAAACTCCAGCTGCTCATAAACAGTCCAGTTAATCATTTGTCAGAAAGATCAAAACAAACAAGATGTTTGACCTCATTTTACAGAGCGCTCTGACCAGGCGTCCCACTTTTAAGTTGTATAATAATGTTTAATCAAACCTTCATTTATTCTTAGTCTATATTTGCATATTCTGTTTAATGCAAAACCTAACCAACAACTGGAGGATATATAAAAACAGGGCAAATCGTACCAGCTGCTTTGAGCCATTTTAACTTGATTTATGGAGAATATTTATATCAAATATTTTAATTACAGTGAAACAAGTGAAATAACATCCCACCTCTAGTTTGACATTAAGCTTATCCTTGTTCTTTTTACAGAGATTAAACTGCGCAGTAACATTTTTCCTGCATTGTGGAACTGCCCCGGTTGAACTCTACATCACCAGTTCATTACAACAAATGGCACGTGTTGTGTTGTTGAAGCACAAAGACGGAGTTCGGACCCGACACTACCCAGCTGGGGGGGCAACAAAAGGAATATTTACCCCACCTCCATCACAACAGGACGAGGGTGGAGAGCCGAGAGGAAAAGTGGCAAAAGAGTGCTGAGGCTATTCATAGCTTCACTGGGCCTCTATAAACCCCTCCACTATATCACACGCACACCCTGGCCATTCATCCCATCTCATTGGTACAAGGCAGAGGGGGGGACACACTCACTGTTGAACAAACACTATTCAAGAGGAAAAAGGATTTCCTTGAGCGTTGAGATTTGGGCTCAGCAGTCTTATGAAATCAAACAAACAGGAATTGTGGGAGTTCACTATGTGCAAAGCAGAGCTGAGCTGAGATCCCACAGCACAGGCAGACACGGAGGAAAAACCTGGAGAGACAATAGTTATATTCTCTGATCTTTACCACCAGAGGAGCAAAAATATTAAAGGAAATCGAGGGTTAGAGGAGAAGATTGATACCACTCTCGTGTCTGTACACTAAAAACCGAAGCCTCAGTTTAACAGGACCAGTTACTTCCTGGAGTCTAGATGCCTGGTCAAGAAATTGTTTGGCACATAATCCCCCGTAAAACTGTGAATTTATGTTTTTATGTTTATTTTTTTGCACACATTAAACAAAGAAGATACAACCTGTTACTAAGTGAGCTTTAGAAGTCAGGAGGACTTAGTTTTTTCCACGTTACAGAGCCAAGCTAGCTGTATCTCCCATTTCCATTTTGATCTGGACCAAGGTGGTGGACCGACTCACTCACTGACCCACGCAGCCGCAAACAGCAATAAATGGAGGGCAGTCTCTTTGTGGTAATACATCCTGTTGCCCTACAGTTACCGCTGATACTGCCATTACATTCTGCTATCATGAAGACCAGTCCTACAGGTTTTAATTATTCCATTTTTTATGACGTTGACGTTGCTGGAGCCGTTATTTCTCACGCTGGTTGAACCACTGTTGCATCAGGATCCACTGATGAGGCCTTACGTGAATCATGTTGATATTACAGTTCCCACAGAGTCCACTATGTCTGACTCCCTCCAGCTGGATTATGGGAAGGTTTTTTTTCTACTTCTTAATTAATGGGAATCATTATTTCCCCATTTTATATCATTACAACTTAGAAGAAACCCTTTTTGGGTCTAGAATTTTGCTTGACATCGGTACATCAGTTTAATTACAGAAATAGAAAAACAATGTACATATAGATAAAGAAAGATGTTAGTTGCAGCTCTAGTTCAACATATTCTTATAGAAAATTTGCATATATGATTTATAAGATACTGTCATATAGTAGGTATGTTGCTGGATGGATCTGCTGAGATCAGTCCTGTGTGAACGTGTCTCTGGACACACTCTCTCCTGAACGACACCAGCGTTGCGCACAAATGAGTAAAAAAGCAGGAAGAGGTGCTCAGCGGAGATTATCTGGATGTTTCCTCTGATTCACCGCGCTCCCTCAGTGAACTCACTGATAAGACAAACGTTGGGTGGGACACTAACTGCAAGGAAAAGAAACATATCTGCCAGCTGGGGGGACGCTTTGATCTAAATCGCCTCACAGGACAATCAATCCATTTTCATGCAAATAATTGTGGTTAAAAGTGGTGCGATGACTCTGATAAGTAAGTTTACAAGGAGTCACTTAAAGGTCCAGTGTGTATCATTTAGGAGGATCTATTGGCAGAAATGTATGTAATATTGGCATGTTTTCATAGGTGTAAAATCACATGAAAATAACAATTTTAGTGTTTTTGTTACCTTAGAATGGGATGTTTTTATCTACAGAGCCCTCTTCTAAATCAAAGCATCTGGACACTATTTAATAATGCTCATGCTCAGTCATCCACATACTTTTGGGCATGCAGTATATGATATTACTCTCTATATTTAATGCTATCAAACCATTGTTGATGTAAATGTTTTCTGATTGTGTGGCTATTTTCACCATCTGGGGGTTTGCTCTGCCTGCTGGAATCAGGCAATGGCGCCGACGTTCTCAGGTGTCTGAGGTTCTCGTCCCACAGAACAAACAACCAACCTTCATGTTCCGTTTCCGATGGGAACGTCATCACATTCGCCTCAGATCCTCCTCATGAGGGCAAAGCCAGAGTTTCTGTTATCTCGTCTTACAGGATCAAACGTCGCTGATTTGGATTCATTCCAGCCGATGAGTTAAAACGTCACACCTGTCTACCTTCACTCATGTGAGTCCTGTTGGCGACAGGTGCAGACAGGAGAGGAGGCATTGTTCTCTATTTGTTTGCTGATAGCTTGGAAGGCCAGCATCCTCAAAACACAAAGGACTATGGGTAGAAGGAGACAGCTGCAGTTCACTATCGATGGAGAGTGCTGCATGTTTTCAGTACAAGCAACGTGTCCATTGTTTGAAAAACCACTCACTGTGGTTCTATATTTGCCAAGGTTTCGAGCACTTGCTCAACCTAAAACCTACTTTCAGTTTTATAATTCTAGACGTTTTAGCATATCTGGACTTTTCTTTCAGGCTCCATTCACTAGAGTTCACTGTATGTTAGGAAGAGATGTGATGCACACCTGGTAGACATGTAGAAAACATGAATGATTGAAATGAAATAGAAAAACGAAACAAAGCAAACTTTTCCACTTGAACAACTCAATCAAAGAAACCATCTGGAGGTGCAATCACACCCTTGAAATGGATTTTGACGTCAAGATATTTGCAATGAAACTGAGGCTGTGCAGTAATTGGCTTTACAGTTTAAGATGGGAAGATAAAACCAGATTATAACAGATCTTTACAGCTGTGTGAACCTCTTCACAGATAAATGAATGCACATTGTTAAATAACGATAATTAAAATATGTTTCTCAGTCTCCCAGACCTCTGACCTTCCTTCCTTCAAAAATAATTAAAAAAAAAGACCAGGCAGGAAGGTCTTGGCTAGATTAAATTCTTCAAACTGAAAGCACAATGATGCAGAGTTTTTGGCTGCTCTCCACTGTTCACCGTTTTGAAAGATTAAAAGAAGTTTATTTTGGCTAAACAACACCAGAGAGGAACACGAGGGTCAAAGAGTCAAAGTACACGATAACAATCAAACTCTGTACTCCCAAAACCGTTGGCTGTCCATGAAGAGGACGTTACAAATGTGCTGGAGGTAAAGAGAGTTTTAGATGACAGGAGATCTTACAACATAGGTTTCAAATCACAAAAATGATTATTGTGTTGTCAAAGAGGTTTTGCTTGATGGGAGAATACCTCATCCAGATGAGGAAAGAAAGAAATGTAGTCATATCTGGTGGAAGTCAATGAACAAATGAATACAAGGTTACAAGGTTTTTGAAAACCTTTTAAAAGGATTTAACACTGCTGAGATATAGACTGTGAAAACCTTTCACCATTTTTTTTATATGGAGAGCCACACTTTCTTTCTCACTGTTCTTAATTAATTCTCAAAGTTAATTGGTTGGTCTATAAAATGTCAAAACATTGTGAAAAACTGATCAAGGAGGAGACAAATTCACTGTTTTGTCAAACCAAAACTCTAAAGATATTCACTTTATTGTCAGATATGACAAATAAAGAAGAAATCCCTCACAACTGAGGGATTTTTGCTTGAAAAATGACCTAAATGATTCAGTAATTATCAAAATAGCTACTGATTATTTTTCTGATGATCCACTAATTGATTCATGGACTAATCATTATAGCTCTACGTCTTTCTATGATCAAAAATAAAAAGACTGACAAACCGTGCATTACATGGTCCACTATGTAAGTCTGCTATATTGAGCCACGCAGGCTAATTTTCCTCTGCAGTCCCTGGCAGGTTGCTGGAATATCAGAAACATTCAAAGGAAACATCCAGAAGCACAAAAAGAAAGCACCATAAACACAGATAGCATCACATAAACACAGATCACATAAACACAGACAAAATCACATAAGCAACAGATACAATCACGTAAGCACAAGCAATAATATTAACTGGGAAATGTAGGAAACTGTGTATTTGGAATTTAGGGCCTGTTAATATTGACAACAATAAGGACAACAATAGCTTTTTTTAGGCAGTGTTCATAAAATAGCAGATGGAGTTTGCTATTTTCAAGGTCAAGAGTGAGCTTTGACTCTTAATATCTAAGCTTTATTGTCATATTATTCAGTCTGATTAATACTGGATTTAGAGACAGGGAAAATCTGATAACAATCTGACTAATAAGAGTTTTTTAACATACATACATAACATTTAAAAAAACATTTTGGGTGAACGTATTTATCTCCAGACCTACAGCACACGCCCTATATGTAGTAAGATGATATTAACCGATAATAACAATAACGAGCCATACCTGGTTCAATTTATACTAAACAAAATCCCAACCATACTTTATGTGGTCTTACAGTATATCACAATATGTATCCACTCAACTTCTACACAATAAAACTCAATAATGTTGAGAACTTCCTGCTCGGTGTTGTTGCAGAAGGCCGTTAAATTCTTCCAATTTATTTCTTTGTTGATTGGCTCTGTTTCTACACACCCCTTCATAAAGTGAGCTGGATGTGTCATCGTATTTATTGAGCCTCCTGACAACTCGCAACCGGCCTGTCATCATTTACGCTGCGATGTGTGACTGCACCTGCCAGACGAGCGGAGAAGTATGTGGATTTGTCTGAACACGCTGAGCTCAATGCCTGAGATGTATGTGTTTAACTCTGAGCTACAGCTGTCTGATCAGTCTGCTCCACTAACGCAGACAGTCACAGAGAGACTCTCACTGACCTGAGAGCCACGCACTGGGCTTCTTGTCTTGGTTCAGATGGTTAAACTTATTAGGGAACAGACTGAAATGTGCCCAGAGTTTTAAAAACTGTCAAGTATGAGAAGCTGGCAGTGAATGCTCTGTCAGATTGGCTCTGTTTATTCCTCCATCATATTTTATCTTGTGTAAATCAGGAAATTAGTTCATTTTAGATGGTATTTATGTTGGTGTGCGTTTGAACATGTGTTAGTGTGAAGATGATTAAAACACTGATGCACTGAGAGCTTTGGAATACAAGGTTTTAACAGAAAAACATGTTTCTCCTCCAACTAAAACTGGCGCCAGCCTTGAAATATTCAAATTTACAGACCTTAATTTTGCAATAATAAATATTATAGTTCCCTGTAAGATTGAAAAAATAAAGAAAATTAAAATAACTACTGACTACAGCCCTGGTTTGGTAATCAGATGACTTTTCCAGGAAATACAGACATCCTGGAATATGAAAACCGTTCTTATAAACTGCTCCAAAACTTTCCATAACTAGAGTATTAACTGTAGATGCAAATTAGTGATAGCAGTGAAGTCGAAATAATGCACGACTTTCCCTAAAGAATTCATCAAATTCCCTGACTGTCCCTCTGCAGGAATACAGCTTCAACTTCAATGATATTCCAGGATTATTCCAGGAATGTATTTTTAGCTCCAGCCTGGAAGAAATGTTTCAGGTTTTTGTGGTCAGCCGGCTTGTGGCAACTTCAGATCAAACATCAGGGTTTTAACGAGACCAACTGAGCCTCCAATGAAAAGAACCTGTTGTTTGAGTCGGATCATGTGAGTAAACACACACACACACACACACACACACACACCCTGACCGCCCATAGCCAGAAGGCAGCAGTCTGCTCTGTTGTAATACTGTCAATTCACAACAGGATCTGGATCTGTGACAAATTTCGTTTCTGAGACAAAGAAATAATAATAACCTGAAGACCTGAAGTCTGCTCATCACTTTAGGAATCACATGACGTTATTTTAAGTCGCTTTTTTATCTTAGCACGCAGAAAACATGTATAACTTCCATTTGAACTTAAAGGCTATGTACACGAAACCAGACTCCATTAACAAAACCAGTAATTTTATCAGATGATTGTAAAACACACTTTAAACTGGACTGAAATAAATAAAACTCACAAAAACTGTCTTTGTTAGTTTATTCTAACAATCGCAATCGCTGGTTTGGTCAAAATAAACCTTTAATTCACAGATTTAGAAGAGAAAATAGCCGTGAAACAGGCTACAATAGATTATTTAGTGTGCCTGTCAAATTAGTACGTCCACTACAAGTTCTTGATTTTGCCACTGACAGGTTCATATTGTTATTATGTTATGTTATTATTATGTTATTAAGTGTCTGACAACATTATGGAAATGATTCCCACAGCGACAGACCTCTTGTTTAACCAGTAACATCGCTATCACTCACCACCAGACTCCATAGACAATAATGGGAATTTTCACCTTTGTGACATTGTAACTTCATTCAGAGTGGGCAGAAACCAAATAAAACTCACTCGCATGCACATAAACAAATTATAGACAGGCTGCGATAACAACACAGACAAAAGGGAGTGTGACGTTGACTCCACCATATCTTTACATAGCAAATAGTTGTCTGCTGCTATCATAATGTAATGCGTAGCCACAACAGCAGAGTACTATAATGTAATGTAAATGAACGCAACCATCCTTCTAACATGTAGAGCTGAATGTTATTTTGATACTGGGTTAATTATTTGCATAGTAGCTCCAGAGTTGGTTGACAAAACAAGTAGTTTAAATATTTCACCACAGAGCTCCACCATTGTCCAAACACTGTTAAAAACACACTGATGTTCCTTCATTACCAGTAACACACACACTGTTACACTCTGAAACCAGTAACACACACACACTGTTACACTCTGAAACCAGTAACACACACACTG
>NW_023340246.1:18686302-18694031 GCF_004916995.1 Morone saxatilis | reverse complement strand
TGGAGAATAAGATTTGTAGGTCAGGGGATCTACAGTACTTCATTATAAAGCTGTTACATTTTACCTTTATTAAATAACTGCTTTTTTCAGTAATATTTCAATTAATTGTGCAAACCCTAAATTCTATATTCTATTAATTAAAAAAGAAACATTGGCAGAGTTAAGGTCGAAGTAGGTGTAAAATGTTGTTGAAAATATAAATAAACTGCTTAATATTTCTGTAAAGTTTCTATAGAATGACCCATGTATAAATATGCAATATACAACTATAACTTTCGACTAATTAGTGCTTTAATTCGCACCTATAACTATAATAATATAATAAACAGCACCCATAACTATAATAATATAATAAACAGCACCCGGTATACAACTATAATAATTAATAAGCAAGCAGCAGCCGTACTAATAATAATAATGGATAATAAAACAGGCAGCGGTATATTAACTATAATAATATAATAAATAGCACCTATAAATGTAATAATATAATAATAATTTGCAGCTTTAGAGCAAGCACATTAAGTGTTGCATTCAAGGGTTTAATATTACCTGTGATTTGTTGCATGAAACTATTGAATGATGGGATTTTGCAGCCCAGAAACAATATAAAAACTATTTACTCCTAAAGGCTTTAACAGCTCACCGTAAACACCGTAAACACCGTAAACACCGATCCGTACCACAGCCTTACCTCTCATCCAGTCCACCACTTGTTGCGGCGTCCACTTACTCACTGCCTCCATCTCTCCGAGGTTTTTTTTATTTTATTTTGAAAATGTCGCTTCTCCAAACTGCCGAATTAAAACTCCCGTTAATCAGATCATGATTAGCTCATACCGGAGCACGGAGGGGTTCCGGTACCGCAGACAGAGACACAGACACGGTACCAACGGTCCCAACGGTCCCAACGGTCCGCCGCTCACTAACTGACTTTACAGGCAACGGCGGAGGAGAGAGTTACCATGGCGCTGGCCACGCCCCTTCCTAAGTTCTCCTCCAATCGCGTAAGAGTATGTTGATGCTGCATTCAGGCACTGTGGGAACAACGGGAAACTCCGAGGTACACGAATAAGGAAGGCGTTTCTGAGTTTATTGAAATTGTGTGACTGACATATATATATATATAACAGTTGGACAATTATTTAGAAACAACATAGATGTAGGGTTGGTGTATGTGTTTATAGAAATATATGTAGAGGTAAAGTTTGTAATTTAACAGACAAGAAGCGCAGGAGTATGAATAAATAAGAGTGTACTTGCTCGTCCTCCTTTTCAAACATTTAAGATTTAATTTTGTGTTGTTTATGAGGGTTTATTCATTGAGTGTGCATATAAGGTTATTGTTAATTTAATTTAAATGTTATTTTCTCTTGTTTTTTTGGTTTCTTTTTTCTTTTACATGTTCCAAATAAATATAAATAAGCAAAAGAAGCATTCGAGCGTCGTGAGGTTTATTGATGATACCATAACTGCATTTTAACCGAGAGATTTTAACTCGTTTTGTAATTTCTCTCATGAACATTGTAGTCTGATATTATTGCTTTTATAATTAATCACGTCCTCCCTGTGTCTGGGTGGATCAAGCTGCCTCCACCCTTTAGCAACCAGGAGCTCGCCCAACCTGTGTGCCACACTTCATGCAAGACTGGAAGCTAATGTGAAATACACGAATACACATCACAACCATCTGCACATTGAAGCCCATTCAGACAGAATGCAAATACATAAGACTCATTCATTACAAGGCTCATGTCCCAGTCATGGTTGTAGGCTAACTCCCTTTAGTTGTTTCACTCATTTGTGCTGTATAATGCTTATAGTGTGGCCCATAGGATAACAATAACATAATAACAGGAATATATAGTCTCAGTAACTGCAGTATTTTTGATTGAGGATTATACACATAACTTAAAGGTCCAGTGTGTAACATTTAGGCTCTATTGACAGAAATAGAATCTAATAGTCACGAGTATGTTTTCATTACTGTATAATCAACTGAATATAAAATTACAGCATCACTCATCCCCATGTGCACATTGGACTTAAACATCTGATATGTCTGACAGAACCTGAAGGCAGCATTATAAAAAGCAGAAGTGGGCGGGGCTTCGTGCTCTGAAGCCACAGAGCGGTAAAGGCTCCTCAGGTCTGTGAGTTATTCCAGAGATGGAGATTAAAAGTCTGTTTAAATGATGAAAAGAGAAGAAATGTAAACTTCTTCATGCTGTAGAAAGTGAAAGTTTTGATCTTTCAGTTTTTAGGAACACTGTCTGTGTTAATGAGCAGTACTGCTGATCCTTACATACATATATTCAAATATATATAAATAATTTCTCACATGCACTTTTAGTCTTTAGACCTTTTAATAGCCCTGTTAAATCATTGCTGTATAGTAAATGTTTTGTCTAGTGGATTTATTTATTTCTACAATATGCCACTACCTCCTTCTGTAACCTGTGCAATATTTTAAATTCTTTAAATAGCATCTGTATTGAAATACTGTAAACGGTTTGTACATACAACCCTAATTCTATGTTTTTCTTGATATATTTTTTCTATTTATTTTGTTATCTAATGTGTTTAATTTACGTCTGGAGCTGCTGTAACAAATGAATTTGTGGTAAAAATCTACAGTATTTCACATCCATCAGTGGTTCCCAACCTTTTTCCTTAAGGGACCCTCTTTTCCATCAGTGAGTAAACTGACTACCCCTGACTAACTGACCTATTTTATGGATGTTAACAGTACAGAACAACTGACAAACTGTACAATGAACCCAATACTACAACAACTACAGGAAGTTTGTGTAAAACAAGCAGTTTGGATTATATTAAATCAGAAGTGAGTTTTCTGATGGTTTTAGGAACTTTTTATACAATTATTTGTCTGTACTGTAACAATCATATCGAAGCAAACAATTTAACTGAGTTTTGTTCACAGAATTAGATGAAATGCTGAGTTAAAGGCCTACACAGGCCTGCATATTTTTAAGTTTTCTTACACCTCTTAAAATCAAGACGACCCCAGTGAAACTTTGGCGACCTCTAGTGGGCGTCCTGACCCCAGATTGGGAACCTAAGACATACGTCATAGCTAACAACAAAAACATTAACAGTTATCGAAAGTTGAATACTTTCGTTTTGGGAAACTTGAAGGTCTTTATTCAAACATTTCCACCACCAGCATCACTGAATGCTTGCAGTCACAGTCCTGAACCTGTTGATTTGAGTCTACATGAATCCCCTGCAGCTGATTTACAGAGACACATTACCCTCTTTTGACACAAATAAGCAAAAGCGAGGCCCATAGGCGGTTAAATAAACAAATAAATACACAAATGTTTGCCAGTTTTACCTCTAATAATTAAAGGAAGAGGAGTGAGGAAAGTAAGAAGGAAGAAATTATTAACTTTCAAACAGAGTGAGCACTTTGAATGATCAGATTGGAAGCAAATTAATTTATATTTAACCATATGGATGTAAACCAAGGGCAATTCTTTAACTACTAGAGCCTCAATCAGTAAAAGACAATAAAATAAAAAGTAGTTATTAGTTTGACTTCTCTATTACTCTCTCCTTTCCTCGTGTGACCTTTGACGTGTTGGTGTTGATTGTGCTCCTGTATGAAAACATTAATAGCCAATCTCTCAGGCTCAGGATTCCTGTTGGAGGAGGGTTGGACCGTGGTAACTGACCCTCAGTATTTACCCTGAGCCGGCTGCAGCACAGCGCTGGACAATGGATGCAGATAAAGGTGCCTGAGACTGGAACAATATATATTATTATACACACAGCAGCTCAGGAAAAGGCCTGGTGGAGTTACTGCAGTGTTCGGGAGCTGAAGAGAGTCTGGAAATAAAAACTCAAAAGTTACTGTAGATTAAAATACTTATTTTTAATTTAAACACACATTAAATGTTTGTGTGTCTTTGGCTATATTGCAGTCTAATAAAGTCAAAGAATATACTACTGTTGCTATAGACTGAATTCAGTAGTGGAAAGTGGATAAACTAAGTATATTTACTCAAGTACTGTACTGAAGTGCAATTATGAGATACTTTTAAAAATGTAATTAAATTAAATTAAATTTAAAATACTTTAATTGGGTATTTCCATTTACCTACTTTAAACTTCTACTCCACTACATTTATTTGATACATTTACATACTTCTTACTTTAAAATATAATAAACAAATACATTTTGATGTAATATCATCGAGTTAGCAAAGGTTAAATACTATATTTAAACAAATAATTATATATAAATAAATCAAATAACAAACAATAATATATAAATTTAACAAAAAAATATTGAAATTAAAACATATTAATGCATCAATAATCATAATCCAGTAATACATTATATGTATTAGTAGAATGAGCTACTATATTATATAATTATATATTTATTGATGCCAATACTTTTGTAGGCTACTTATATGTAACAGTATGTGTCTAAATTATTTTTAGTAAGATGTCAGGTCACCTGAATTGCACTGTGGGTAATGGAGTATTTCTATCAGGAGATGGCGCCACAGATTTATCTAAAAGCAGACAGCAGACAATGATCGTCTATGGTTGGAAAGATGAATCACTCTGAGGTTTAAAGCAGCCAGTAGAGATATCATGTGTGGTTCATATTATATACACACAGTAATATCTGCTATTTGTTTCTTCCAGTGTCAGCTAGATAGTATTAACTCAACCCCAGTTAATGTTCTTTCGTTATATTATATAGAGCAGCATTTGTTATCTTAGGTTAACCTTGGTCTGTGTTAGATAACATTCAGATAACAACACTAACACAGTGGTGGAAAGTAACATCAAGTACAGTTTCTAGGTATTTGTACTTTATTTTTAATTTTCTTACTATACCTCTACTCCTCTACATTTCAGTTCACATATTCATACATTCATTTGAAAGCTTTAGTTACTTTGTAGATTCAGATTTATATTATATAACATAATATAACCAAGAAATAAATCATGATGCAGTTTATTTTTAGGGATTAAGATGAAACTGACTGATTCCAGGGAGTAATAGTAGCAACATCAGTGTAATGTACATGAATGCATCAATAATGATAATATATAAATATAATATGTACTATTCTAAAATGGTCCATTCTTTACTTTTGGTTCCTTAACTTTAAAATACTTTACATAAATTCTGTTTGTAATACTTTTGTACTTTTAAGTAAAGTTTTGATTGAATGAGTTTTACTTAATTTATTTCTATAGTTTTGGCACTTTTTGTGTGTGTGATTAAAAAAAGATGATGTACCCAGGTCCTTTACTTAACAGTTTTTAAAGGTAAAAATAAATAAAAATCTTATTCTAATCTACTGAACTATAGAAATAACGGTTAAAGGATCTTTGTTTGTAAGTTGTGACCATTTCCTAAAATGGCAGTTTTGTACAAAGCAAGGCAAATAAACATGTTACTTCTGTATATAAACAGTTAATATCTGAGAGATATAAAAGATAAAAAAGAAGAATAAAAGATGAACTGAGTCAGGAGAGAGAGGAGGGAGGACCAGGGGCGTGTCCAGACTTTGTTTTTGACTGGGGTGGCACTCTAACACTCTATAACTAATTTTCATTCACATATCTTGAGGTCAGAGGTCAAGGGATCCCTTTGAAAATGACCACACCAGTTTTTCCATCTCCAAAATGTAGCCTAACATTGGAGCGTTATTTAGCTCCCTTCCCAACATGCCAACATGATGTGGTTGGTTCATTTACTCTAGTATTAAAACGCTCTCTACACCATCTGAAAGACAGTAGAGGGTGGAAGAGGCAAAGATAATAGGATGGCACTTGGGGTGCCCAATCAGGTTTCAGGTATAGCCAGTGAACCACCCAGGCCCCCACCCATTCTGGACACGCCCCTGGGTGAGGATTACAAAGGGATTTTGGAATAAGATTTTTTAAATTATAATATATTATTTAGTCAAAAAAGTACCCCAAAATCTTTATTTTTACATACATATCTGTTCCCTCTATCTCTCTGGTTCAGTTTGGTTGTCCGGTCCCTATAAAGCCGTCGGAGTGAGCCCTCCTGCCGTCGCTCCTCCTCCCGGTGTGAGCTGCTGTGGGTCTCTGTGCGCTTGTAGCGGCTCTTAATCAGATCCGCATGAAGCCAGAGCTGCTCGGTTGGACCGCTGCTCGTCTGGGAAGTTTTGCAGAGAAAAACCAGACAAAAAAAACAAAAAACAAAAGTCGGTTTAACCTGCCCGCCTTCACTTTCACCTCCCAGGCCTCGGAGGACAGCAGCAGGGCGGGCGAACCGGGACCGGGCTCGTTAGATTCAGCCGCTGTGCCGGTCCGAGCCGCCGCCGGAGTTTAACGCACATTTTTCTTGTTTTGTGCGCCGATGGAAGCGGAAAAACCGCCCTGCTCTCAGAGGTAACGGTGCCTTTAACTTCTCTTTCATCAACACCCTGCGGGAAGGCAGCCTGTTGCTTCATGTGCAAACTTCATGCAGTTCAGTTACATTAATATCTCCACAATGAGCGAACATACATGTGTGATTATCATCATTATTATTGTTGTTATTGTTGTTCTTATGTTTTAGGTGTTGTATTTGTGGTTCCTTTAACAAACAGTGATGTGCAGCATTAAGTTTACAGAAGTATTTAAAGTCACAGGGTAAACAAAGTTACATTTATGTTCATTATAGTAAGTCAAATAATAAGTTTTAATGTTTTTTATTGACAGTAATCTTTAATATATGACCAATATATAATAATTTGTTAAAGAATGATCACATTAAACGATCTGGGTAGGTCCAGGTAAGCTCAGACTTGATGTAGGCTGTTAAATATTAGTAGTTGTAGTTAATATAACATGGCACTCCTTCCTGTCTGTTACCTATAGTGGTTTAAAGGGTTCATTCACCCATTTGAATTATGTTAAGATGTATATTTATTTGTCCATTTCTTGGTAGCAGGTTCCTTCAGCAGAATCTCATTTAACAGAAACGTGTTTCGGATAGAAACTTCAGGGTTGAGTGATATCACTTTCTTTGAACCTTGTGACCTTTTGTGTTGGCGGATTTGTAAAGCTTTAATTGCGTGGTGTCTTTTATCTTCTGGTGATTTGTAAAGGTTATTACAGGGATAACAAACTAATTATTATATTAAAGGGAAGCGACAGCATTTTGAAGAATTACCGTTTAACATTTCTATTAAAGCTAAACCATATTTTATAGATCTGGAGAGATGGATCTTTGGGAGTGATTCTTTAATGTCTGTTGATTTCCTTAACAGATGCATCCAGTGAAAACAGCAAAGAGAAACTACAGATCTGCTGTTTTGTTGGTTGTTTTTCTGCTCACAACACAATCCACAGTGTCACCCAGCAGGGGGCCTGAGGATCTGACTGCGTTATAAAACTCTTTTAAAGTTGAACTTTAATAGATTTTTTTTTGGTTTCTTTCTACCCCAGAGATGCCCGGCAGTGAGAGGAAACCTTCCTTGCAGGATTTAAGTGGCAAGACATGTGAATCGAGACAAACGAGGCGACCGAAAACGCTCGGCTGACTGACAAACCGGAGCAGTCGGACACATTTTTTTGGATGTCGTTCACCTACGACGGCTTTCTCCTGCCTGGAAGACGTCACAGATAGCAGCCAATGTCAGCAGAAAACAGCCCCCCGCCGCCCCCTCCGCCGGCCTCCCCGCGGGCTTTCTCCGCCCTCCATCAGCATGCAGCCCCACCCACC
>NW_023340246.1:18683143-18686202 GCF_004916995.1 Morone saxatilis | reverse complement strand
CGCAGCATGATGTTAATTTAGTAAAGTATGGTCAAATTTACTGTAAAATGGACCATAAAGCAGAGTATTCTTCAGGGTGTGGATACCAAACTGTCAGACAAGGCAGTTATGATCAAATATGAATCAAGATTCTGTTACTGCATTGCTTTTTTTGTCACTAAAATGATTTCAAAAACATATTTTAGCATACTTTTTATCTGTAATACGACAATGTGTGTGACCAGTTCAGCGGCTAATGTTTCCTGCTACGGGCGAGTTTAAACTAAGCACAGTTCAACTCGCAGTACGTCACTATTGCTCATACCAAAACCCCAACATGGAGACAGCCATAATGCCAAACACGAGGCTTCAGAATGGTACACCACTAACCAATGGGTGATATCATTTGACTTAGTCAAAGTTTACCACAATAACTCTTCAAGCAAATCCATTGACCATCCACTGATTCTGGTAATTCCCTTGAGAATCAGCTGGTTTTGCCACTTTAAATGCTAGTGGAACTGAGCCTCAACTATGAGAAAATTTATTATATGTTATTTTTTTTTATAACTTTTCCAGGGAAACACATTTCCTTTCCATTTTGCAGTTGCAGTGACAAATTATTGAAAAGCCAATTTGACTTAGACATCTCATAACTAAACATCTTCATAAAAAACATCCGTATTTTGTGAATCTGCTTGTTTTGGTTGTAACCTGCTGATTCTCACCCTTCACATGTAGTTCAGGCATCTGCTCTCAGCTTGTGTTTATCTCTGAGCATCTACTGGTTTTACCGCTCGCACTGAATGCACCACCTGGCTTTACTGCACTGAATGCATTCCCTCCACCGTCACACACACACACACACGCACACACGCACTCACACACACTCTTTGCAACAAACCAAATAGGTTCACCTCTTTTGCAGGGCATGATGACACAGAGAGGAAAACCCAATGATGGTCTCATTTGAGCTCCAACCTTTTAGTAAATCATTGATTGATTGTTGGGACTCGTCATCCAGTCAGTAGGTTGTTGAGACATTTTGCTTTGGACCAAAGTTTTGGACAGACGGACAGACATCCCCATCTACACACAGCTTTGTGGTCACATACTTTCTTTTTTTTTGAGAGATATTTTTGGGCTTTTTGTGCCTTTATTTGATAAGGGAAAATATGGACATAGACATAGACATAGAGAGAGAGAGAGAGAGAGAGAAGCAGTAAAAGGCCGCAGGTTGGAATTGAACCCAGGCCCCCGTCGTCACATACTTTCACTTGCCGTCTCTTGTCACTGGCTGAGAAAAGGTCTTTTTCACGGGGGTCTGTCACTTCCTGGTTGGTGTTGCTGTGTCAGCAGTCTTCACTTCCTGTTTCACAGCTGTGTGTTGTGTTGGAGGAGCAGCAGGGCGGTCAGTTTGTTTGTCAGTGCTGCTGACTGTTCTCCCGGTGTACAATGAAGGTAAACCTGGCAAGTTGAGAGAGACCCGTCAGTCATGGCGAACATGTCTCCCAACTCTGATTTCATGGAAATTCACATTAAGAAGTGATGTGATCTACAGAGCTGAACTTTGTGTGTGACTGCATTATCCTAGAGAGAATTTGGGGCTTTTCCCATTCACTTCAATGCATCTGTGTATTTTAGTCCGGAATCTAGTGGTCGTTAGAGGAACCAGATCCTTCAGTGGTCAGGGGATGCTGCTTGAAAAGCAGCTGTTTTACCTAGTTGTCTCTATTAGGACTGCACTAATTATTATCTTCAATATCGATTCATCTGACTAGTATTTTCTGGATTTATCAATTAATTGTTTGGTCTATAAAATGTCAGATATAGTGAAAATACTCATTGCAGGGGTCTTCAAATGTTTCACAACGCAAAGATATTAATTAACAATAAATATAAAACAGAAAGTTGCCGATCCTCACATTTAAGAAGCTTAAACAAGACAATGTTTGTGGGTTTTTTTATGTGAAAGTTAACTTCAGCGATTAATCAGTTTATCAGAATAGTTGCAGATAAAAGTTTTTGGTGATCAGTTAACTTAGTATTTGTTTCAACAATATTTCAATAATCTGAACGCATAAGTGTTCTTTTATGGGTTGAAAAAATAGTGAAATTGCCATCACAACTTCCCAGAACCCAAAGTGACGTCCTTAAATTGCTTCTATTTGTCCGACTAAGTCCAAAATAAAAAGATATTTCATTTGCTTTTGGACAAAGATGAGCAGCAAATCCCAAAACGTGATTGAGAAAGTATTTATTACTCTAGTTTAACAGAAGGTGAACCACCACACAGGACAGACAAAAACATCCCTGACAATCCATGTTCCAGATCGGCAGCAGGTCTCGGTTTTACCCAGTAAAGTGTTTCCTTGTATGCAAATATAATGACGACAAATTGAAATGAATTGAAGTGAGACTGAGATCAACTTGGAGGTCGATAGCGTGAATTTCCTGGGACAGACTTGTAAGGTGATGTGAACTTACATTTCTGGACTTTTGTATGGATTAGTCCTGGTATTTATTTGTCCCTTTTTTCACAGTACAGCTTGATATATTTACTAGGTTGCAGTGGTGGAAGAAGTATTCAGATCCTTTAAGTACAAATACCAAAACCAAAAAATATATAAAATAATAAATAGTAAAAATACTCTGTTACAAGTAAAAGTCCTGCTTTTAAAATCTTACTTGAAAGTATAAAAGTATTTTTTGCAAAATCTACTTAACGTGCCAAAGTAAAAATAAGTATTCCAACTGATATAGTATTCTACATTATTAGATTGTTAATACTGATTCTTTAAAGTTAGAGCAGCGTTTTACTGTCGTAGCTGCTCGAGGTGGAGCTAGTTGGAACTACTTAGTCCAGTGGTTCCCAACCTAGGGTCCGTCCCCTCCAAAGGGTCAGCAGATAAATCAGAGGGGTTGTGAAATGATTAATGGGAGATGGAAAAAATAACAAAGTTCAGATAGACACATTTATATTATACTAGCTACAACAACCAAGGGGCCCCAACTTGATACTGTTTTTGTTGTTACAAACCCTACAAACACTAAACTCTGTGACTTACTGAGTTACTGAG
>NW_023340246.1:18675845-18683043 GCF_004916995.1 Morone saxatilis | reverse complement strand
ATGTAAATATCACAGCTGCTTGCTTGTTTTCTTATCTGATCTGAACCCTAAAGCAGAAGTCCCAGCAGGGACCTTCAGTAGGAGGAACTGGACTCCAGGTTGGCCTACAAAATGACATCATCACTGGAATTTTCTTTTTCCTGCTTTTGTGTCCACATCATGGAGCTGTGAGCTGTGGGTGGATGGAAGCTTCAGGTCTGATTTACTACTGTTATGTCACCTCTCTACGCGTGTGTGTGTGTGTGTGTAGTAGGGATGGGGGGGTGGTAAGGAAGTAGGGAAGTTCCCCTCCCCTATAGGTTGCCACATTGACCACCACCCACCGTACACACACAGAGTCTCGTCCTGGATTGTGTAATGAACCAAATAAATGTTTTCTGTATCAGTATTGACTCAAATATGTTGTATGAAAGTGGAACTGATGAACCTACCTAGAATCCAAACTAACTCTGCAGCTCTACTGAGCCTTTCAGCCTCTTTTAGGTCAATGTTTTGGTTTTAACGGCACATTTGCTGTCGGTTTCAGTTGCTTTCATCAGCTTTGTTTCCACCAGCAGCAGCAGGCAAACAGGCTCACTGTACGCTCCCAGCAAACAGCAGAGAACAGACAGTGATAGATGGAGAAGTTTACCAGCTGGTGAAGAAAGTGGGACATTAAGCAGCTAAAGATGAGTTGCTGGAGACCGAACCAGAGCTGAAAGATTTATATTCATCGTGTAGACACAAACATGACTTTAGTGGGAGGATAATGTTGCTCCGTGTCTGCGGAAACTGGAAATGAGCCGCTGTTTGCTAAAAAGTTAGCTAGAGCAACTTCATAAGAGCTGTGTCTACTGACGGCTCCTCAAGTGGCCAAAAATCACTGACTGCAGCTTTAATATGCAACTTTTGAATTGTATTTTTTGTCTTGAGACAAATTAAAATCTCACAGCACACTATGATATATTTAATCCTGTTTATTTTAAAGGATTTCTGTGATCTGAGTGACACGCATTGTGAAATCACTTTGGTTTTTTAGTGGTTAAATGAAGCCAAAAAATATGTCAGCTGGTAGATTATATCAAACATGTGCAGAACATGATTTATTATGTTTTCATAGAAAATATTATTTTCTTCACCTTTATTGTAAAAACCTACAAAAAGTTTCCTAATTTATTGTCCAATGAGAAACATTTGTTCTCCCTTTGAATTTGAAAAAAAATACAATAACTGATGCATGTTGTACTAATGTTTAAGGATTCCTCTTATCTTAGATTTCAAAATAGTTTTTATTTACAAGCTCAAAATTTCTCATTTATCCCCCAGAAATCAACAGTCAGAGGAACTGAACTTGACTTTCATGTATCATTACTACTGTAAGTCTGAAGAAGCATGGAAGTGTCCTGATTTGATGTCATGAACCTAGAATCTGTTATTCTTGTGTTGAAAAAATACAACTTTGTCCTTTTTAAAGTAAAAGTGTAACAGGGTAAAATATGGGTAGCAAGTTCTTCCCAGTGGTGACCTTCTGCCAAAAAACCAAAAACAAACTGGTGACATTTACAACAATTTTCTTAAAAAACTTGAAAACAGGAAAGTCGAAAAATGTACAATTAATCATTAGAATGTAAAAACATGCATAAACTTAAAATCAGCTAAACAAATAACACAAAGAAACAATATGAAACACATCAAGTGCAAATCCAAAAATGGGAGATAAAAGACTAAATAAGTCTGAACATCAATTAAACCATAAAACCAGCATCTCTCGCCGTTGTCCCCGGCGATGTGAGATACCTGAGTCCTCCACTCCTCTGGTTTCCACGGTTACCAAGGCCAGGCGGTGGTTCAGGTAGAGAAGTGAATGATGGTGCCAGAGAGAGAGAGAAAGAGAAATGTTGTATGGACGCTCGACCCGCCTACATAACTTTTTTTAAATGCTCTGCTAATGTTGTAATATTTCCACTTTATTATTTATTTATTTATTGGTAAACTCGTGATTCTAAACACTAGAGTCAAATGTTGCTTTTGTTAAAAGGAAATAGAGGGAAAATATGTAATAAATCCATAAAGAGGAAAAGTTAAAACCACAATATTTTGGCTGCTGTTTCCTATGGATCTGAATTTAATGGTAAATTTGAGGTTTTCAGCCATTATCACTTACCTGACATCCTCCTGGGCTCACAAGGACACATGGTGAATAGGTTTCTATCGTTCTCTATTCATCCTCTTTCTCTTTTTTTAAAGATAGATAGATAGGTATTGATGCCTGAGGGGGAAGTTAAGCCGTTAAAGATGATTTTTTGGGGGGGCTTTTATCGCCAATCAGATAGTAGCAGCTGAAGACAGGAAAGTGGGGAGACAGAGGAGAGTGCCACAGGTTGGAATCAGACCCAGGCTGCTGCAGTAAGAGCCTTCGTATACGTGGGGGCGCACGCTCCACCAGGTGAGCTACGAGGACACCCTTGTCATCCTCTTTCTGCTCAATTAACTAAAGAACCAACAGAGCGGTACATTTAAAACATTGTGGTCTTAAGGAAAAAGCTGAAGATCTAAATCTTTAGTTTTACCTGTCATTTTAATTGTTTAATTGATAATGAGCAATAATCGGCAGAAAAAAACTGAATAACAAAAAGAATATGGTGATAAAACTTATTTAAACCACAGTTCCGGATGTATGAAACTGGATTATGTTAATGACAATGACGACAAATATGACAGCTAAACTCACCCACAATTCAAAAGAGAAGGTAATACATGCAGGTGGTGGATTTGTCTCATTGGATGTGGTTTTTATATGTGATTAAATGTTAAGTGAGGAGGGTTAATCCGGTCATGAAATTTATTTTATGGAAGATGTTGAATTAACAACCATTAACAGGGTCCGTCTCACTCTGTTTTAACTTTTTAAAATCCCAGCTTAACTTTTCAAGCTCCATTTGTCGTCTCATTAGACAGACAAAAATCCTCAGAAAAGCACCAAGTTTCCAGTTGAGCTCTGATCCTGAACATCACACACAGCTTCTGTCTGAAACTAAATCGTGTTATAAAATCACTTTTTATCCTGTTACGGCGCCTCTTTAAGTTCATTGCCCTGCTCTAGTTGCTCTGAACTCTCCGATAACGTTTTGGGTGAATGAGTAAATGCAAGAGTATTAGCCGAGCGTCAGGCTGCAGTTCCACTAACGGCCACTAGAGAGGTAGTTACGGGAAAACTTGTAAGTGAAAACCCCTGAAACGTCTCTCCAGAGAGTCAGTCGTTTGTGGGGACATTTGTCTCAAACTAATTTAATTTCCTTTTATGAGAGTCTTGGTGGCTGTAATAGAAGTGTAATGATGGAGTTAACTTGTTAGCTAATATTTCATGACTCTGAATTTGTCTCATAAAAATAAAATTCCAGGTCCCAGTGTAACAGTAAGGTATTGGTTGAAAATATTAGATTCTAGCAGCCTTGAAAGGAAACTTTTCCTAAATAAACACACAGTCTAACCACAGATTTATGTGGCGTTGTTGTTTCCGACCGGAAGAATTCACATGAAGTGGGAACCTTTGGTCCACAGATTGTGTTGTCGTGCTCGTATGTAACGTGTAACATGGTATTAGGTTGTTACAGCTAGTTGCTGTTCAGGTTTAGTGACTTAGATTAGTTAGAAAAGTTACCTATTAGCATTAACGCCAAACATGTTAGCATTCATTTGGAGTCGTGTTTCTGGTCACCAGACAAATGTAATTCCAATATTTACTCTTGTTTTAGCTTTATTTTAGGTCCACCAGCTCTTTTTATTGTTTGTCTCTCATATCTCTGTGGCTTACCTTTAAGCTTTTTTGTATGATTTTTTAAAAAAAAAAAAAAAACACTTTTAAAACATTTGGTGGTCAGTTTTGAATCCCAGGGTGCAGTATTGTAAATGTGTGTTTAGAGTTGTTTAGCATCTGTACTTAGATAGCTTGATTTACCTGCCATTATCTATACATTTTAACAGCTTTTTAATCCACTATTGAAAGTATTTTAAAATGACCCAGCATTTTACTCCATTTTCTGACATTTTATGGATCAAACAACTAATAAGTTAATCGAAATAATGGTCGCCAGATGAATCGATAATGAAAATAATCATTAGTTGCAGCCCTAATGAACTGAAAGATTTGATTGCTGTGCCTGGAACAGCGTGCAGCTTTGAGCCTTGAGTCAGAGTTCAGGGCATAAAAGTCCCATTTTTGAATCCCAGCAGTCTAAAAGTGACATTTAAAATAAGTCCAGCTGAGACGCTGACATGTAGCTCTTTTAATATAAAAAAATAAATGACCTCTACCTGCTCTGACTGTACCAATAGTTCTGATAAGAACCAGGAAGGGGGTTAGCTTCCGTCTCTCACTCATGTCATCTGATCAGAAACAGGAAATAGGTCAGTTTAATATTTATTTTTCTCCGTATAACGGGTCAAATCTAACCAGGATATCTGACGCTCATTTGCATCCAAATTGTCAGTGGGACAACATCATGTAAACGAGTCATCAGGTTTCTGTGTTACGGGACTTTAAAGGGCCGTTGTGTGTGTGTATGTGTGTGTAGGTGTGTGAGGACTGGTGGGTTAGGCGTCTCTCTTCCTGTGGTCGACCGTGTGACCTCTGAGGTCTGAGTAATTGCGAGAAGTCGTCACTTCCTACATTAACAGTTGAGCCTCAGGCAGCAATTTAGAAATTCAGCTTTTGTGTCTTATTATCGCTGTTATTATTTTTTTATTATTAGGTTGAGGCTTTTAGTATCTCACGATGAGGTCAACAATTAAAAAAAGCTTTTTCTAAAATCTGATTTTGAGGCTACAAATACAAAATAATGCAACTTTTCGAAGCAGATATTTTGGAAGAACATTTTTGAATACGCCACATTTCAAATATTTCTACTGCGTCTCAACCACAGATGGAGGCTTTTCCCAAGATGAATTCGTTATCAGGTTTGATAAACACAAGACTAAAGACTAAAATATAGAAATTAAAGGTGGAGTGTTGAGTTTTTTGACCACTTTTAGAGTGATGATTTTAAGAGTGGGTCCCCATGAATGCACGATTGTAAGCAAAACCAAGGCAGAAGTAGATTGCACGCTTGCAAACATGGAATTAAAATATATGTTTTTACACATTTTTATGAGGAAGGAAATCTGTTTCACATGTTTGTTAGACCTCAAGGATACACACTGAACAAAACTTTGCTGACAAGATAACTCCACCGGATGCCTTAAAGATTTTTTCTTTCTTTTTCTTTCATAGAGTAACATTATTATCTGATGACATTTGATCACAAACCATTCAAATCTCTATAATGCTGCTCTAATAACTACAGTATTATAGTAATATAATAACTGCTTTCTGGTTTGGCTTACATTAATTTATCCTGATTTATTCTTGCTGGGAATCTCAAACTCCTCAGTAGAACTCCTAAAATGAAAAGACAGACGGATTAGAGGTGTAACTGAACGGGGTGGATGTGTCTTTCCTTCAGTGTGCAGAGCAGTTCTTCCTCTGTGGTTTTCGTGCAGCAGATGTGTTTTTTAGTTTTGGTTCCCTGTTTTGCCTCAAGTCCTGGTTCAACTGACGGTAAAAGTTTAATACAATAAAGGTCTTAAAGGAAAACAGGTTTTTGTTCTGTTCCACTGATGTTGGACACACAGTCAGTGTGATCATAGTGTAGTTTTCTGTCCTTTAAATCTCTTGATGTGGATTTGTTAGTGAAACATCGCAGCTCAAACCACACTTCTAAAATCACAGCCTGCGTAACTCTTGAGTTTCTGTGGCGTTGATTTTCTTTTTTTTTCTGCGTGGTCGTGTTGTTGCTGAATGAATCCAGAGGAAACACTGAGGTCACTTTAAGACACACTCACACACACTGAGGTATCTGAGGAGGAAGTACTGTACGTTGTTGTGGTCACAGTGACAGATGTGGAACATAAAGCACTGTGTGTGTGTGTGTGTGTGTGCAGGGCAGTGATTTATTCAGTATAACTTCACTGACTGAATAAATCACTGCTGTAACACTCTGTAGGTCAACAGGTACAGCGAGCCAAGTGGTTTGTGGTTCAGTTCCTGTCGTGGTTCTGATTTTAAAGGCATCTTGGTCACTTTTAGTCACTTTAGTCCCGACTGAAACGCCACAACAACTTGCCACGACATTCATGGTCCCACAGGATGAATTGTAATAACTTTTGGTGATCCTCTGACTTTTCCTCCAGCACCATCATCGGGTCAAAGTTTGACTTTTTAAAACAAGGTATTTCTTTTTAAATGAACAATGCAGACATAGTAATAATAAACAGATACAGATCCAATAAAGCTACAAAAACACACACACACACAAAAACACCCCACCCACCTACCTCTCAACATGCAAGAACAAACAAGAATTAACACAATTAATTACTTTAGTAGACATACATGAGAACATAAAGGAGTACAGTGTACTTCACTACAGTTCCTCAGCTTCCATATTTGCAAGTTAAAAATGGTTGCCAGGTGGCAAAGAAGCGCCTTAATGAAACGGCGGATGTTCTCCAACATCTTTGATCCAATGTCCATATGTCGGAGCTGACAAGTCCTTCCATTTACATTAGATAAGCCTTTTGTGTTTTAGTGCTAGTACAACCTCAGTTTGTAAAATCACTTTTCTTTATTGATGAAACACACGTTGAAATTGAGGCGTGTGTGGTTTTTCCAGCTGTGATTTCAGCCTTTTAACAAGTGGATGAATGAAACTCCCACACACTCACACACAGTGATAACCTTGACCCACTCAGCACTGCTTCCTGTTGTTTCCTGAGCGAGGTGACAGAGCAAGCGGATGCAGGGGGAAAACAGGCGCTGCTGCTGTTTACCTTCATATTTCACATCAGTCCCTTTTAGCGTTGTCCCCGCAGGCTAATTGCACGCGTACGACGAAAGAGTTGAAGAGTTTTATTAGAGCGGAAAGGCTCTTAGCTTTTCTGCAGCGGAAGACAGCGGGTGTTTTATCAGTTTGTGCTCTTCCCATCGCTGCCGGTTCAAGTGTTTTTATAACCAGCTGTTAGATGATAAGCTGCTGTTTGTCAGTCTGTCTGTTTGTCATTAAAAGGAAATGATGGCTGTTTTTATTATTTGATAGTTTTAATAATAATGATGATGATAATAATAATAATAATAATAATAATAATAATAATAATAATAATAATAATAATAATTGTAATCATA
>NW_023340246.1:18675382-18675745 GCF_004916995.1 Morone saxatilis | reverse complement strand
TAAACTGAAGATCTTTAGGTTTTGACAGGTTGATTGAAAGAAGCTATTTTAGGATGTTTTTTATTTTTTAAATTGTGACATTTTATTGACATTTTAGAGATTAATCAATCAATTGAGGAAATAATCAGAAGATGAGTCGTTACTCCACAGAGTGACAGTTTTGCCGGCATGGCGGTAGTCTGCTGTTTTCATATCACCCTGATCTGACTATAAGGATATTTTGGAATTTCTTTCCCTCCTTTACTTTACGTTTCATACCAGAAATGTAAAATTTAGAAGCAATTCAAGAAACAGACCTAAGAAGTTGGAAGTATAAACAATGTTTTGGGTTTTTTAAAAATATTTTCTGGGGCTTTTATTGCC
>NW_023340246.1:18663721-18675320 GCF_004916995.1 Morone saxatilis | reverse complement strand
GGTCAGAGTCGAACCCATGGCTGCTGCAGCGAGGACTCAGCCTTACAGGGGTTCCAGCTCCACCAGGTGAGCTATTAGGACTCCTGCATAAATAATGTTTTACATAAACTTCATGAAGCGATTTTTTTTTTTTTGTGTGTGTATATGTTCATGGGCTGGATGTTAAGGGTGCTGTCCTCCCTTTTTAGAACCAGGATTATTGGGCTCCATGAACACTTAGTCTCACTGATAATGGCATGAGTGCTGCACAGATTAAGAGGTGATGGATATCCCTCCACCCTGACTTGGTAAAAAAAAAAAACATAGCCTAAAGTTAGAGACATAGACATCTCTCAGCCCTCAGCTCCAGCTCCAGCTCCAGCTCCTGCGTCGGGGTCAAAGGTCACGACAGGGCCTGGAGGTTGTGGCCTCTGTGATCCTGACATCCAGAACTAGACTGTGTGGGTATTCAGAAATGTGGCTTCAGTTTGGTGAGGGAGTTACAGAAAGGGATTGTGTGTTGGTGCGTGGAGGTTAAGCCTGGTTAATGGAGGATTAACCATAAAGAGGGGATGAGTGTGTATTAAACACACACTCTTGTCCATTAACAGAACTCTTAGTGTGTTTCTCTGCTCACCTCAGAGAATGCAGCCGATGACTGACTCTAACGTGATTGGACGGAGCCAAAATGCGTCGTCATGGCAGCTGAAAAGAAGCGTTTTCACTTCTGGTTCTGTCCTCACGGAGGATTTTTTTTTTTTTCTTTACAGCTTCCTGCTTTGTCATAGTTTCAGAGCTGCAGCAGAATGAGAGAACAGAAAATGTTTTAATCAGACAACAAAAGTGACAAAGAGAGATGGTTTAATGCTTAGAAACAGCTTCTGTTGAATGTGTCAGACTCAAGATAAATGATGAAGCAAAATAACTGGAGACAAAATGACCACAAAGAAACGCAAAAAACAACCACAAAGGCGCGTCTCTTACAAACGCAGCCATATTGTTTGTTGTCATATTGCCTCTCCTTCAGTCTGGGTGTCTTGCTGCTATGCTTCACGTATCTGTGCCCTCATAGTCCATTCGTAGGCTTTAGTTCGAAGGAGAGTACCGTCCCAGGTCAGCCCAACTGAGCTCGTCTGCTGGGAACTCTTCCAGTGCAGAAATAACAGAGTGACTGTTTCCATCTGTCACTGTCTATTTGTTTGAGCGCTGGTGTGTAGCCACATGGCTAATGACGGCTGGGTGTCAGTGACAAGACTTCAGCCATAATTCACGATGGACATTTTGTGTGTGTGTGTGTGTGTATTGTGTATTGTGTATTGTGTGTGCCTTGGCACCTGGTTTCCTGCTGTCGGTGTGCGCTGCAGGATCCATGCTGCATGCTACCTGCACACTGCTAACATCCTGCTAACACAGAGAGTGGCTCAGGGCAGGAAGCTGCTCCACCTGCCTGTTTGCAGGCTGCAGAGACTGCCGATGAACCCCAAATCCAGTACACACACTTTACCAACAACATACACCGTTCACCTTGCCATAAAAGTACATACCCTTAATCCATGAGTGTTCATTTTGGATTCTTTATGTAGACTTTTGATAAGATAATATAAGATTTTTAGTTAAAAACTAGTTTCAGTCTTGATTCACTGAAAACTAAAAAATATTTAGTCAATTTAATCAAAATTATTATTAAATTATATGAGGCTTTTAGTATGTATGAAATCTTTACAGTGACTGTCCATCAAACACTGAATAATTTCATCTGAGACTTTATTTCTGAGAAAATTCAGGCCCAGAATTGTTGTGACACATTTAAAAATGCAGTGGTACCGAGGAAGGTTGAGTCATGAGGGCCGAGGAACAACTAAAAAACCCCCTTAAAGGACCAATTACTTTGAATGATTTACTGCAAACCATGCTATAGTGTTTTAGTTGTATTGTACAGGTAAATAAGAGAAAAAGCAGTGCAGACCTTTATACATCCTTACTTACTCACAGCTGCATAACCACTTAATGACAATATAACTTTGTCAAAAATACATATTTGATGTTAACTGTGATGGATTATGCAACTCGAGCATGTTTCAAGAGTCTGCTTATTGACTTGAAATTCTAAAGAAATGAATGGAAAATGTTTGTTCTCTAGAAGGTAGAAAAACTACCACGTATTAAATACCGCCACGTTGAACGGCTATGTTTCTATAGTAACCCAAAGTGGATAGGGAAAGCCATCAAAATGTCTCCTTCATGCTTGGAAGGGGGTGGTGAAGCGAGGGAGTTGATGCCTCGAATTCCTCCACACTGGTCCTTTTTATTTCAGTCATCTGACCAAAAGCCCATTCAACAACCCATTGACTCTGAGGTGAAGGTGTGTCTATTTTAAGCCAGTGTGCAGTTATTGGTTTCCTCTACTCAAGTGAAAAGTACGAGTTTTTGTAGTACTCCGGGATCACTCCTAGTCTTGCAGCATTCATTTGCAGTGACGCTCCGTTAAACTGGGTAGCTAAGGGAACTGCCTCTCTTAACTTATTCATACACCTGACTGACGCTTTGTCCGTGTTTCACATTATGTTTTCTGCTACCTGCGGAGTAGACCAGAACATTTGGCTGTAAAATTGTCTCCCACTGTGGATGGCAGGAAAGTTGCAACGGAAAGAGAATTATATGTGACAAGGGCAGTGACCCAGACTTGAACTTACATGGTATTTAAGGCTTTTATAAAGAGGATGTAGCTGCTGGGAAACCTTCGTGTTTTGGAACAAAAAACCATAGCAGCTTGTGGAGTTTCAACCAGAAAATCTAATTTCTTTTTTAAAAAGCAGAAAGTAAATGGCGGTTGGTTGTTTGCAACTGAATTGAAACTGATTCAGCAGCCACAGTAGAAAATATATTTCAGCTTGGCTGCTGGTAGTTTCCCAGTGTGGTATTTCTCTGAATGTGTTTCATCACACATCATGTGTTCCTCATATGAAAAGGTTAGGTAACTGTTAACTTCAGGAACAGGCTGGACCGCCACCAAAAATGAAGTCATGTCAATGAAATCCTCCCTTTCAGTAGAAAACACGAGGACAAGCTTCTGTCTGGACATTGGTGGTTCATTCGAGGGGTCAGAGGTCAGCAGGTTGCAGCAGTACCTTTTGGTCTAGATCGCTGTTTTCCTTGCAGCTTTTAAACAACAACCTTCAGCATTGCCTGCTGTGTTATTATGACTTGATTTTAAATGAATTGTGAGTTGTGTCTGTAGCGCCACCCCCAGGTCAACTTTCTCAAGCCTCATAATTTAATAAAATAATTGGCATGAAATTTGCTAAAACATACATGTTTTTATATTTTTGGCTTGTGTTTATGCTGGAAATTGTTTAACTAAGGGACTGAATAAAAGTAAATCAGGTTATTTAATCGATAGATTGCATCATGGAGTTCTTTTGAGGCAAATGTATTATTTATGATTTTGGGATAAATGAATAAAATGTACTTTATCTTATCTATCTTATCTATTTTATTAATGATTAATTAATGGTTCTCTCAACTCATTTCAAAGTTTTAACCTTTTCAACTCTGCAGTACCGTCACTCTAAATCAACATGAATCCCTGACCTACTCTTCCTCCTCCTCTTCCTCAGTTCCCTGAATGCGGATTTTTTGGGATGTACGACAAGATCCTACTCTTCCGCCACGACCTGAACTCGGACAACATCCTGCAGCGTCTGACCTCAGCCGAGGAGATCCATGAAGGCGACCTGGTCGAAGTGGTGCTCTCCGGTAAAAAGCTCTTATTGTGTTAATTATTTCTTTATTAATAAGTTACTCCTGTTGTCTGTAAGTCTACATCCTCCTCATCGGTCCAATTAGTTTCTTGCTTCTGACCCTGATATCAGGAACCCAACCCCTACCAGCATCAGAGCTCCAACTAGATTAGGATTAATGGGGCGTTTTGTTACTGGAACCCCCGAATCATTTTAGGTAGTTCTTATCATGCTGATGTATGTTCAAGTGTTCATTGTTTGGTTTTTGTGTTGATGTTATAAAAAAGGGTGTTTCACGTCACGATTGACTCTGTTGGGTGTTGGTGTCTGGTGGGACCACAATACCGCGGTGCCAACCTCTAATCACTACACACAGACTCTTGCTCCAAACGACATCAGCAGAACAATTGTCTGTATCCGCAATGTTCTGGCTTCATTTTTGTACAGTGGGAGGAAGTGGAGATGCGTAAATCCATCTCTACTATATATATATATCATATATATATACTAATATATATAGTATATATATACTCATATATGATACATATATAATATATATATATATAGATGTCATAGTATGCATCTAATAGTTGTTGAGATATTTTAGTCTGCACCAAACTGCAGCTAACGTTGATAAAAGTGAAAATGAACAAAAAATAACCGGTATGTACAAAATCCTTATTTGGTTTCTTGTCAAATGTATGGATTTAAAATAACAGATTAAAGATAGCCCTCCAGACATGTTATAAGGCACGTACACAAATAGTCTTCTTGGAACGACAACGTGTGTCTGATGTGTTTATTCCACAGAAAGTATCATTTCCTCGCTCTTAAAAAGGCATCTACTCCTTCTGCCTTATTAGAAATACCTGAAGCTGTGAATATGGAAATTGTGTTAATTTCTAAAGATTTCTCCTACAGCTATCAGCTACAAACATCCAAGAAGAAGATTTTGTTAGATCTTATTTTCACTATTAGTAGAAGTACATTTAGTTGTATTTATTTGTGCACATTGGCAGTGCAGGTTGACCTGTGACCATTCAACAGTTGGAGAGTTTCAAGCAGTAACAACTTGAAGCACTTTACGTATTTATTGTTCATTGTTTGTTTTGTCTTCGCTTCTGCTCCTCTTCCAGCTCTCTTGTTAATCCACCTCTGAGTGAGAGCGGTGAGGTCGCCTTAGATCTTGTTTCCTCCACCGCAGCGCCGCCCCGGGTCACCCTGCATGCTGTAACCATAATATTGTGTATAGGATTGTCATTTCCTGAGTCGTGTCGACAGTTTGGGTTGTAAAAACTAAAACTGACACCTTAACAGTTGAACACCCAGACGCAGAGCAGCGGCAGGTTTAGATTACACGGGAGGAAGAAAACAAAGTCGCAGCCTGAACCGCATCGGTCTCAAACCCACGACCACTTCCTCCTCCTCCTCCTCCTCCTCCTCGTCCTCCTGCTGCTGCTGCTACTGCTGCACAACCCTGCAGAGCACATCGAGTTCATCTCTCTATTAGTATATCTGTCTCTGTTAGTAGAACAGTGGAGGCACCTTACAACTCTTGCCTGACTCTAAGATGCTTTGGAGAACTTGCTACAAAGAGAAGCTTTAGATAAGGTCTTCTGTCACTGACTCATATGTTTTCCGTTCCTTGCTGGCCCCCTTAGTCTTCACAATTACAACTGCTTAAAACCTGCAATAATCACAACCTCTCCAATGTTACAAATACAAATATTGCAATGAAAATGACAGTGACAGTTTTCTACAGCCACACAGGCCCCAGAGAGAGATTTTATGTCAGGGGACAAACGTATGGGAGTTCATTAAGGACAAAGCGATTGACCAAGCACTAAACAAATGTTAGCTTTAATCATGATCAATCTGATTGATCTGAGTGTGCAGCAACAGATTCACAGATACAGAACAGAATATGGAACATGTGAACTGACTTTCACATTTTTTATTCAAAATTTGTTTTGTCAGATTCTGAAAAGAAAGCATACCAATCATTCTTTGACATTCAAACTGACACTGACATATCTGTCTGTTATAAGTCATCTCTTTTTCACACAAGGGTCAACAGATTAGATAACAGATAGCAGGGAGCTACACTGTGTTTTCACTTGTAGCAGAGAGCCAGCGCGGCTCTAGGGGATGGCGATGTTTTAGCACTTTAGTCCAGACTGAAATCTCTCAAGTATTAGGTGGATTTCCATTAATTTTGGTCCAGACATTCATGTTTCTCAGATAAGTTATCCTAATGACTTCCCTCTTGGGCCACTGTGAGGTTGACACTGTTGTGGTTTTGAGTGAAATATCTCAAAAACTACTTGATGGATTGCTGTAAAATGTACCCTGGTCCCTGTTAGCTTACCTGGTAGAGCTGGCTCCCCATGTACGCAGACCGAGTCCTTCCTGCAGCAGCCATGGGTTCGAATCTGACCTGTAGCCATTTGCTGCGTGTCATTCCCTCTCTCTCTCTCTCCCCTTTCCCTGTCCCTCTACCGCTGTCACTCTCAATTAAAGGCCATAAAAGCACATAGTAGACATTCACTGTCTATGTAGCTCGACCATAGATGTCATTCAGTCTCTCTCTTTTGCCCAAACAAAACAGACATAAACCAAAGGAAGCTTCTTGGTGTCGCTGTTGTGCAACAGAAACTGACAGCCAGGCACAGATGTTGAAACTGGTTACAACAAATAAACCAAAGACACAACTGGGAGAGTATCATAGTTCAGGCTTATTGTGGAGCAGTTTAACTGGTCTGGTTTCAACCTTTCCGCAACAGGTCGTTGCATATTTTTTTCAGCCTCCAGCGTACACACACTACCCCCATCCAAAATGCCTCTGAGGTGTCCTGTATATAGAATCAAAGGTACAAGCCACACAAGAATAGCATCACTGAGATACTGTAGATATAATCTTTGGGGATGTCCTCAGGCGGTGTGTAAGGATTGGGATAACGATCAGGACTGATCCATGGATCACTGTCATGTATGTAAAACCTGATCCATGTACAGTACTTTGTTTATGGTGACCTATTGTGCTCCAAGTAAAACAACCTTGTTGTGCTCAGTCAGTGACATTTCTCTGGTGGTTCTAATCCTCTAGTTTTAAGGATTTTATTTTTTACCTTCTTTAGCCACATTAAAGAAGTTGAATTAAGTTTTAGCCGATTTGCAGGATTGGAGTCACAACCTAAGCCGATCAAGGCATTTTTTAAACAGATCAGCAGCAGCACAACTTGATTGTGGATATCGGCATATACAGAAGATAATAAAAGAACGGTCAACAAATAAAATAATTAGAGGCTGTAGGGACGGCATCTCTCAGCATCCTCTTTCAAACCAGTTGTAGGATGGAAAACTTCCCATGTTGTTGTTTGTTTTTTGACCGCTCTGTGTGTTTTTTTTATTTTCAGCTCTGGCCACAGCCGAGGACTTCCAGATCCGACCTCACACGCTGTACGTTCACTCTTACAAGGCGCCGGCCTTCTGCGATGACTGTGGGGAGATGCTGTGGGGGCTCGTCAGACAGGGCCTCAAATGTGAAGGTAAAAATGTGGTAACGAGATTCTGCAAGGTCGGAGGTTTTCGCTGCGACTGGGTTATTTACGTCACGTTACGATGGCTGCTGTGGTTTACACCTGCAGTCACATATATCCTGAATGAACAGACTGTTGTCTGTTGACTGTGTTCAAACTGAAGAGAAGCACATTACGTGTGCATTACATTAAGATCAAATCATAAATGTGGCGTTGATTAGAGATGCATCCGGTTATGTGAGTGAATGTTATAGTATTACCAAGCTACAAATTAGGTTGTTTTGGTTTAACATAAGTCTTGCCCCTATTTGCTCTGTGCTCCAATAACAGTTGAGCAAGCACAAGTGTGAACCTATCATAACCTCACCCATTGGTTTGTGGAGTACTGTTTTAAAGCCTTGAGTTTGGCATTAAACAATGGCAGCTTGTCTGGTCACACACACGTTCTCATATTCCAGATAAACAGTGCATTAAAATGTGTTTCTGAAAAGATTTTAGGTGACAAATAGGCAACACTGTGACAGAATCTTGATTCATATTTGATTGGCACCACCTAGTTTGACAGTTTGGACACTGGATGGACTCACTGAGAATGACGCAAGGTTAGACATGTCCAAAAGCATACCCTGCTTTATTGTCTATTTTCCTCTAAATAGGACCATAATTTACTAAATGAACATCACGCTGTATGGAAGAAAAACTAGAGATTAAAACCTTAAACTAATTAGGAAACTGTTTACTGAGCTAATAAACCAAGTGAGAAGTAGGGTCGATTTTACATAAGAAACTATTCTTTTGTGCAACCCATGGAGCTGCCCCCTGCTGGCCATTAGAAATAATGCAGGTTTAAGACCCTTCCGCTTTGGCTTCACTTCAGACCCAGTAGCTCTGTCCACTAATTACATACTGTCAATGAACCAGCCTCAGTCAGAACCTCATTCAACTTTCAACTTCGTCTCAACTCAGATATACTCTGTGCTCATTTATGTTAAAAAGACAACCACATTTTGAAGATGTTTTAAAAAACGATGACCGCGCTACTGACCAAGGCTTCCTCAGCTGTTGAGGAGCAGGACTTAGGAAGGGTCAGTTGGGTCCATTCTTTGTGGATTTTGTTGCTTCTAAAAAACTCTCCTTATAGTTTCATGCTGTATAAGAGAAGGTTTAATTTCTACCAAAAGGAATGCAATGTGAAAAAAAAGGAGCTGGCTTAAAGAATCCTCCATTCCTCATTTGTACGACTGTAGATCTGCAGCTTCCACTAATTTAATTATAGTCGGTACAAATCACATTCAGTTGCATGATGCTCTAGATAACTATCTGGGCCAGTCTGTAAATCATAATTAATAAAACCCACACCAGTGACCCCATGAGGCTGTAATACTAATTAAATCCTGCAAAACAAAACAGTTGGGTGAATAAAAAATGAGAGAACCCATTTTATCTTTACCATCAGTAAGTAATGTAAGGTTTGTGTTGCTAGAGGAAGGGTCATGTTGTTTCCTAAAACAAAAGAGTTTATCTTCTGTATGGTGGCCATTTTAGGATATCTAAAAACCGCATAAACACACTAAGGGTGAAACTGACATCAACAGAGAGCTACAGAAATAAAGAAACATAAATAGAGGTGTGACACAGATCACATTGCAGTTTACTCAGAAAAGGATTGTCAGGATATCTGGGTATTTAAAACAATTCAGACAAGCTTCCGCTCAATTAAAGTTTATGAGAGGAAGTGATGTGTGCTGCCAGTGTTTCTGTGGTGATGTAAGAGAAATCAAATTTTAATGAGTGTAACAGAGACGAATAGGAAGCTGCACGTCATCCCCTCTGAGCGACTGTCGCTGCACCACGATGAATAACTGAAAATGGATCTCTAAATGTATAAAACTTGATTGCCATGACCTCTATCCCGCTGAAAAACAGAACATTCAGCTTCTTGGACAAATGCAGCTTGATGTCATGATTGTTTTATTACATTTAATCAAGTTTTATTCTCTCTGAGGCTGTGTTTAGTGGCTCCTCAGGGTTTAGTCTCGGCTTTGATTCCTACCATGTCCAAACTGACCAAGTCATCACCTACGAATCAAGGCCCAGGCACACGTCCAACACACACACACACACACACACACACACACACACGCATGCACACACACACACTGGATTTCAAGCCTGAAAGTTGCAGCAGCTCTACAGCAGGATGTCTTCATTGACTCTGTGACTTCCTGCGACTATTTTTCACATCTTTCAAGTTCTGATCTCAGCGCTCAGAAACCTCAGAGAGAATCTTAACTGTTGTGATGCCAAGCGGAGAAAAGAGACGCTTGATGTTCTGAGCAAGGCAAGCGGCAGTCGGCGCAGGAATACGGCTTCCGCTTAAATAACTAAAGCTACTTTTCACACTGACAGGAATCTGCCCACTCAGTCTGACTGATGGGAGGTGAAGGACTTTTGTCATTTGTAAACAATTGAAGCATCTAATCTGGTAAACAACCTCAGTAACCTGAGGCCACATTCTGACCTCTTTAAAATTCACGTACCTGCTTTTTTGGCTATGGTTTCCTCACAGACTTGAGACACCCACAAAAGCTCCTCACTGGCAGGTCAACCAGAGGAAGCACATGGCTTTTTTACCGGCCGACAGTGGGAGTGAGAGAGACGTTAACGCAGTGTATAAAAAGGTTGTTTCCAAATTACTAGAAAAGCAAAAAGGATGAAAAAATAAACAAAATATTAACAGAATACTTAGACATTTTAGGAGATAAATGTTGAAATTTTGTCTTTGTGTGACTTTGGTGCAAAAATCGATACCAGTCTCGTGTGTGGAACTAGAGCCGGAAGTTGCTTAGCATAAAGACTGGAAGCACTTTACATAACTTCGATCCTACCAGTCTGCACACCACAGGCTACCCACCTAGTATAATCTCATAGAGCAGCCAAATAGAGCAGGTTGAACGTTTAACAATATGACATATCATAACCGTTGTTTGTTGTCCCCAGACGGGATAATCAGACTATATAGCTGATGTTGCTCCCCTCATTGATCTGTCTGTTATCTGCTGGTTAAGAGGTGTGTCCTTTGCTGCCGTTTCTATGGTTGCAGCGAACAAGGGCGGCAAGTTTACAGTTAAATCATCACAAGAGGGCAGCAGAATGTCAGCATTTTAACATAACATAAACTAAAGTGGCGAACATGATTTTCTGTTCTTCAGGATGCGGACTGAACTACCACAAACGGTGTGCGTTCAAGATCCCCAACAACTGCAGCGGAGTGAAGAAGAGACGACTGTCCAACGTCTCCCTGCCGGGCGCCATCATGTCTGTTGCTCGTCCACCTTCCATTGAGTTCACACCAACGCCGCCGGAGGAGGTAGGTTTACTGCTGCCATCACCACCAGCAGACACCACATTGTTTTTAGGTTCAATCCATTTTACACAGTCAAAGTCCCTTTGATCTCCACTGTTTATGACATATTCAAAAATATATAATTTAAACAAACAGTGGTGCTAAAATCATACCTGAGGTACCTTATACCAAGTGATACGGTTTTGCCAGGGTTCCCTCGCCTCCTGGAAAGCAAATTTGGAAATTTAGAGACTAGTTTTCCAGTCATGGAAACACTTGGAGATTGATTTAAAATGACCAAATATCCTGGAAACAATCTATGTTGTCCTCATAAATGTTTATTGTATTTTAGCCCCTCACTCAGATCTCCATGAACCTAGGTGCGTATTTGGGTTTTGAAACTGTGACACCTGAAAGTGGGTTAACCAGACAGTGAAGTGGAACGGAAAAAAGTTTAAAATACTCCTGTTTTATTTTGGCCCGGCGTCAGTCTAGCTGTTCACACCAGATGCAAAGTGGCACAGACTTGCGGCAATCTTTTTGACGCTTTATTGAAACACACAGAGACACATCATTATAAAAGGAGGCATAAAACTGGAGTTAAAGTCAATGCTAGGCCTACTGGTAAATTATACTATACATATATGACTATATGTGTATGAGTATAAGTGGTGTCCTGAATTGTCAAGAAAATGTCCTGGAAAATGATTTCAATCTGATTTAAATCAGGAAATCTTTCACTAACTTAAGACTTAATGATTGATGAAGTATTCAATGGCAGCTTTTCATACTTGACAGTTATATAAGTGACTCTAAACACACCCTATCGGGTCGATACCGAGCAGATATTGAAAAGGACCTGGGTTAAAATCAGATTTTTCTGAATGGGGGTTTGCATGTTGTGCTCGTCTGGGTTTCCTCTGGCCTCTGCAGTTTCCTCCCACAGTCCAAACATGTGCACATCGGGTGAACTGGAAACTCTAAATTGCCCGTAG
>NW_023340246.1:18663388-18663621 GCF_004916995.1 Morone saxatilis | reverse complement strand
CTCTCTCTCTCTCTGACACACAAACACACACACACACACACACACACACACACACACACACACACACACTCAGAGAAAAGACAGGCCGAGTGAGCTGTTTGAAAGCTGCTGTTAAAATATTCCAGTAACTAAACCTATACACCTTTTTAAAGGTTCAGTTCATCCATAACATTACATTTACCCGCCTGCATTTACATTCAGTGCTTTTACCATTTAAGGTCCAGTGTGTAGGA
>NW_023340246.1:18640081-18663311 GCF_004916995.1 Morone saxatilis | reverse complement strand
GAAGGAGAAACTATGGTGACTGCAAAAAACCTGTCTACAGTCAGTGTTTGGTTTGTCCATTCTGGGCTACTGTAGAAACATGGTGGTTCAACACGGTGGCCTCCATGGAGGGCGACCTGCAGCATCTTTAGATATAAAAGACTCATTCTAAGATAACAAAAACATAATGATTCATGAAAACATACCTATGAATATTATATTCTATTTCTGCCGATAGATCCTCCTAAATGTTACACACTGGACCTTGTAAAGCATGAAATATGTTTTTAAGTTTTATAGATTTCAAAATACCTAAACAATCTCATTTAACTGCAGTGAAGAATATACAGTTCTTGGTTATAATAACAATAATGTCCTTGTCAAGTTAAAGAGCAAATATCTGGATGGCACAAAATGGTAATAAAAAATCAATTTAAACAACTTCAGAGGGACAAATATTATATTTATGGCAGAAGACGGGAGGATATGTTTATTGTAAGAAAAACAGCATGTCTACATGTTCAGGCAGAAGTTCATAAGGTTAAAGTAATTTCATTGTCCCCTCTGGCATTTCATGTATGTAAACAAAAACAACGTGTGCACTCTGGGTGGCCTCATAAGGTTCTGACGTTATCCGTGACTCAAATCTTTATATCAAAGCACATTATTACATCTCTCATGTCAAAAACTCTTCATAGATAATTTGGACTTTGGTTAGACGTCCAAGGTTTGTACAACTGCGATGTGAAAAGGTGGATTATCAAACTGTTCTGTACTAATTCAGGCCCATTGTGTCACATGCTTCCTGCTCTTGCCAGCACTGTGGTCTATAAGCTGCGCGTTGTACAAGGACAGCCATTGTTCTAGTGGATAGAAAAGATTCCATCGGTGCTCTACTTTCACAACGAGGGAACAATTTTCCGAATTTGATGTCTCAGCTGAACCTCCTGAACCCTGATTGTTCCCTTCATTTCCCTTCAGTCGCTTTAAAGTCAGAGGGGAGAAAAAAACTTTGGGAGGATTTCTGCATGAAAGAAAACACATAAGAGGGTCTCTGCCGGTCTTAAAAAAGTCTTAACAAGCACTGAATTTACTTTTATGTATTAGAAAGTCTTAAATATTTTATCTTGTCTGCAGTAACACTTGATTGCGATCTGTCAGGAGACATTGTACACACACACATTATACCACAGCATGATACGGCTCGACTCACTTTTGATACCAGGTATTTGTTTCGATTTTATTTTGGCGGGATCCTCACCATGACACAAACACAGGAACAGTGGAAGATATCAAAGTTGTTCTCGATTCAAACTCATATGTGTCAAAATGTAAACATCAAATTATTTACAACAAGAAAACTTACAGAAAGTAAATAAATCTCGCAGTAATACTGTTATATGTACTAGCTATGTCACTATATGCAGATGATTTTGTATATTATTTTTTAGGGAGATTGAATAGATTTGTGTTTTTTACATTTTGACATAATTGATGGCCTAAACCTGGGATTCACACTTTTGTTGAATCCTGTTTATATAGACTTTATGTTTTCTTTTGAGATTGTTTTTGACTTCGCACGTGATCATCATGTAGGCATTAGGCCAGTGTATTGGCAAGAATCTGATGATACGTATTACGATACAGTGGTTACGATTCAATATATTGCCATATATTGTGATACTGGAAGCAACACAATATATATTGTGATTTTTTTTTAAAAACAGATTTTAGGCAAACATATACATATATGGTACTGAATCTAAGTAAAACAAATTCTGCTTTTGTTTGCGTTTGTATTAATCAGTCAGTCTCTGTAACAGCCAACATTATAGCCCTCTGTTCAGATTTACAACACTGCTATCTAGTGGTTTGTCGTTTAAATACAACAATCATTACACAACATATTGTAATTTCGATAACTTTTGATATTTTTTAACGCTCTACCTTCACTGATTATCTACCAGAGAGCTTTGACAAGTTTATTTTTCTTCTGCAGAATAATTTGCTCAGTATTTTGGTCGAAAACACGGGAAAATTTAAGAGATAAAAATTTTTTTGCTTATGTTGTGAGTTTTTGAAAAAATGCAATTGGCTTGTTATCAGATACTTTTAATGCACCCGGAATCATCCTAAAAATTCCAGTATCGTCCAGGCTATATTTGTAATAACTTATTTAAAATTGTTTGAGTTTCTTCTCCATTTCTTCAAATCTTTTACCGTAAATTTTTCTCCTCCTCCCTCCCTCCCTGGTTGAAGCAGCGCCCCCTCCTGGGTGCCGGGAAGCGTAACTCCCTGCTGAGCGGTCGTCCAATCTGGATGGAGAAGATGGTCCTGGGTCGGGTCAAAGTCCCTCACACCTTCTCCGTCCACACCTACACTCGTCCCACCATCTGCCAGTTCTGCAAGCGTCTGCTGAAGGGCCTCTTCCGCCAGGGGATGCAGTGCAAAGGTGATGATATATTCTAAAGTATTTAATTTAAACTATTATACTTATTTTTATGTATAATTCAACCAAATAAGTTGGCTGGGTTGCCCCTAAAATTTATGATGAATGTTTGATTACATTGCTCATCTCTTCTGCTTCAGATTGTAAATTTAACTGCCATAAGAGATGTGCGGCCAAAGTACCTCGAGACTGCCTCGGTGAGGTCGACTTTAATGGAGGTGAGTTTGTGCGCACCTGACACTTGTTATCCTCAGTTTACTATATACTTACAGTATTGCAAAGTCTAATATAACATCTGTAAATTTTGATTTATATATATAAATGTATTCATTTTTAGTAAATTGTGGCGAAATCTGTATAGAAGGATCCAAAAATGCACAGAAGCAGCACTGTTGTTCGTTAGCTACCCAATAAAAACAAGAACCGTAACTTTACCTAATTTGAATTTGGCAAGAAGAAATATTGTATTTGTCACTGACAGCAACACATTTTATAGTTGCAATTGTATATTTTCAGAATTACCATCAGGATTCACATCAGACGAAGTGAAATTTGTTCCTAAAACCCTTTAAATTGTGTGTGTGTGTATCGACTTTGTACTATTGTTTTATTTTTATTTTCCTTTCTGTTTTATTTTGTTGTAAAGCACTGTGCTATTAAAATTAAGTCTCTGGAGATAATATATTGTGCAGTTTTCGTTCTTTTTTGTAGCCATTTGAGGAACTGCTGCTCTAAAGTACTTTTGACTTTGTTTTTCCACAGAACCAGCCAGTCCCAGTCTGGACTCCGAGGCGACGATGGAGGTGGACAACTGTGACGTCAACAGTGACGGCGGTCACAGCATGGACGAGCAGGACGAACTGTCCACCCCCGACGACAAGCTCTTCTTCATCGAGGGTCCCTGCACGGACGGTGAGAAGGATGACGAGACGCTCAGAGCCATCAGGTGAGTTCAGAATATGATGGATGGATACTAGTTAGAAAGTGGAAACTTCCAGATGCCAGTGCCTTCAAACTTTAAACCATTATAGAAATTCATTCATACTTTGGATCCAGTGTTTGCACAAGTCAATTAGTGTTTTAAAATAATCAGCACTTCTCTCACCAGAAGAGTTAAAAAGTTAGAAATGTTCAAAGTAGAAGATATTATTTGAAGACAAGCTTTAAATTTAGTCGTCATTAAGTCAATCAGCTTTACTTGCTCTGTTATCAGTAGCTTATGGTGGCCAGTATTAGCTTATTGTATGCAAATATTGCAGTATAACGCACATTACTTAGTCAGTCCACTAACTTTATATTTTTAACTTAACAGAGTGCTGAAAGAATTAGTCCTTAAACCCAGAAATGAGTTAGTATTTTTGCACCTCCAGTTCCACTTGCCTCAAAGTCAGTGAGTTTCTTGAATGGGCTTTTGGTTAGATGCCTGAAATAAGATCTGTGGTTAACACAAGTATAAGAGATTGTGAGTTATAGTACTGAAAGGTCAGAGATAAAGCAGGGGGAGAGGCCATAAAGAGACTTAAAAGTAATCAGTAAAATCTTAAAATTAATTCTAAAACATACTGGGAGCCAGTGTAAAGAGAATAAAACAGCAGTGATGTGTTCATGTTTCTTGGTTCTGGTTAAGAGCCTGGCAGCTGAGTTCTGTACAGTCTGGAGTTGATCAATAGATTTTTGGTTCAGGCTGTTGCAATAATCCAGGCGTGATGAGATTGAAGGCATGTAAAATGATCCCTGTGTCTTAAAACGTTGAGAAAGATCGGATTTTTGAAATGAAGATGATAAAAAACACTGTTGCTGAAGCTGTACGGACAAGCAGGGCGAGCTACCCACATTCCCGACCGTGAATTTTGAAGCTCTTATGCGCCATAAAAACAGCGTCTAGTGTGTGTAAATGAGACGTCAGAGGTTGTCTGGGTTATTAAAGGTCAGCACACCAAGTTAGTTATTTTTTTCAGAAAGGTGATTGTATTCTTAATTATTGTTTGTTGTTCATTTGTTCACATGCAGCCCGTGCACCAGCAGTAACATCCCTCTGATGCGTGTGGTTCAGTCCATCAAACACACCAAGAGGAAAAGCTCCACAGTGGTTAAAGAGGGCTGGATGGTCCACTATACCAGCCGCGACAACCTGGTGAGAAGAGATACCAAACATACAAACACGCACACAAAATATGTATGTGTGTGTCTGTAAATCCCTTGTGACTGTGTAGCCACTTTGAATTCAGGGCGGGAATGGCGGCCTCCACCACTAGCAATCAAGACTACTATACAGAGCCATTCTGTGAATGAAAACACATTGATGCGGACCATAATTATAACCAAAAATGGGGTTTGAAGGATTATACGCATAAAAAGCTCATTATAATGAATGGCTCCTTTCAGTGAATCATTATTATTGATTATTATTAAGTGGTACTTTAATGTTGCAGCTGGTCATGGTGGAGCTACCTTATAATTAGTTTATATACTGTTAGGTAGTGTACTCTTAAATAATTCATAATATTTTATAAACTAATCACGTTTTGTTTGTAAAATCTTACAAATACAGTAAATGTAGTTGAGTAAAAAGTACAATATTTGGCATAAAGTGAAGTTGAAATACTGTATGTGTGTATATGTAAATTAAACACTTTTGAATCTATAAAGTTTTTATCCTGATGAACTTAATTTTGTCTTTCCAGAGGAAGAGACATTACTGGAGGCTGGACAGCAAGAGTCTGACTCTGTTTCAGAATGAAAGTGGAGCCAAGTTTTACAAGGTAGGAGACCCAGTCAGAGCAGATCTGGTTTCAGCTGCTCTGCCAAACAAAGCAGCGACGTGAAGAGAAGAGTGGAGGGAGTCAGGTTCATGCAGTAACAGCCACGAGACATTAACACACATCACTGTTTAATTATAACCAGATTATTCGCTGTAATTATTCTTATCAGGTCTGGATGTTTGCAGCAAGTTGTAACCTTCCACTGAGGAAAATTTAGAAAAGTAATATATGAGAAACAAAACTAAACTACAATTTACATTTCAATGCATTTCTAAAACATTATTTTAAAATAGTGATACTTAAAGAAGGGAAATCATTTTAAGCTGCCTCAGTTTATGTTTGATACATATTTCTAAAATTTGGTCTACGTCAGTGAAATTAGAATGTCATTTTTATTCCATTTGTAAGGCAGAAAAATACATTTAAATAAAAAAACAACGTCCCAGCAGGATCCATTTAGTAGCTGTTCTGGAGCTTTTTAAATTGTATTACACAGACTCACTCAGCAGATGGAGTTTGCCCAGTTGACATGAATTTTTCTGAGCTTTTTAAAATAGTAAATGGGCTTTGTGGTGAGCTTTTGTTAATATTTACATTATTTATTCTCGTTCACTCAGTCATGCAAACAAAGGATTCAGAATTACTTGTTCAGTCATTGCAATCACAAAATAGAAAAACAGAGCTCAATGTGACTTCAGATATGTTTAGTCAAGCCAACAATCTAAAAGCATAGGCTGCATAAAAATGGATGTAGTCTCCGTGGCGTCACCCAAAGGTTTCTGAAGAAGCTCAGTAAGGTCACTCTGGCCGTCGCCATCTTGTCAGTCCTGACCTGACGGCTAATCCGAAAACGGGCAAAGACATGAAGCCTGGTTGCTGAAATCAGCCACCTGTGACGGCATCGACCTGTCGCTCAAAGCAGTCGTGCCCCTAATTATGCATTTCTTTAAGCCTTGACATAATTTCAATGGGTGACTTGTATAAAAAATCAACCCCACCTACAGTTGTCATGAACAAGGAAATAAGCTGTAGAGACCAAAATAATTTTTTTGAAACAGGCTGTAAACATTTCTTCTTTAAAGTAAAAGCATTTTAATGGGGACTTATGGAGATTGACTTGCTTTTGTAGTGAGCCTCAAGTGGCCATTTAGGGAACTGTAGTATTTGGCACTAGTATTTGGCGTTGGCTTTATTTGTCAGCCACAAAGTCTGCCGCTTGTCTAAAGCCAAACAATAATTTACAAAGATATAAGACTATGGAGCCTGAATGGTCACAGTGGAACTAATTCTGTGTTCCCTTGCAATAACTTCCCCTCCAATCCATCCCTCTGAGCTGTATTATTAGCCAGTATTTTGTATTAGACCACCGCCGGTTGTGCCCAGAGTGCGATTGGGCACAACCTCAGCTATGGCTGCTCTGGCTGATGGAGCCTTGCTCTCTCACCGACTGCTGCAGAGGCCGATTCTGTAGCTGTGATGGTGACGATAGCAGTGGGACGACAGAGCTTTGTCTGTTTCTGTCGCTGTGATTGTGGCTGTAGCCATGGTTGTGCTTTCTTTGTTATCATTATAGCTGTGACACATTAGTTTATAATGGGTGCAACAATAACTACATGCAGGGGTGGTGTGTTTACAGTGAATTGACGTGGTTATGTTGGCTGAGCATTGTGACGCTACTGTATTCCTGAACTCTCTTGCTAAAATTAATGTTGGCTGCTGTCTGATAGAAGCAACACGGGTTCATACTCGTATGGCTCAACAATGCTTTCTTGGCTGCTCTTAATAGCAGCAGTAAGATAAGATAAGGCCTTTATTGATCCCCAGAGGGGAAATTCAGGTGTTGCAGCAGCACAAGGACAGAAATAAGCACAGATAAAAAGAGAAAGTAAAAGATAATAAAAAGAAGTCACAGTCCAGCTCCTGTAGCCATAGCATCGTAGATTCAACCACAAATGCAGCCCGAGCAATGATCATATTCACAGCTTCAACTTCCACGGCCAGTCAGAGCAGCTGTATACTGCAGGAGGAGTAATAAGCAATAAATAAAATAAAATGAATAACAGGCGCTCCATATCAAACAGAGAAAATCAGCTAATCATTTGAGCATTTGAGAAGCTGGAACTAGAGAATGACTGGAACTTTTTTTTATTAATCAACACTTTCTGCATTACAAGCGTCGATACTGTTGCTGTAATCACTTACAGTTAATCACTTACAGTTTACTATACATGGTTTTGAATGGTGGTTAAGCTGAATTAGTCTGTTTGAGTTGTCCTCTACAGTTTAAGTGGAGACCCGCCAACCATTTAGAAACCTGGAGGAATTAAAGAGAAGGTTTAAGATTGAACTAAAAAGAAATCAGGTGGTAAAATTTTAAATTTGGAAAAAGGAAAAAAATGTTTCCTTGAAATATATAAAATGATCACATTTGAATTCAGGTCAGTATAGCTGCAGCTCTTTTCATTCTGTATCATTTTCCTCTCTCATACTCCACCTCCTTTCATCTTGTGTCTGCCGGCGACCTGCTGACCTTTACCACAAAGCGCTGCAGAGACCTTCCTTTGAAGAGAAAGCGAGAGCGGGTTGAGGGAGGGGGACAAGGCAGAGGGGGAGATTTGTGGTGGTTTTTGGGACCTCGGGTCGCTTCCCTGCCGTCTCTCTGGCTCATCGCCACTCTGCCTCGTGCCCAAAGTGGCTGAGGCACGTCCTGCCTTTTAATCAGAGCGGCGGGATGAAAAGATGCTGATCGGAGTTTGTGGTTAGGGGTGAGGAGGGGGGCGGTGGATGAACTTGGCAGAACACAAAACGTTCAGATGACACTGAGGGGCACGAAGACACCGCTGGGCCGATCATGCTCCTTTTATATGTTTGATCTGGCATAGGTTTTGGAGGGGTGGGGTGGTTTTTTGGGGGGGAGGAGGGGGTTGCACTCTGCCAGAAAAGGAAGGAAGGAAAGTTTCAAACACTGAAACTCAAAGAGCGTCTCACAGTTCAGCAGAGAGAGGAGAGGTGTTAGGATGGAGGGAGCTGGAACAGTGTCTTTTGGATAATTTCAAGCGCTTCTTGGTGCTTCTTATTGGAGGAAGTGACTCTTAAGATGGTACAGTTTTACCAGAATTTGAAGGGAGGAGATGTACAAGCTCAGAGGTTTGGGTTCCTGAGCTGAAAGTGGAGGTATGTCCAACCAGAAGAAATGTTTTTTTAGTGATTATTTTGGTCTTTTATGGGGCTTTTATGACCTACAACAGCAGGAATCTAAATGTTCTATGTGACTTTTTTATTTATCCTAACGAACAACAGGAGATCCCCCTGTCCGAGATCCTCCAGGTGGAGCCGGCACAAGACTTCGGCAGCCTGCCCCAGGGCAGCAACCCTCACTGCTTCGAGGTGATCACAGACAACATGGTGTACTACGTCGGGGAGAACAACGGCGGCCTGCACCACAACCCTGTTCTGGCGGCGACTGGCGTGGGGCGGGACGTCGGCCAGAGCTGGGAGAAGGCCATCCGACAGGCGATGATGCCCGTCACTCCCAAAGCGAGCGTTTGCACGGGGCCCGGCCAGGGGAAGGTCCACAGTGAGTAACTGCCAGAAACGTCCACTTTAGTCCAACTTCATGTTCTCTCGCTCTTTTCAGTTTTTCTTCTAGCAAACTGAACTCAAATAGAAGGAAATTGTGCATTTGTTGGGCACTATTTTATTTTGGTGTTGGTCTTTGCATGGAATTTATTGACAATAAGATGCCTTATGGGGGGAAGCATTAACAGAACAAGACTGGTCCCAAAAATTATCCCTGAGGGACTCCACGAGCTGTCGGGGCTACAGGGGGAGATACTGTTGTTAAAGGAGATTTAAAAAAAACTTCTATTCTGCTATTAATAAATGCAGATTTTGTTTTATTCTCACTAGAAAGGCCTACCAATTGAGCTTTATGAGGAACTGAACCCACAACACTGCATGTCTTTTACCCTTTGACACAGCAGTGGAGTCATCTCAAATCAGATTAGACTCTGATATGTTTTTATGTTTTTAATGGATGTGTGGATTTGTCTGGAAAGAGTTTTCAAATATTGTTTCAGGAGACAACTGTTATACAACACCACCACCTCCACACGCACACACACACACACACACGCACACACAAACTGACCGCCTGCTGACATTTTAACATGATTGAAGGGATTTCAGAGGATTTTCCGCTCTGATTCATCTCAGGTTAAAGTCTCTTTTTGTCTGAAAATAAGAGTTTTAAGTTCCCAGAATGAGATCTCCAGCACTAAATGACTAAATGGACCTCATGGCATTAAAAAAAATCACCATTAACTATTATGGAAGACCTTCATTATTATAAAACAGTTGTACTTAAGAGGATGTTGTCAGCTGTGTTTTCCACCTGTTGAGTAATTAATGTCAAGCTTCGGTTTCTTTCCAAAAATAAATGTTTGGTTTTCCATTTTCCATGAAATTACAGCAACACACATCAATAAGTAAATGGACAGATGATGTAACAAGGCTTTTTTTTATCATGTCAATGCCAAACACTACAATAATACATTAAAATGCACTGAATTCATACTATTAGTTCTTTAATAATAAACAGTAAGGTCTACATATTTGTCTTCCTCCTCCAAACTGCGGAAAAAGTGAGAATATAATAAACAATAAATTACAAAACATTACCCCAAAACACAGACTGTTGTGGAATGAAGGAAACAGACATTTCCTAACCGAGCATAATAAAATAAAGTCAGTACTGACATTCAGAATAATTTGGCTCTTCCTTAATGTTTTTGTCATGTTAAGCTCCTCTTAATAAAATTTAACACTTCCTGAAGATGTTTCACAATTAAAAACGTTAAAAAGTTAAGAAAGATTAGCCTAGCGTAGCATAAAGACTGGAAGCAGGAGGAAATATAAAAACTCACTGCTTAACGCATTTTGAGCTATGTAAAAACAAGTTGTGGTTTTTTGGGGAGTTATGTGCTTGTTATATTTCTTTTTGACAACCAAGTACAGCTTTCAGCTTTAGAGGTGCTGGTGAATAGATTTTTTTACAGACAGAGCCAGGCTGCCTGTTTTCCCCTGTTTCCAGTCTTTATGCTAAGCTAAGCTAACCACGTCCTGACTCCATCTCTGTACTTAAAGCCCACATGTGACATTGATATAAATCTTCTAACTCTCAGAAAGAAAGGAAATAAGCATATTTCCCTAACTCCCCCAAAAAAACAATTAATTTCCTGTGAGTTATACAAAATAAAACCACTCCAGGGTTGTTAAAGTAACCACAAACAAAACCAACAGCAATCATATAAAAAGTCATAAGAAGCCTTTTCCATTAAGGTCAATGGAGGTCCTGCAATTTAGGAATTTGAACTACACATCTGGACTTCCCACAGTTTACATTTCTGTCGATGAAGTTACGTAAACTCTCTGAATGATGACCTAACCGATGACCTGTTACAGCAGACTGTTGGTATCGATCGCAGAGGGATGACCCGATCAAAGTCCGACCAGCGATCTGAAATCAATATCAGCTCATCAGTGGAAATTCACTCGCACACCGAACGCGCCTTCGGCCTTTTAATGTCATGCCGAATTAACATTAGCAACAGTTTGTGAGCGTCTCCTTTATATTTACACGTAATTAAACACGGAGAGAAAGAGGGAGACAGGAAATGGAAGCTTTAATTATTGTGAAATCTGGAAAAGGATTTTGGAGGTTGTCATCGCAGCTGGAAACATCCTCATGTTCTTTCATCATGTGTTGAACAAACAAATCTGTTGGTTTGATCTCAGCTGGAAATCTCCTCTGTCGCCTTTTTCTTTAACAAACAAGGAAACCTAGGAAATGAGATTTTAATGATTTGAAGGTTAGAAAAATAAAACCTCACACGTGTCTGCTGTAAGTGAGGGAGTTTACGTGTGTGTGGTTTATGTTTTGCAGTATCTGTGGCTTGTACATTTATATAATGTGTTTTTTTTGTCTCCTCAGAGGAATTATCTATCAGCATATCAGTGTCCAACTCCCAGATACAGGAAAATGTGGTAAGTCATCACTCATATTATCTTCTTACAGAAGATTATTATGTGGTTATGACAAATGTCTCATATGATGAACCAAACCCAACATGTTCTGTGTTGAATTTTCTATTTAATAATTCATCATTTAAGTCTGGTTAGAAAGATAGCAGTGGTTAGAGTTTTCTACAGCATCTGATTTCTGAGTTCAGACAGATTTTTTTTCTACTTACGGAGTCCTAGAGCGACAAACACTCAAACATTTAACTGAATAATATTTACTGTAAAATGGGTTGTAAGAAAAGAAGCTTATGTTTTCTTAACATCCAGTTTAAGAAATAAGTCTACAGGCTTGGAGATCGACCCCATGAGACTAATTCAGTCATTAATTTTAGAGGTATAGCTAGGAACATCTTTACCTTTTGGTGGCTCTACATGAAACAAAGGGATCACTTAACACATTTGGATTCATCCTCTGGGGACAATTACATTTGTTGTTTGTCACTTCTGGGCCTCCATATTCCCTGTTAGGTGTCAATAACTAACAATAATAACAGACAAATGTCCTATTTACATATGTGTTTGTCTGATGTCTTTGTTGTTCAGGATATCAGTTCAGTGTATCAGATCTTTGTCGACGAGGTCCTCGGCTCCGGACAGTTTGGAATCGTCTATGGAGGTGAGTCACATGGCAGAAAACTTGGTCAAATTGAACACAACTGCACTGGCAGCACTTACAGTTCAGAACAAATGAAAACAGGGAGTCTGATGCAGTCATGTCATCCTCTTAAATCTGCCAAAAAGAGGCTCACAACGTTTTGTTTTGACAGATTGACTCCACCCTTCTGTCTGAACATGTGGGAAATGCAGATTACGGCATTTGTGGATCATCATTGTGTTTCCCTTCATTAAGTTAGCCATTACAGATGAATGAAAATGTCAGTAGAGAGCTAAAATGTTAGCTCTCTCCTCGTCCTCTGCAGGTAAACACAGAAAGACTGGCAGAGACGTGGCGATCAAAATCATCGACAAAATGAGGTTTCCAACGAAGCAGGAGAGCCAGCTGAGGAATGAAGTGGCCATTCTCCAGGTGTGACGCTCCGAGAGATTAAAGTGATATAAAATCTGATCAAATCTAACTGAAATTCATCTTTGAGTTCTTATTTTACATGCAACTGAAAAAAAAGTATTCAGAGAAGGAAAACGTCCTAAAACTATCTTTAAATTTCCTCATTATTATGTTTCTGACAGAACCTTCACCACCCGGGGATTGTCAACCTGGAGTGCATGTTCGAGACGCCCGAGCAGGTGTTTGTCGTCATGGAGAAACTTCACGGGGACATGTTGGAGATGATTTTATCCAGCGAGAAGAGCCGACTGCCCGAACGCCTCACCAAGTTCTTGGTCACACAGGTCAGTGACAACCAGGAACCTTCTGAATGATGGCAGCCAAACTTTGATTAGTGTCTACTCTGAAACTCAAAGTAACAAACCCAGAGTTGCCAGAAGTTACACCATTGCTTGGTTGAAATGGTGGCCATTGCTCTTTCAAAATTAATAGGTGCCAACATTATTTATGTATCATAATTCCAGATTCCGTGAGTACAGCCGCACCCCTCTGAGGCAATCTCTAGTGGGTTCATCCCCTCATTATCACAGCACTGAAGACTTTTAATTTACACCCACGTACTGTGTGGGCCCCACCTCGGTCTCACAGTGTGCACAAGTTGGACCAAACAGTCGGCTCCCAAAAACAGCTTTTCCTTCAGCGAGTTAAAGGAATCCAGTAGGGCCCACAGTTTAGAGAGACTTTGTCCTTTAACGCGGGACCGACAAGCACAAACACACCTGCTTTACAAGAAATCAATAACCAGTCCATACCTACCCATCGGGAACAACTTGGGGTTCGGTGTCTTGCTCAAGCTGGAGTTCGAACCACCAACCCTCGATTTAATGCACGACCCACTCTGCCTCCTGTACCAAGTCCACCACACACGGCATATTTCATCAAATTTATTCAGAAACTGGTTACGATGCAACAACTGTTTGTGTCCATAGATCCTGGTGGCCCTGAGACATCTGCACTTCAAGAACATTGTCCACTGTGATCTGAAGCCTGAGAACGTTCTCCTGGCCTCAGCAGAACCCTTCCCTCAGGTTAGAACAAATCGCCTCAAATCATCATTGTTTTTTTTCTTTTTGTCGCTTTAAATGTTTGATGAAACTTCAGAGCTCAACAGAACAAATCACAAACTTAAAAATTTGCCTCTCGCATCCTCCAGGTGAAGCTCTGTGACTTTGGCTTTGCTCGTATCATCGGGGAGAAGTCGTTCCGTCGTTCGGTGGTCGGCACTCCGGCCTATCTGGCGCCCGAGGTGCTTCGCAGCAAAGGCTACAATCGATCTCTGGACATGTGGTCAGTCGGTGTCATCATCTACGTCAGTCTGAGCGGGACGTTTCCCTTCAACGAAGACGAGGACATCAACGACCAGATCCAAAACGCCGCCTTCATGTACCCACCCAACCCCTGGAAGGAGATCTCAGAGGAGGGTAGGTCTAAAGTTTGTGAAAAAACTCCTCAACATCCAGCTAATAAATGTAGAGCTGCAATGATAGTAGATAAATCGATTTGTTGTCGGACAGAAAATATATTGGCAACTGTTTTGATAATCAATGAATGATGAAGGCATTTTTCAGGCAGAAATGCCAAAAAATCATCTGGTTGCAGTGTTCTGAATATCTTAAGGTTTTGGACCTTTGGTTGGACAAAATAAGACTTTTGATGACGTCAACAAGGAAATTTTTTGCTATTTTGACATTTTACACCAAAAGTTTATCAAGAAAATAGTCTGCAGAAAATAATAATAATTGTTGCAGCCCTAATTAAATGCAAGTTTATTTTAGTACCAGTGCATCACTGTATGTAGATGTCCTTAAAACAGCTTGTAGTGCTAAAGAGAAAAAATATTGAGACCAGAACAATAGTACATGTCAGATAAGTTGACTAGATCTTGGATATACAATAAAACTCAACCTAAACCTTAAAGCGCCGATGTTTTTAACAATACTTATTTATTTTAAAAAAGGTTTTAATGTTGTTTTTGTAATTGAAAATAATTTGGTGGAGCTGCATTTATAAGATGCCGAATTTTATCATCATCATGGCTGAATGCCTCTGTATGGATTTTGACTCTGAGTGCTTGTTCTTCCTCACAGCCACAGACCTCATTAATAACCTGCTGCAGGTGAAGATGAGGAAGCGCTACAGCGTGGACAAGTCACTGAGCCACCCGTGGCTGCAGGTAACCCAAGCTGCTTTTTTTTTTTACAAATCTTAGGCTGCATCCACACTGCCACGTTTGTGCTTTTGTCATCATGGAATCACCTGTATGTACGCAAATAACAAGGTTAGTCAGAGAAAGCCGACGTGTTTACAGGCAACCTTGTTACTGTCAATCTGTGTATACTTGCAGTGAGTCAGTAATCACACCTTAGTTAGGAAGCATTACTTATTTATCTGAAGTGTTGTGGTGATACAATATGCTGCTTCCGGATGTGTAAGAGCACAATTTTTCCTTACAGGGCAAATGTCACATGCTCACATGCTCATACAGTATGTAAAAAGCAGATTAGATACATGCTTACATGTATACATGACCAAGAAATCTGATACATTTAGTTTTAAATTAGTTTGAAGCTATAAAAAGGGGCTTCAGAATCTCACATATACCACCTTTAAAACTGCCCATTGTGAGTGTGATGTTTTTACGACTCTTGGGGTTGAAGTTTGGGGCTGTTTGTTTACTGTTCTCGTCATCTTGCAGGACTACCAGACCTGGCTGGACCTCAGGGAGTTCGAGACGCGGCGAGGCGAGCGCTACATCACCCACGAGAGCGACGACGCCCGCTGGGAGGAGCACGCCGACGAGAGAGGCCTGCACTACCCCAAACACTTCATCATGTCGCCCAACTTGGACGACATGGAGGAGGACCCCTAGGGACCCCCCGGAGGGTAGATATTTCACACAAAAGGAAGCAGCAACACCGGAGAGTCCCTCAGCGGTTGCGTCGGACGCTCTGGAGTCCATGGAAACTGTCACCATGGAAACCACAAGCTTTCCCTAAGATGGTGGTGGAATAACGTTTGTTCGTGTACGCCAGGACGCGGCGGTCAGGCAGCTGTGTGAGGACATTGTGACATGCTCACTGCAGCGATAATTCAGGTCCAGAGAACTTTAATTTTAACACATCTTACCTTATTTTTTCTGTTTCACTGCATTCTTCTATAAGCCATAACAAACACCCTGGAGGCCAAAAGCTGGAGGGATTTTTTTATTTTCCCAGAATTCCACATACAATAAATGTCTGCCATGCCAGTCAAGCCACAGAAGGGCCAGCTAAAGACAAATCGAGAGCCTTTATATACTTTTTCAGCTAAGATAGCATATTTTTATGACGCCGTTGTTACATTTTAGATCTCATGAATCTGTGTAGCGATTAGGTATTTTTCACATTTGTTAAAGTTGTCCTATGTGACGCTAACTGGATGTCAGCAGAAACAAACATGTTTAATGTATCGATTATGTTTTGATTTTTCTTGATGTTTTGTTTTAATTTTTTTCGTTGTTCTTTGTTAAGATGTCTTTGCACTATTGGGAAACTCTTTTAAAAGGAGAATTTCAATGATAATAACTTTTTGTTTGTTCATCTGCAAAAATGGTTCATCTTCTAATGCTCATTTCACACCAGAAAACAGAATTATTGGATTAATGAAAAAACTTTCCACTATACGGGAAGTAATTGTAAAGTTTTGAGGAAAGGTCATGTTACCAAAATCAAAAACTGTTCATCCTCTGTACGGTGGCCTTTTTAGGACATCTCAGACTCAGCTTGTCAGGCTCAGCTCTGCACAGATTAAGCTTTCATCGGTCAGAGCTGAATGTTAATGTTATGCAACAGAATATTAACGTGTGTGTGGTTAACATGCATACAAAGTATTGCATACTAAATGAAAACGTCCACTATTTTTCAACCTGGGTTTTAGTTCTAGCTCACAACCTCAATTGTAGCGATTCAGGAAACATTAACTAACCTTAGCATGCGTACATGCCAAATGTCAAAATGCAACACGGCAAGCAGCGTGAGCGTCCTAAAACGTTCCTTGTCTCCAAGTCCAACATTGAAAGAAGCCTCCCAGATTAGCTTTTTATGCTAATTGCATAGGGATTTACTTCCAAGACTATTTTCCAGCAAATGTAATTAGCGCAGAAATAGTAGCTAATGTTAAAATGCTCAATGTTAGCCGCGTAATGTAACATTAAGCATCTTAGCTTGTCCACATGTCAATAGTACCCTGTAAAAGTGGAGTTTAGCATATTTGCTAACATTTAGCTTTTTTATTTAACATGCTTTTTGTATGTTAGTATTAGTCACTAGTTTCCGAGGTATTTTTAAATATTTTACTTTTAAATTGTAGAATGAAGAATCAGTTATTAAGTTTTATCCTCTGGGGACCGTGAATGTCTGAATCAATGTCCGTTAATCTCATAACCAAAAATACAGCTTTAAGACTCATAAAACTCTATTTAAGAGCAGACACCAGGTTGTGCCTGTAATACTTTTGCAGAGAGACAAATTAAGAGTTATTGTCAGAGTGATTCTTTCTGAACCTTTGGATGAAGACGAGCTGAGAATCGAGCTGCTATTGTCTTTCTTTGGAAACCTGCCTGAGGAAAAAAACCGACTGAACTGTAGAGCGTTGTTGATCTGATCTGACTCCAGCCTGAGAATTTATTTCACACATTTTATATTTTTGCAAGAAATGTTGTGTCATGTGGGTGACTTAAAATATTAAAGCTGAATGGTTTACTTTGGGGAAAAATGTTACTTATTTAAGTCGGATCTTCTGTCAGACATTACAACCAACAGCAGCATCACTGATGTATAATTCACACAGATCTTTAATTCTCACAAATAATTTTTTAAAAAGATAAGAGAAGTTGGAAGGGGAAGGAAAACAAAGGTAAGGTAAAGTTGACAATCAACTGCGTTACTTTTGAGATGTTCATATAATGTGGAGGTTCTATGGCAGGTAAAGGGTGCTGTTGAAGGCAGATGGTGGAAGGAGTGTAGTCTCAACTACTGTCAAATATTTCAGTTATGAGGATTTTGCACAAAGGCACTGATATAAAAACACATAAATTAATGGAGTGATACATCTAAAATTCTGCTAATCTTTGTACATTTTTTACCCTGCGTCGAGTTAATAATGGATTAATGGTTAATAAAGTATTGAGCGAAAGGACTGCAGCCGGCAGCTGGCTTCGGGGGATTTAACAACTAAAAGTGATTGTCACTGATTTGCTCAGATTATTATTATAATTAGTATAAAGTATCTGATAACATTTTAACTTTTAACCAGAAACAACACCAGACTCACTGAAAGAAAACCCAGTAACTTTAGCTTGTGGTCGATTAGTTTGTTTGTGTGATTGTGTGACTTTGGTGAGTTCAAACTATTAAAACACAAATAGTTTTATTCAATGGGGTGGCACTTCGAACAGAGCAATATAATGGCTGTCTCTTGAAAAAAAAAAGGATTTTACTCTTTATGGAAAGGATCCTTACATAGACCTTTTCGTTAATGTTGTCAGAGACTTGGAACAACAATCTGAGTCAGTGGACGTACATTGACTTGATTGCAAAACACCACAGTTACCCTTTACAGAGCGTCTAATCCCAAACTAAAGTCAGATTTAAAGGCACGACCCAACCCATCACTTAAACATCAGATTTGTTTCATGGTGGCAGTTTCAAGGTGAGAACAAAAAACACTTTTTTAAAAATATCTTCAGCTAGACGGGGTTCAATAAAATCCTTTAACTCTTTCCAAATGCACGAGTCAAACTCATCAAACCTGGTCAGAAAAAAAAGAGCAGACCCTCCTGAATCAGAGGAAAAGCTGATAACGATCCGCAGCAGGATGTTTGGAAACGATCATTTAATTACCAATCCTGAACATGATCGCCTCGCTCCGCCGCTCCTCTGGAGGACGGCTGCTTGTTTTGGCAGCGGCGACCCCACCACCCCCCCCCCAACATGTGTAACTGAATCTTTTAATTGCTACCGGAGGAGCGGCGGGCTCATTGTGAATGGCTGCTGCACAACTGTGAGCTCAGCTAACTGCTTCAAGATGTGGGTGAAGGCTGATGGGCCCGAGTGACGGCAAAGAAGGGAGGGGAAGGGATCCTTCTGCTGCGGGATGACCTCTGACCTTAAGTGGTGTCACAGTTTTGTCCCATTGCTCGGTGTCCGGTGACAGAACGCTCTGAATTATAAGGACCGGGAATTTTGAAGCCATTTAGACAATTAGGAATTTGAAAAGCAATACAATAAATGTAAAAAAAAAAATACACAAATGTTTTATTTTCTTGTATTTTTAGATCAAAATGTCTTTACAGTTAACCTGGTACAGCAAGTTTATTCTTTTTCTTTAAATTAGAGACATACACTCTCGTCCTTCTGCACGAATACATTGCATTTTTCTTTTTTAAATGTCAGCTGTAAAAACAGAATCGTCCCATGAACATGATCTTCTGAAATTTCCTGCATTGTTTGACCGAGCTACAAAACCTCTCTAGAAATGTTCAGACTGTTGATTGAAGTCTCCAAAGCCCCCTCAGGAGAAGCTGAGTTCGGTGAATCCGGCCACAGGCAGCGGTGCGGGGCTCTTCTTGTCCATGTTTAGCCCCTGTACCGTCTTGGGTTTGGCCAGCCGGCTGTGCTGCAGCAGGCTGAAGAAATGGAAGCGCTCGCCCATCTCTGTGGGGTTGGTCAGCATGTTGTAGCTGCTGATCAGCTGCTTCCTGGTGGATGCGTCGCTGCAGTTCCTCAGAAGAACCTGAAGAGAACAGCAGTGGAGTTAAAACATCTGAAAGGTTTCTGAACTTCTCCACCACGGTGCCCAAATCTTCTGGCTGATCGGTGTTATTATGTTTCTCACTGTATGACTGTGTGGATAAATAATCAGTAAATTATGATATCTCAAAACAATCACTGTCTCCTCCTCCACCAGTGTCACACTCACCTGCATTCGGGAGTCAATGCCCATGTTTTTCAGGAACGTCCTCTGTGGGATGGGTCCCAGACTGGCAACGCCCTGTCCTGCCATCCTCCGCAGGTAGCTGAAGTCCACGTCGGCGGTGAGGTCGGCCGAGCCGGGGGAGGACAGGACGTCATGGAGCTGGTGATCTTTAAAACCCTGATGAATAAAAAAAAAAGTAGAGCCTCAGATGTTTTCATTTTCTCTCGGTTTGGAAAAGAAACGATTCAACGTCAGTCTGCTGTTCATTTTAGTTCTCTGAGCTCAGAAACCCACACATGTGATTAAAGCACAATCACATAAATGCAACAAGTTTTATGGCCATTACATATATGCAGAAAATGGCAGTACAGATGTAGAAAATGACTTCCCATCTTGAGGAAATTCCAAACTGAATTAGTTCAAAATTATGATGTGAAAATTGAGAAAATGAAAATGTCAGAAGCAGAAGAGGAGTCTGGGAAGAGGAGCAGCGAGCCCATCGACCCTGGTTTCCTCTCCGCCTGCAGCCAATGCTTCCTACATCTGTTTCCTTCAACTGTAACTGAAGAGAGGGTCGGACAAAATGTCCTTGCTGACCGAAAATGCCCTCACTTTAAAGTTAGACTGGTCTGTTATGATGTCTATAATGTTCATTTTTTGTTGACACTGTCATAAAGGTGATAATTCAATGTTTTTATGGTGTTGTACTGGACTCCATTGTATTCAAAGGTGATTCTAATATTCTGCTGTCTCGCTTGTATTTAAATAGGAAGGACAAAAAATTAGAAGCTCAATATATGAGATAAAATATATAATCTCTCAATATAATGTCCTGGAAAATCTGGGAATATAGTGACTAGTTTTCCAGTCCTGGAAACACCTGGAAATTTATTAAAATGACCAAATAGCCTTGAAATAATCTGTTTTATCTTGGATTTTTTTGTACTTTAGGCCCTCACTCAGCTAATCTCCGTAAACCTGGGTACATATTTAGTTTGAAACTCGATTGTTGGTTGGATAAACTATATGACACTTCAAAACAGCGTTACCAGAAGCAAAGTGGAACTGACTTGCAGTGGTCTTTTCGGGATCTAGTCTATTTTTTTCAAAGCTGTTAGCGAAATTCTCTTATCTACATGCATTCAGCCTATTAATGAGTGGTTGCTGTGGTTGATAAATACATATGAAGGTGAATTATACGTGTAATGAACTATTTAACTTTCTAGAAGCTCAGTTTCCTGTAAAATAATATATCTACTTGATTTGAACTGTTACTTATGGGCCACATTAATGTAGTCTGTGCTGTCGAGTATTGTCAAGAAAAACAGCTGGAAAGGTCCTGGAAAACGATTGTTAAAAAGAGTAGGAACCCTGTTTATTGAATGAATTTAAATACTTCTGACAGCGTCACCTGAAACTGAAAATTATGAGCTTCTTAAACATACCTGTTATGAGCAGAGCTGTGTATTGGGCTGCACTAGATTGTACAGGTGTCCGTAATGTGTGAGTGTAAAGTGTTACTTTCTAATCTTACTCTGAATGTGTCCATCTTGGTCCCATTGTGGCCATAGTCAGCGATCAGCGCCGCGCCGCCGTCTCCTGCGATCCGCTGGGCTATCCGCTGGATGATGACTCCGCCCTCCGCACACACCTCCACGTGACTCCGCCTTTCATCTGCCTGACACACACACACACACACACACACACACACACACTTGTCTGTCTATGCTGTTTTTGCGAGTGATTTCCTACTAGGGCTGCACAATATGGTAAAAACATCTTATTGCCATTATTTTTCACAGATATTCAGATTTCATTATGATTCATGATTAGGTGGAATGATCTTTTTTTTACATCCAAACTGTAATTTTCACTGAAAAAACTATTAAAATGTGTCAGGGTCTGTAGAAAACAAACTGGAGAACAAGACTTGTAGACCAGGGCATCTCTTCAGGTGAGTAGTTCATTATAATGCTGTTTGTCACATCTTGCAGCGTCCTGCGATTGAAGAGGACACTAACAGCTCTTTTCTGAGTGAACTTTTCCTCGTTTATTGTTATCACATCACATACTAATGCCTCTTTGGATCTAGAAACCAGTTAAAACGGTCTATTGTTTAAACCTTTAAACACAGACAACCTCAGTTTCGACATTAATCCTTTTTTTCTGCAAACCTACTTTCTAAAGTTTTATGGTTTTTTGTCTGGTTTGATGATACAGAGGCTGAACTCTGAGCTCCAACCCCTCGAACTAGATTTAAGAGCAGGTTCTTCATCCAAACAGACTGATGATGATGATGATGTCAGGCCTCTGGCAGGATGTTCAAAGTGTCTGAAGTGAGCCAGAGAGGCCAAATCAAACAGGCTGTGAATGTATAGCTGGTATAAATGTGGGCAATAAAAACCAGATGGAGGCTATAAAACAAACCGCTAAGAGTTTATCTGAGGAGTTCATTTCCACAGTGTTTAAAAGATTAAAGACATTCTTCATTCTGTACTTTAAAGTTAAAATTATCCAGCTCTTGTGAGCGCTCTCAAGTTAAGTTAAAACCGCCTCTACGCTTGTATTTCTAGGTTGTTGTATTTTTTTTTATGAGCGAGTACACCTTCTTGACAACAGGACAAGAAAGACAATAATTACAACATTACCCACAAGACACCTTGAAAAACATTTAAAAAATGCATAAAGTTAATAAAAAACAAAACAACTGCTGTTAAATTACTGTTTTTACCTATGGATAGTGATGTTATGGCTATTTCTGGTTAAACAAAAAGAATCTTACTCTTTGATAAAGTCTATCTCTGTAGGGCTCCTTGTGGTGGTACTTGCAACGGTAGAATTGTTGGTTTTGTCAATGGAGTATGGTGGCCTGTAACGCTTGCTTATTTGTGTTGCTCTGAGATGTTGTGCTGTAATGCGACATATAGTCGTAGACAGCACCTTTAACATTGGGGATGATGATGCCGAGGCAGCTTTTCTAATCCGCCATGGTCAGCGTGCCAGTTTAACATCGCCGCCCCAGTCCAGATCCATTAGCTTACATCAGCTCAGGTCTTACTCACAATCATGTAGCATGTGTGCATATGGAATCAGGTTATTATTCTATTATTCATGTACTCTTTAATGAGAGTCTGTGGGGCACCTAGCCCATTATCAAATCTGTGAGAGTTGAGGCTGCACTCTCCATCGATATTAAGTCCAGGAAGTCCTTCAGCCAGTTATGTATATTAATGCAGTCCAAGGTTTGTAGTAGTCCTCTTTACAGAGAGGAAGTACGTTGTGTCATTCTCGCGTGTATATTTCACATTATGCAACAAGACATTGAGGAAGAACACTCATTATAACCTGTAAAACTACAACAACCAAGCCAATTCAAAACTATTTTAAACATATACGGTCTAATATAAGCGCTGTGTATGACGTTCATTTGAATAATTTTATATCTTACACAGTTGGACATAAATATTGAATGCTTCAGTATTGAGTCCCATTGATCTGCAATAAGTGGGTGAACTAATGTCTTGCTCTCACTGTAATTTGGAGATAGTGCTGTGAGGAAGAGATAGGGATAGGCAGTAGCAGCATCCCTTAATTTGCCATCAGAAACAATTGGAAGATCTCAATGTGATACCCTTTGCTGTGAGATTATTTAAGATAGATCTTAGCTGTAAGTATTGTAGAAATGCAGAAACTTTCAGGCCAAGCTGCATTTTCAGCTCATGGAATAGTAGAACATCTTCATCCCTGGTAACCGGTCCAATCTGAGTAAAATTTTGGTGTTTTCAAGGACATTTTTTTGTATTTTAGTATAATTCTTCTAGACTGGAATTTAGTTTTATAACACCGGTACAAAAGGTCTGAACAAGGAGCTCTAAAAAGAAATATCTGATAACTTTTATCTTAATCATTTTTCACAGATTTTTTTATATATATATATAT
>NW_023340246.1:18625915-18639981 GCF_004916995.1 Morone saxatilis | reverse complement strand
CATACATTAAACATACATTAAAAACCCTAACCTTAAGAACAGAATTAAAAGATAAAATATAAAATATGATATATATAATATATAAAATTAACAGTAGCTACAGTAAACAGTGCAAACAGTACCTAGTACACCTAAATGTTACACACTGGAACTTTAATTGATTTCAGAATGGTTTTTGAGCTACAATCCCTTAAGACCTGTTATGGATACATAATATATTGTCCAACAATGTTTTTCAGTTAAAGTTATTTTAAAAAATCTTCACAGAAAGGGTAAAGTCGCTCCCCTTCCAGTGGAGCATAATGGGACCTGATTTCGAAGAAAATAAATAGTTTGGTCCCGTTTGAATTACAAATAGGATGTCTGTCAATTTAATTTAGTTTTGCAAGTCAAGAAAGTTAAGGATCCAAAAATATTTGCTTCTACCGTACATATTTCTTCCTCAATAAGGTCCCACAGGGGACAGCAGAAGGGGAGTGACTTTGCCTCTTTATATATTTACACCATTCACAGGCGAAACACACCGCTAACTTAAATAAAATTACAGATTCCTCTGTGTTTGAACGTTGTTGGAAACATTTGGTATAATGCAGAATAACACAACAAAATATATAACACAGGTCTACGTTGTTTTTACACATTTTAATGGTGAAATATTACATATTAACCCTTTAAACTAGTCATATCTAGTAGACTTATGCAACCAGGGGTCAAGTAGACACAGCTCTGTTTTGTAGTGTCCTAAGTAAAAAACGTTGGGAATCACTGAACTAGAAGATACTGCATGTGGTAATAATAATTTATTTTTAAATAAATAAATCATATTCTCGTTCTGCATTCTGGGTCACATCCAAAAGCCCTTGACACAAGACCTTGTTGTTGAGTTTGTAACCCCCATTAAGCTGTTTGCAGTCATTCTGACACCCACTGCTGACTTATTTAGCAGCTCCGGCAATGCACATTAACCCATGCAGCTAACGTCTAAGTGCCTCTCTGGCTCTCGCTCCTGGAAAAAAAGGCCTTCCAGCATCAGCTCCACAGCATCGCTGCTGCAGCAAAATAACTCTGGGGGTTGTTGGGAGGGTGGTGGGATTTAGCTATAATGTGTTTTCATGGTCCGCTAATGAGTAGATGATGTTATATGAATGTGGAACCAATGAAACACACCAAATTACATTAGGTCCTTCACATGTGTGCAAGAATAAATGCACTTCAAATTTGGTATTTATGAATGGAACGTGGTTTAGAGTGACTCATTAGCACGTTACCATCACTTAGCACGTCACTCTTTAAGTACACTGTAGTAATAAACAGACTCTGTGGAGCAGCAAGACATTAGGTGTTTTGACCTTGGCTCCATTGTGTGTTAATCGTGTTAGGGTAAGCCTAATTACTTAAGGAGTCACAGACTTTACAGCACAGAGCCGAGCTCCTTATCCACTCCAAGGCTCTTCAGAAAGGCTGCAGTATGTTGTTCCTGTCAGTGATTCCTGTGGGGGGGGGAAAGTGACAGGATCCCATAAAGATTGGGCCGGGTGAGTGCTCGGTCAGAGCTGGAACAGCTAGAACAGAAACAAAGGAAAGTACTCTTCAGGAAGCCTGGTTCTACTGCGTCAGCTTGACTAGTATCAAATATTCAGATGCCCAAAAGCACTCCAAATCCTTGCCACCTGGTGTAAGGACGGCAAAGTTCAACGGATGGTGAAACAAAGGGTCATGTAGGGTTGTAGTGTTGACTGCTGACAGTGAAATTTACATCATCACAGCAGCAGAGCAGCTGACCTCTTCAGAAAAATAAATTCTCTGGCTGAAGCTGCATCAACAAAAGAACAATGTAGCCTCTTCATCCAGATCTCGTCCGTTTAGCAATAAAAAAAAACGTCCCCAAAGAAAAAATAAATCACTTTAAAAGGTCCAGTGTGTAACTTTTAGGAGGAACTATTGGTAGAAACAGAATATAATAATCATCTGACTATAGGAATCATGTTTCCTTTACCTTAGAATGAGCCATTTCTATCTACAGAGGGAGTGGGTCCTCTTCTATGGAGTATGCTATGTTTCTACAATAGCCCAGAATGGACAAACCAAACACTGGCTCTAGTTTTTCACTGCCACTGCAGTTTCTTCTTTGAGTCAAAAGGGTCTCAGTTGGTCGCAATCTGCAATCTCACCACTAGATGCCACTAATCCTACACACTGGTCCTTTACCTGGAGGCGTGCTGGTTGATCAGCCACTTTTTCATATTTTGGGGTGCAATGAACATGTTGTTGGATGCTAGAAGAACCTTAAAACATTGTTAAAAGTTCATTCTAGAGCTCGGAAAGCTGTTCTGGAGCTTTCGATCGTATCACACAGTCTTCATCAGTGGATCAGGTTTGGACTTAAGGAGTCCTCTTTATGTCGACCCAAAAAAAGTCAGATTCAAAGTTCATTCTCGACCTCGGAAACAAGACGAGAAATCTACGATGCTGTGACAGTTGAGCAACTCTCTGCTGAGGAAGACACAGTCGGAAACTCCAGAACAGCTACTAAAGGACCCTGTGGTGAGATTGCTTTTGCTCCAGGTGAGTCCCAAAACCAAGCCGCCCGGGTACTGACCTGTATGAGCGCGGACGAGGCCGGAGTGGGAGACGGCGCCACGACAAACCTCAGCTGGTCCGGCTTCTCTGGGTCGATGTCCACCATGACCTCCCTCCACCCTTTCTCCGTCCTCTACCCAAAACAAACAAACATAAAGGTATACAGGCCGCTGTGTACAAAACACAGAGCAGAGAGAGCGGTTTCTTTGTATGAGAGCCGCTGAAGGTTGCACCAAAGACTCCAAAACACCACAAAGACACATGTGTGAGAGATATGAGAGCAGCTACCAGGACATCTGTTCTGTCTGAAGGGTTTTTTCTTTACATACAAATAAGTTTAAAAAAGGCAGAAAAAGAACATTTCTTTAAAGCTGCCAGTTTCTTACAGGTTTTAAAAGTCAAACTTAATTCAACGTGTGACAAACAAACTATAAAAAGAGCAATAAAATCCTTTTTTTTTTTTTTTCATCCTATCACACAAGAAAATCATATGGAGACACAAAATTATTATTTTTTCTTTCTTTAAGTGGTCCTTTTAGACACAATTCAGTGTGGAAATAGATTTAATAAAAACCCCACTGTTTAGAAATTCACACTGAAACTACAAATGCAGCTACAGCCTGCTGATACTGTAAATCATTCTAATATTTCTCTATATATTGTTACACGACGGGTTGGACTTGACACCATCTGGTGGTAGTATAATACAATAACACTGAGGTACAACAACACAGAGAGGCTGAGATAATTGGGCTGAAAGCTGAACACAATGTTTACCAGAACATTTTTAATTTTTCTACAAACAAATATTAATATGAGAGATATGATCACACAAGGTTTATACACCCAGTGGCTTTAAACTAACCTGAAATTTGTGGATCGGCAGAGCGTCAAAGAACTCGTGAGCGAAAAAGATGCTGAATCCTGTGAGAAGAAGAGAGAAACTGACTGTCAGATAATTCACCCAATGACTAAGACAAATACTGAAAAAAAACAGGAGCCCAGGTCCCATGCACCCACTGGTGCTCTCTGTGGGTAAAATTAGTCATTTTAAAAATAAAAAAATATGTCAGGACACCCCATGAAGAGCAAGAGTGTCGATATGTGTTGGTGTAGTTTTATAACGTTCTATTAAAAGGATTTAATAGAATTGATTTAGCATTAAAAAAGTCTGGAAATTGATGCAGCAGAACCAGAGATAGTGTCTATTTTATTCCACACATTCTTCTTCCTTGCCAAAACCTGCCGCATACATTACCCACAATGCAATTCGACTGCTGACAGCTCTGTCAGGAGATTCGGGTGTGTCCCAAGCTTGACAAATAAAATCCACACTTTCTGCAGTCTCTGCTTCGGTGTACCTGTGGGGACGTCGGCTAAGCGGCGGTACCAGGACACCGGCAGCCCGGCAGCAGTTTCACCGCGGCGGTAAACCGGCTCATCCTCGGCGTCTGCCTCCTGGCTGCAGTTCCCGGTCAGAATCTGGGCCTGGAGACGACTCAGAGTCGGACTCACCTCGACCAAGTGGAGAGACACTGAGGCCTCGCCGAGTACGGACCGCAACTGACTGAACACCTGGACAGAAAAAAATTACTGAAATACAGCTGCATCGATTAATCGGTTAATCAATGCGCAAACTATTTTGATAATCAATTAACCATTTTGAGCCATTTTTAAGAAAACAAGTGCAAATTTTCTGATTCCAGCTTCTCAAATTTGAATATTTATTGGTTTCTTTAGTCCTCTATGACAGTGACTTTTGGTTGTAGAGGAAAAAAGACATTTGAGAAGGTCACCTTGGTCTTTGGGAAACAGTGAACGACATTTTTCACCGTTTTCTGGACCAAAAAAAACAAACTGATAAATCGAGAAAATGATTGTTCGTTGCAGCCCTAATGCACTTATTAACTTTTCTTTTAGAGTTAGATGAGAAGATCGACACTACCCTCATGTTTGTATAGTAAATGTGAAGCTACAGCCAGAGATATGCTATGTGCTACGCTCATTAAGGACTGGACTCAAGGTAGTCAGCTGCATGAAAACAACCTCAAACTTCTAAAAGGGACCCATTTCTAAAACCTCCTGACTTTCCAGCTGTGTAACAGATCTAATGATATTCCCTGATCAGCATGAAGTCCTGCTGCTGTACTAAATAAAGTTCGTACCCTGAGGACGTCGCTGGCCAACGATCCCTTTCCAGGTCCGAGCTCGACCAGCTTCAGCTGTTTGGGTTGACCTGCTCCGATCCACTCGCTGATGATCCACACACCGATCAGCTGGAACAGGAAACACATTCAAACACTTAAAACAAAACAACAAACTTTACCTAACTGAGAAGAAATATGCTGTTTTCAAACTTTGTTATTCGGCTCTCCTGCTGAAAGATGTAAAATGACTCAATTTACATCTTTTAGCAGGAAAGCCGAAAGCCTGATTTTCAGGATGCAGTTTGACAAACAGAATTACGTCTGAAACAGTTGTATGATTAACCAATTTGTCAGTTTGCAGGAAAAATCCCCAACTGAGAGTGTGACGTTCAATCGATCAGCTTAAGGAGTGTTTTTTTATTAATGATCAAGCAAAGAAATAGATCTGATGCTGGAATTTATGTTGCCCAAGTTTTGAAGAAAATCCAGGATTTCCATGTGTTTGAGGGAATCTTTTAACTGAAGCTGAAACAGCTGATATTTAACAACCATTAACAGTAACTAACAGTAATGTAGCTGAAACTGAAGTCGCTGTAGATGAGGTGGGGGGTCGGGTGGATACATAATGTAAAAAAAAAGCATTTAATCTCAAATGAACTCCTGTAATAAACTGAGAAAGAGGACACACTCATCAGATCAAACTGTGCATCCGAGTGTGTGGAACTGAACTCACCTCTCCAAATATCTGACTGATTTCTGGTGATGTGATAAAATCTCCTTCAGGTCCCAGCATGTTGTTCCTCACATAATAACCCTGGAAGAGAAAACTAATCAGTGTGGATGAAGGACGATGAGACAGTTAGATTATGTTAGATAAGTCATTTTACACAAATCAAATCATCATCAACCAGACCGAGATCAATTATTGGCTTTTGAAACGCTTGTTTTTAATCAGAAAACAATAGTCAATAGTTTAATCAACATTGTCATCAGGATGCTATGTGGCTATGTGATTTGTATGGTGATTGTTGCTATGTGGTTAACGGGTGGTTGCTAGGGATGGAAATTATTATTATTACTTTTCAAAATAAAAGTAACAAACGTGCTTCACAATAAAAGTAACTAAATATCAGGCTGAGGATAGTAGTGACCCTGAACTGGCACTAAGGAGAAAGACTGGCTGTCTCTGTCGCCTCCCAGTGGCCAAACACAACAATGACCGAGGGGGGGAAACTGATTTATACTTACATTTGTATTTCATTATTATTGCAAAATAAAAGTAAGAACATCAATTCATTTAAATGCAGGTCAAAGAATTCTTAACATTTTAACTTTAGAAGATCTTTAACTGATTCAGGACCTGCAGATTCTCATTATATATACTGTCAATGGTTGTGACAGAGTTCACTGATGATCACTTACTGTCACAGGGTTGGTGAGCACCTCTCTCATGTACTCTGCCACTGTAATCGGACCTGTGGCTTTTATTTTGGAGGTCAGGTGTCTCAGCATGGAGGGCCTGGGCTTTTCCTCTTCTGTTGTTCTGCAGAAGAGTCTGGTCTGAGCTGCTCGCCATCGCACTGTTAAACACAATGAAAACACTTTTCTTGAATGAGATGCTCAGTAGTTTACAGACACTGATCACTCTAATAACAAAGGAAACTTATTTATTCACACATTAGGAGTGTGATCTGTCCAGATAGTTTAAAAACTGACTTTGTAAAGTTGTGTGGTGTTTCTTTTTAAGAGTTATGCTCCTAGCACAATGGATTTTAAATACATTTCCAGAATTTGACTCACTCATAGAGTTAAAATCAGTTTACAGTTCAGAAACTAAAAATAAAAACTAGTAAACAAAAACAATAAATGGATTACAATTACACAACTCAATAATAAGGCATGCACCTAGGAAAACAAACCACCAAACTAGGGAACATAATGTGAAATATAAACCATAAATGATGCCACAGAATAGATCCTATAGCCCAGAAAACATGCAGACATCTGATGACATTTAGGTTTTCACAGCATGAACAGTGTCACATAACATCAGGGATGTTTCTGCAGTTTAAGTTGAATATTCTTACAGTTTCAGCATAACTTTAGGGAGCTGTTTGCACGTGAATATAAACCAAACAGTGTGTTTAGAAGTAGATGCATCAGATCTGCTCTCACCTGCTGCTGATGGACTGACAGGATGAATGGAGACTCTGTTGATGAGCTGCTGTGCTCCCAAACAAACCCTCATCCTGAACCTAAAACACAACTATACACGTGGTTCTAATGGTTGCTGTGGTAACATTATTTTAAATAAGTCTAATATATATAATATCTAATATGTTATGTGTGTCTGTGGATCGTTTAAAGCAGATAAAAGTTGCAGAGTCCTTGTGCAGCAGCGCAATGCTAATGCTAAGTGATAAACGTTGAGTAATGACAAATACAACATCCGGCTAAAGTTTCACAATAAAACTAGGTTTTGTTGGATTTGTTGTGCCGAATTAAAAAAAAAACAATAGTTTTAAATAAAATTAAAGTTTTTAGAATTAATTTAAAATAAATTTAAATCTGAACTTTTTCTCTTGAATCAAATTTTAACTATTTATTAACTGAATACATAATAGTATTATAATAAATTTGAGGATATTCATTTTAAGGCTATCATGTAATATGTGTGGAATTTTAAAATTTAATTACAGTATAAATTAACTTTATAGCCACCCTCTGCCTTGAACACTTAAATTAAACAAAGTTTATGTCTTTTTTTCACATTTCAGCTTCAAGACAATCGACGCTGTCTCCCTTTCACTAGACTCTACTGTATTATTTTGAAAAGCCACGTTCGGAAGCGACGTCGCCTTCCACATCCGGGTCACCGCGTCCTCATGCTGTAAGCAAGCATGGCTGCGAAAAACAAGCACCGTAAAAAGCCCAGAGCGAGCAGTAAAGAGACATTTCAGCCCCAAGAAGACGACATGGAGGCTGACAACGGCGGCGGGGAGGAAGACGGTGATTCAGCCGCCGATGAAGGTGAAGACCGAGCGAAGAAAGAGGAAGAAGAGTTCAGCCTGGATGAGGTTTTGAGGCTGGGAGGAACACAGGTGAGTTTATAAAAGCTCAAAGTTGATTAATTACACCTATTTACACTCGTGTTTCTTGCAATTTAAATATCTGATAAACATGAAGTAACGTCAGTGTCAACGAGCTTCAGTTTTACTGTGTTTGAAAGGTTAACTTGGTTTAATACCCTTTATAACCACAATATAACCAGGACTGCAACTAGGGACTGTATCTATTGATTAATCTGCTTATCAATTAATATTGTAGTCAGTAAAATGACAGAAAGTCCAGCCCAGAACAAGTTCCCAGAGCCCAGTGATCATTTATATTAATATAAAACATTATTTGAGAACCAGAGTTGCTTGATATTGTTTGTTGATGATTATTTCATTTCCAGAATACCAGTTCTCTATCAATGGATTTATCGATTAACACTAATCTTTAAAATTATATTATAAATTATAAAATGCCAAAGTGACATTTTAAAATGTCTCGTTTTGTCCGACCAACAGTACAAAACCCAAAAGATACAATTGAAAACTCAGATCAATCCAAATAATTGCCATGTAACATTTCGTCTGTCGACTGACAGAAAGAGAACCTCAGTACTTTTTTGTTCTGATCTGTTTATAGCTCAGAGTATCGAACAAAACAGAAAGCTGGTAGTTGTAGAAAACTTTATTCAGAAAAGGTTATTTTTAGACTTCTTTTGTTCAGACATTTATCATTTAAGAACTGTGACTTCTTTTGTTTTGTTCCATTCGTCTAATGCAACCATAACTAAGTCATTACTGAAACATATAGTTTTCTTATGTGCTTCTTCTTGTCCCTCTGTAGGCCGATTACATCCTGCTTGCCGGCCTGAACGACTCCAACGAGCTCGTCGACGGAGGAAAGAAAGGAGCCATAGACGACCTGGAGGAGGGCGAGCTCGAGAAATTCATCACCAAACTGGGCATCAAGGCGTACGCCGGGCTGCAGGTCATCGCGGACGAGCCCGAGGGCGACGCTGCAGGCGCCAGCGAGAAGGAAAGTAAAAAAGCCAAAGCCAAGAAAGCTTCAGCAGAGGAACAAGCGTCCAACTCTCAGCAGCAAGTAATCAACAACCAGACGGCGGCGGACAAACAGACGGCGAAGAAGAAGAAAGATGCTCAGACGACCGCCGGGAAAAAGGCCAAACAGAACATAAATGTGTTTGAGTTTCAGCAGAGGCAGGTCCTGCTGATCAAACCTGGAGGGAAGTGGTTCGACCTGGACTACACCGCCGAGGGCTCGTCGGCCGAGCAGGATCCCTCACTGGTGTCCCAGTACAAGGCGCTCGCTCAGCAGCTCTTCGAGGCCGAGGTGGCGCTCTACAAGAGCAAGAAGAACCTGCAGAAAGGAGCCAACTCCAACTGGATGAAGTCGGTCGTCTCCTCCGGCGTGTTGGCGGACAGGATGGCAGCAATGACGGTTCTGATCCAGGACGCTCCGGTGCACACGCTGGAGCACGTTGAGAACTTGGTGTCCATGGTGAAGAAGAAGGGCAGCCGGCGGATGGGTCTCATGGCTCTGGACACACTGCGAGAGCTACTGCTGTCCGACCTTCTCCCGGAGCACAGGAAGCTGCGCCACTTCGCCCAGCACCCGTTCGACCAGCTGGAGGAGAAGGCCAGCGGCAACCGCGACGCCCGCGACCGCCGCCTCATCCTCTGGTACTTTGAGCACCAGCTGAAGCACAATGTGGCCGAGTTTGTGATGGCTCTGGACACAGTGGCTCACGACACGGTGGCGGCCACCAAGGCGAAGGCGCTGGCTACCGCCCACGAGATGCTGTGCAACCGTCCGGAGCAGGAGAGGGCGCTGCTGATCCAGGTCGTCAACAAGCTCGGAGACCCCGAGTACAAGACGGCGGCCAAAGCGTCGCACCTGCTGGAGACGCTGCTTCACCAACGCTCCAACATGAAGGCGGTGGTGTGCTGCGAGGTGGAGCGGCTCATGTTCCGGCCCAACATCAGCCCGAAGGCGCAGTACTACGCCGTGTGCTTCCTCAGCCAGGTGATGCTGAGCCACGACGAGGCCGAGCTCGCCGCCAAACTCATCACCATCTACTTCTCGTTCTTCCGCGCCTGCGTCAAGAAGAAGGACATCGAGTCGAAGATGCTGAGCGCGCTGCTGTCGGGCGTGAACAGGGCGTATCCCTACGCCGGCACTGGGGACGAGAAGGTGAAGGAGCAGCTGGACACGCTGTTCAAAGTGGTTCACGTGGTGAAGTTCAACACGGCCGTGCAGGCGCTCATGCTGCTCTTCCAGGTGATGGACTCCCAGCAGACCATCTCTGACCGGTACTACGTCGCTCTGTACAGGTAAAAACATCCTCACCTGTCAGCTCGTCCCAGTCTTCATCTCACCAGAATCTACGTTTGCATTTTCACGTTAAAGCTCCAGATCCCAAATGGAATGTAATATTCACAGGTAATTTAAATGTTGACTTATCTTCTTCTCCTCTGCAGGAAGTTGCTGGACCCCGGGCTGTCGTCGTCCTCCCGGCAGAGCATGTTCCTCAACCTGCTGTACAAGTCTCTGAAGGCCGACATCGTGCTGCGGCGGGTCAAGGCCTTCGTGAAGCGGCTGCTGCAGGTCAGCGCCGAGCAGAACGCCAGCTTCGCCTGCGGAGCGCTCTTCCTGGTGTCGGAGGTCATGAAGGCCAAACCGGGCCTCAGGATGCTGCTGCAGGAGGGCGGGGTAAGAAGGTCACACCGTACCGGCGCCAGTAACTCATCAGAGCGTTCATTCGAGACGTTAGTGTTGGAACTGAGAGCTTGAACTCTGTTTTTAGCTTTTCTGCTGTTGTGTCTTCCATCTGTCTTCTTTGTGTATTCAGGGCGGCGAGGAGGAGGAGTTCAAAGACCTCGCTGAGGAGAATGATGATGATGATGATGAAGAGGAGCGCTTTGTGGATGCCGACAAACTGGAGGAGGGAGCGAGTGCAGAGACAGAGGAGGCAAAGCCCGCAGCATCGTGGGTACATCACCAGAACCTGGAAGGTGTGTGAGCGGCTCTGAGAGTCATGATATTAGTTTTTTTGTTTTGTTGTTGTTTAAGTCACAGACAGTTATGTAATATAATAGATGTGAATCAAAATACAGGTTTTTAAAGGATTTTAAATGATGACAGTAGTGTTTTTAAAATGTAAAGTTAGGATTTTAATCTCTCCAAGAGCTAAAAAACGTTCTTAAAATGAATATTTCTTTCCGCTGTCGCATTGAGAGTCACAGCTTGGTTGTAGTTTTCCATTAACATTAACATTTTAAAGATACAGTACCAGCAGATACATTATATAACAATGTTCCATGTTGTTGTCATTCTTCTTGAATATTGATGTTTGTTTTCTCTTCTTGTTTTCTTCCAGGAGGGAAGAGCATGCAGAACTACGACCCGCTGCACAGAAACCCGTTATTCTGCGGCGCCGACCACACGACTTTATGGGAACTACAGAGGGTGAGAACCAAACAAACAAACAAACAAACAAACAAATCTTTTATCTCTTTTAATTTGCTGTAGTTTGATTATTGTACTGTTTTGGTATACAATATACACTCAGTGGCCAATAGCCAAAAGCCCTAATACAAGAGTCCTGTGATAAATCTTCATGAAGCTTATAATGTTCAGTTTGTGTTATAACATTTTAGAAGATGTATTTTGTGCGGCTGTGAACATTATTGGGTTACCATCACTGCTCTCTGATTTGAATAGTGCATAAACTCCTTTAATTGCATAAGAACATGTAAAAATGCAATAAAATATAAAGGCATATAGTTGAAACCCCTAATATGATAATATGGCCTTACTAAAAATAGAAAGAACAGGAAATGTTTTCTCTGACAATCATAAATAGTTTAGTTATCTGTCTGCAGGGATTAAACCATAAACGTTTCTGACCTCATCTGAACACTTTTTGAATGTTTCCTCTGTTTGTGTGTCTGCAGCTCTCCCTGCACTTCCACCCCTCAGTGTCCCTGTTTGCAAAAACTCTCCTGCAGGTAAAACTTTCCAGCAAACAGTTTCATTGCATGTTAACAAAGGTCTTCTGTGTCTGTGGAGCTGGTGGATGGATCTAGTTTCTCTTCACTTTCCTTCACACAGCTTTTGGGTGGATGTTTGTTTCCTCTGTAAACATGTTGTATGTTAATCAGAAGTGTTGTTTCCACAGGGAGGGTCCATCCAGTACTCAGGCGACCCTCTGCAGGACTTCACCCTCATCAGATTCTTGGATCGATTCGTCTTCAGAAATCCCAAACAGCTGAAGGGAAAACGTAATTAACACAGATAACATAACATACAAGGCAGATTAAAACACATTACAGCAGAAGAGACAGTATCTGACAGTGTATATTAATGTTCAGCTACAGAATAATAATTAATATCTGACAGAAATCTACAAATCCATTCATAAAACAAAAAAAACAACAACTGTAATTTCTGCTTTGATATCTTTCTTTTCTTAGAAAACACAGACACTGCAGCGCTGCAGCCCAAACAGAGGTCAACTGTCAACTCTTTATCAGGTGAGGTTCAACAAAAAAGTCACTCGTTCATCTTGGTTTTGATTTTTGTTTTGATTGAATATTTTACCGTTACATGAAAAGTCTCCATCTCGACTTTGTTTTTAAATTGTTATTTCAGTGAAGTGATCTTTTTTTCTGTCTCTGTCAGTGAACTGTGAGGAGTTTCTGGCTAAAGAAGAGAGTCAGATCCCTGTGGAAGAAATCTTCTTCTATCGGTGAGTTTAAAGCGAATCAATCAAGAGGAAAAAAAAAAAAAGATTTCTCAAATTATTTCTTTGTCTTAATACAAACACAACAAAACTAGTTTGTACCCATAGAGCGTGTACTGTAATCTCAATCTTAAATATGTTTCTTAACCCTTACTGTACAAATGGGTTTCATTGTCTCAGAACATTTGAATACGTTACAATAGGTTTTGAGTCAGTTTGTGATTTTTTTTTTTTTATTCTTTCGACAGTTTCTTCAAGAAGCGGCAGCAGGAGAAGAATCTTCGTCGGCCACGAGGAGACGGCGACAACGAGAGCGTGGAGGATGTGGACGATGACGAGTTTGAGAAAATACTCGGTGAGTCGACGGAACAGGTTCAACTTTCAGTTCATGTTTGCTGACTTTAGCTCCAGGAGTTTGGACTGCAGCAGCAAACATTAACAACATTGCAACAGTAACATGTAAAATGAACTACAAGTAATGAATAAGCAAACGTTAAACTAAAAGGTGGCATCATGTTTTAAAAGGTTTAATACTGTTGTACTTTTACTTTGAAATTCAAGGATACATTTGTTTTACTGACAGTATTTTAGTTTGTTTTCAGCAGAAAAAACAAACTTGTTGTGCTTGTGGTAAAGCTCTGTTATAAACCTCTCAGTTTTAATGAAATGTAACTCATCTGTAACTTTATAACTTGTTTTTTGAACAGATTCCTGTGAGGGAGACTCTTACTTCACTGATCTGCCAGTAGATGATCTGGACTTTGCAGGGTGAGCGGACCAGTTCTCATCTTTATTGTTGTTTGTTCTGTGAAAATCTGACTCAGACGTCCAACATTTGGTGAAAAATGAGTTCCTCAGCCTCCGAGAGAGAGTTTGCAGACCGTGTTTGTTTTACTGAGGTGCCGTGTGTTAATTGACTCCCTCCATGTTTGTCAGAAATGTGAAGAGTAAAAAAGGAAAGAAGAACGTGGAGGACTCCGACTCAGACATGGACGACTCAGACATGGACGACCTGGACGACGAGGAGGTGTCTCTGGGCAGCATGGACGAGGAGGACTTCGGTGATGAGCTGGAGGATGAAGGAGGGATGTTCATGGATGCTGACGATGAAGGTAGAGAACATCGAGTCCAAATGACGTCTTTTATCTTTGTCTTTCATGTTTTGTGTCAAGAGTTTGTGGAGTTCATTAGTATTTCTTAAAATTCTTTTAAAAATCCTGCAAATCTGAGATTGTATTTGTTAATATTCTTGTGTCATTAGCACTTGTTCGTCTACATGCTTTTGTGCAGGTTCAGTGTTTTTTGCTGTTGCAGGGCTTAAACCTGCGATCCTACAGTTACAGGACGCTTCTCTGACCTGGATACTAAATTAAATATCTTAATTTCTTAAAATGTATCTGCCTTTTTGTGTCTCTTCTTTCAGTTCCAGAGCTGGAGGATGACGACGTTGCATTTGGTGGTGAGTTCACAGACAGATCTTCATCACAGTTTCATCCCGTTACACAGATAGGATCATATACATA
>NW_023340246.1:18622815-18625786 GCF_004916995.1 Morone saxatilis | reverse complement strand
ATATGAAGCCTTTGTTGTCATATTTGTAAGACAAATGTGTTACTGAGTTGAAGAAAATCTTAAGAAATCAAACCTTTTTATCTTTCTGCAGATTCAGACGATGAGTTGGATGCTCCAGATATAACTCCACGTACCAAGAAGGGGAAAAGAAAATCCTCAGAGGAACTCGACTTCGGTGGATCTTTAGGTTAGTTTATTATTTATCTTTATCCCCACTAATTTAAACCTTCATTAGAATGTAGTAATCTTCCTGCTTTTGTGACTATTTTGAAACTGGAGTTCCAGCTGCTGTCGCTTTATTGATCGCTGCTCCTTCTCACAGGTTCCAAACAGGTGAAGAAGAAGAAAGGAAAGAAAGACGCAGCCATGTTTGCTTCGGCCGAAGAGGTGAGAAGATAAAAATACATTGTTTTTATAATTTTTTAATTGAAATACTTCAAAAGTACAACTAAGAACAACATTGAAAGTTTAAAGTATTCTGGAAAAAATATCTGAATGAAGATTTGATGGAAACCAGGAGGAACAAATGCAGAGCAAAAAAATATCTTACCTATAATCAGTCTCTGCTTCAGTCTCACACACACTGTAGTTGCTGTCAGGTGAAAACCTTGTATCTCCCAATGGTGACATCGACAGCGTCAAACAACTTAAAGCATAACTTGCTTCTTCTTGGTTTGAGGACTGCAGCTAATGATTATTTCCACCATCAGTTTACCTGCCAATTATCTTATTTTATTAATATTTTGTCCTTAAAATGTAAAAAACACATAACACCACATAAAACCCTCAGAAAATGGGGTTTTTTAATTTACTTAAGAGTTAACATTTTGGAGGTATCTGACATTAAAAACAGTTTGTAGGATTTGAAAGTTGATATTTTTGTGTGGTTTATTTTTCAGTTCGGCTCCCTGTTGGATGAGAACGCCGGCTCCAAGTTTGACAACATCGGGCTGAACGCCATGGCCAACACTGACAAAGCAGGTAGGTACACCAAGAACAGCAGCAGACCCCAAATAAGACATAAAATACAGCCCCTTATAATATGTCTGATAACAGTTTTATAGTTAGTCTTTTGTATTTCTACAAATTATTAAATAAAACACAAATAGAAAAAAGTACCTTTTTGTGTATAAAAAATAATGAATGTTTTGAGAAGGTTCATTTATATTTGTTTACAGCCAGTGAATCTAAAAAGGTTATGAGCATCATGTTACATGAAAAATGAGATGAAGCCAGAAATCAAGAGCAAGATTTTTTTTTTATTGAGTTTGCTGGATACCAGCCAGGTTTAATAACTTCTCCACAGAGACAAAATCTCTCAGATTTTCAACAGTGACTCACTTTTTATAAATAAACTCATTTAGAAAGTCTTAATGGATTCATACTTGAAGGAGTCTTATTCTCATATTTCTGTCCGTTGTGATTATTGGTCATAACATTTTTACTCCCCAGCTCTGTTGTTAAAAGACAAACGAACACTCACTTGAACTTGTATCAGACTTCAAGTAAAGGCTTAACCCCTGCCGTCTGTTAACATTGCAGAGAACTGAACTGTGTCCATTTTTAATGTTTCATTTTTTGCAGTTTAAGTCCCCCTATAAGCGGTATATAAACAATTAATAAATATAACTCCTCCTGTGGACAACCGTAAGTAGAGGCTGCTGTAGGAACCAATAATGAATGATGGTATAGTAAAACATGTCTTAATAGGAGAAGTTAGAATTGTTGATAAATACTGTACATTAAACGGCTTATACCTGCATTATAGTATAGTTAAAAGCCATTTATTAAATATTCATACAGAGTTTAAAAATCATAAAGAAAGTGTTTTATGTTTATCCAATTCAGAAACACGTACGCACAGACTACCTTCTCTCATTTTCACACATCTCTTTTCTTTTAAACTGAACTCTACTGGAAATCTTTAGGAGGCTTTCCCTCCTTTCAACGCTTGTTCCTGCTGTCAGTCATGTTTTCCTAAAAATCATCTCCAACAGAGGGCGTGAGAGAAATGTTATCATGACATTCAGGTCAAAATGGACTAATATGCAGAATAAGACCAAATTCCTCTACAATTAAATGGTGATATTCAATTTGTTTCCTTTTGTCAACAAATCCCATAAAAGAACAAAAACGACTAACAAGCCTGATATCTTCCTCCTCTGTGCCGTAGAGTCAAATTTAAACTGTAAGAAATATATTCATTCACTCCTCAGCGCTTAGAAATCGACTTTCTCGTGTGTGCGCTCGCATTCAGATCCTGAACACTGGAGGCAGGAAGTGATGCTGACTTGTCTCTTCTAACTTTCCCTGTTTGTCCCTGCAGGCCTGAAGCAGCTGAAGTGGGAGGCTCAGCGGGACGACTGGATGCAGGGGCGCGACGTCAAGACGCTGCGCAGGAAGAAGGCGATGTTCAACAAGAAGAAGGCGTTCGGCCGAGCGAGGACGGCAGGGAAGACGTTCGGGAACAAGAAGAGGAGGAAGTAGCGGCTGCTGTCAGTTTGTTGTTGATTGTTAACTGACCGACAGCTTCAGTCCTCTTTGGCCGACCAGGCTTCGTGGTCTTTCTCCCGGATGCCGTAGACCCCCGCCCACTCGTTGGACTGGTAGTAAACTGGGAGGAAACAGACGAGGGACTGGTTTTCAGACGGAGTCGGCTGATTAAAGACACACACTGTCTGACTTTTCTCTCATTAACAGGACGAAATATGATCTGAAGAGGAGCCGTGTTTAGTTTTTTTTTTTTTTTTTATACAACTAAAGACTTTGGTATACGGGGACATTGCGTTGCCATGGTTACGCATTTTGGTCTGCAGATGATTATGTATACATTTAACGATTTAATACAAAACAGATTTTCCTGTATCTATTTTAACTCTGTACAGAGCTCATATTCATTCTGCCCCTGTGTTATATGATGACATGCATCAAACATTAAAGTTAGTAGTTTGTTTATAAGAGTAATTATGTA
>NW_023340246.1:18615315-18617815 GCF_004916995.1 Morone saxatilis | reverse complement strand
AACTGCAGTGAAGAGAGACAAGGAAGGTTTAAGGGAAGGGTTAACGAAAAAGTACATTAAGATGAGATTGTTTTCAGTTAACAAAGTCATAAATTAACTTTAAAGTTTAAGATTCTGAGTATTTTCATTTTCTGCTGCTTTATACAACACCACATTTCAGAGGTAAATATTCTCCATTTTACTGCTCTGCACAGCTGAGGCTACTTTACTACTACACATGAAATAAACCATAGAATCAGCTCATAAAACAGTAATTCCCATCATTTGTTGGCTTGTCCTTACAGAAAGCGCCGCCTGGTTGTGCCTGGTTGTGTCTGCTTGTCACATTTCAGATGTCTGTGAGATGTTAACTCTTCACGTTTCATTCAAATAACTGTTTGAGGTACAAAGAGGCAAAATTATCTTATATAATTTTTTGACAATTAACAACTGAATACAGATCTGCATATCCGAACTTTCTTGATTCCTCTCATTCATCTTCCGACCCCTCAGATGTGATCAGGTGACCCTTCGGGGGGCCCTGAGCGCTAGGTTGGGAACCAGTGGACTGAACTAGCTAACTGTATGCAAAATAGTTCAAACCAGCTCCACCTCAAACAAACAAACAAAGTGCTATTCTATGCTATGTATATAATCTATTACACTGATGCATCAACATATGTTCAAATCTAATTTATTTGATTAATCAAATTTTTTTTGTGACATTTTGGATTATTAGATAATAATATTTGAAGTTTAGAGGTGAAAAAGACGTCTAAGCTGAATCATGCTTGTCAAAAACTGTTGTAAAGTTATCAAATAAATGAAACATTAGAGAGGTAATGACATTACGCTCATATACGCAGTGCTGGAAGTATCAGCAGATTAATCAAATGGTTCAATAAAACTGATCCGGCTGACAAATAAGTCAGGTTTCAGTTTCAGAGAGTGGATCAGCAGCATTTGTCAACATCATGTAAACATCAAGTGTCAACAATCACTAAAGATAGAAGATAAATGTTGTATGATCAACATCACTGAAAGTGGTGGAATGTAAATGTTTACTTCAAGATATTTGTACTTTACCTTCGAGTCTAATATCAGAGAGAAATATTCTACTTTTCTCTTCACTACATTTATCTGACAGCTTTAGTTACTTTACAAATAAGGATTTTTACACCCAAAGTATACAGAGATTAAAACATATGATGTTTTGTTATAGATTAAAGCACTAAACAGTTGAAACTATTAGTAATTAGTTAATTGGTGAACAGAAAAATGGCAGCTATTTTGTCATTTTCATGTAAAAACATTCCAGTTACACAAGATTTGCTGCTTTTCCTTTTAATTATTTTAATAATTTTAGTTTTTTTGTAGGTTGGACAAAAGAAGCATTGTGAAGGTGTCACAGAATGAATCCATAATGAAAATGATCGTTATAGTTTCAGTCCTACAAAATAACTCACAACCAGCTCAACCAACAGTAAAATCCTTCTTATTAACTTATTAATGCACGAGTCATAGTAATGTAATGATATCACTACCTATATAATATAGTAATTACTATATTACCATAATGTGTGTATGTATGTGTATATATATGTATATTATTTATTTATTATTTTTTGGTTATTTATTTAATACATGATACAATTATTGGCATTATAATATTAACACTATATAATATATATACCTTTTTCACTCTCCTTTTGCCTTTTAATTATGTTATTGCTCTCCTCCACACCCCCACAGACATCTTAATGCCTTATTGTTTATGTTGGAATTGTTTGTAATGTTTTGTTTTGCTGTATGTTGCTTATATGTGTATTCAGTTTAATGTCGCACAGAAATCACTTGTACCAATGTATCATGTTTATCACCAATAAAAATAAATAAATAAAAACTATATAATATATAATTGAAACATTTTTCTGCATTTAAAAGTACTTTCAAACTCTGAGTACATGTCCGTCTGCTCGTATGTCCGGTATCACTTTTACTTAAGGAGGATCTAAACACATCCTGCTCGTGCAGAGATGTTGATAGGATATTCAAATCAGCGGGGGGGGGAGAGAGAGAGAGAGCTGATTGGTCGCTGGCTCCAGCAGGAGCGCGAGCGCAGGTGCCAGAGTCGCTCATTGAGCAGAAACCGTCTCCGGTCACAGTCGCTGCTCAGGTGAGAGCCAGTCCCGGTTCTGACACAGAGCGGAGGATACACCGGACCGTGAACCCACCTGAACCCACCGGAACCCACCGGGCCGCCAGCTGAGGACAGGTGGTGCAGGTCCATGTCTTTATAGTGGTTTCTTTTATGTTCCCGCCTCGCCTGAAGGTTTTTTGGATGAATCGGTGTTGGAGCGTGCACGATGCTGAGCGCCGTTAAAATGGAGGGACACGAACATCCGGACTGGAGCAGCGGCGGATACTACGGAGAGACCGAGGTCGGTGCACTCTACACCGGGATCTGTCTGAACGCATCAACCGTAATTAACTGAATTAACTAAATAGTAACTAAATCAAC
>NW_023340246.1:18608379-18615215 GCF_004916995.1 Morone saxatilis | reverse complement strand
TATATATATACATACATATATATGGAGGCCTAGTGGTGTTTGACTCATGTCCTCCTAATTTTAACACTTAAATAAAACACACGGAAATATTTTTGAATCAAAAATAGTCACTATTTATTTTTATTTGTATATTTTACGTATGTTTTTTATGAATTAATGATTTCTTTTTTAACTTTTAACAACTTTTATTCCTACATTGCATCACAATCAGAGGCTAGAGTTCCGTTAAAAGCATCTTCGATTTAAATTTTGTGGCAAAAAAAAGTAATAATGCTGTAAAAAAGGTTCAGAATGAACTCTAAAAAGTCTGTTATCTTTTAATTAAAGTTTTAAAGTTTTCATTTAAGCCTTTACATTTAAAAATGTATTTTATTGTTAATGAGACATTTCCAGTTCAGGTAAGACAGGAAACCATCTTGAGACAGAACTTGGTTTGTTCTGGAAGTTGAAACTAAAATTTCACTTTCTCTTTATATTTTTATGGTTAACTGAAAGATTATTTAGACGGTTTTAGCACCAGTGTTTAATGTAAAGTGACTAAACTGTAAAGTCTAAGGTGTTTTAGAATAAGTGTTAAAGGACTCCTGACATAAAATATATTTATTATCATTATGGTGAAGAGAACATCATGATCAATATTATAACCTGTCTCTTATTATGTTACAACAACTAAAACAGTAATTTGTTTTAATAATAATAATAATAATAATAATAATAATAATAATAATAATTTATAGCCTAAATGACCAAAAAGCTTCTGTTCAGGCTGTAGACAATGAGGTCTCTGCATTTTTAGGCTGATTCCTGCTTTTTTTTTAATTCAAGTATTCTTCTTTTTTTTTCCTCCTGAGCTATTAAGCAGAATTTATATCTTCATATTGAGACAGCAAAAGTTTGCAGGCCTGTAATTTCCTAATAATGTCCTAGAAAGTTTCCTGGAGAGAAATGTGTAATAAAATGTAAAGTAATTTTAAAGCAAAGTTCTGAGAGTTTAGTTATTTAGCAAACATTGTCACAGGGATCTCCTTGAAAGAAAGGCTGACTGTGTTTACAGCAGGAAATAGAGTATTTAAAGGACTCTGATTCTATCATCTGTAATACACTCTGTTATATTTATAATCATACCAACAATGATAAATAACAGAGAAGCTGTGTTAAAGTCCTTCACAGAGTTTATAATACAGCAGTAAACATTAAGTGTTTGAGGCAATAAGGCAACCTTTATGTGGAAAAAGACTAAATTATATAAAATATAAGTTTATTGTGTGATAAATAGGCAATTATCCATCATTTAAAAAAGGTTAGATTTATTTATTCATGCAACATATGAGGTATTATCAAAAAGGCAGAACATTTTGAATAATAAAGGGATATGAAATCAGTCTCTGGTTAATGATAGATGTGGACTAATGACACAGGAGCACAATGTGCATAAAGTTACAACGATTAGTTAATAAGAAAATTAATTATCAACTAGTCATCTTTTAATCAAACATTACCTTGTACCAGCTTCTCAAATGTGAAGATTTTATCATTTTCTCTGTCTTCTAGGATATTTAACTGAATATTTTCTGCTTTTGGACAAAACAAATAAACTGTGATGGTCATTTTTCACTTTTCATTTTTCAGACCTTTTTTAGACCAATAATCGAAAAAAGAATAGTAACCATAAGCTATTTGCAGCCATAGCTCAATGTAAAATATAAATTTACAAAGTGAACAAAAGGGAAATGTTGTTAATTATTAATATTATCTGTGTCGGTGCATTTATGTAGCCTAACTGTGATCTTGTTTTTTTAATTTAAAATAAAACTAAGGCTAAAAATCCTTCTAGATCTACAGAGGTGATAACCAGTTGTACTAACTTGTGTCTCTGTGTTTCAGTGTTACACCACAGCGGGAAACATGAACTCCGGTCTGTCCATGAACTCCATGAGCAGCTACATGAGCGCGCCTGGCATGTCCAGCAGCGGCCACATGAACGCGCACTATGTGAACCCGGTCGGGGTCAACCACTCCTCGATGCCCGCCGGGTTGTCGCAGAGCCCCGGGGCTGTGATGCAGTCCGGAGGCGGGTTAACGGGCCTGGGCGCCGCGCTGCCGCCGAGCATGAGCTCCATCAGCCCGCCACCGTACGGGAGCATGGCGCCGGTGATGAGCCCGGTGTACGGTCAGGCCTGCGGGATCCGATCCAGGGAGCCCAAACCGGCCTACCGGCGGAACTACACGCACGCCAAGCCTCCGTACTCGTACATCTCCCTGATCACCATGGCCATCCAGCAGTCCGGCAGCAAGATGCTGACACTGAACGAGATCTACCAGTGGATCATGGACCTGTTCCCGTTTTACCGGCAGAACCAGCAGCGGTGGCAGAACTCCATCCGGCACTCGCTCTCCTTTAACGACTGCTTCATCAAGGTGCCCCGCTTACCGGACAAACCGGGGAAAGGCTCCTTCTGGGCCCTCCACCCGGACTCGGGGAACATGTTTGAGAACGGATGCTACCTCCGGCGGCAGAAGCGCTTCAAGCTCGGGAGAAGGGCCGGTGGAGGTGACAAGGAGTCGGCGGGGAAGGCGGGCACGGAGGGCGGCTCGGTGACCACCACCGGCACCGGCACCGGCACCGGCAGCAGCAGCGGCTCCGACTCCGACTCCCCGCACTCCTCCTCTTCTCCCCCTCCGTCCTCAGATGTAAAGGGAGTCGGGGTCGACCTCAAAGCGCACCGGGGTGAACAGTTGCCCTCCAGCCCCGTGCGCCCGCCCTCCCCGCTCGCGCACAGCCAGCACCTGTTCTCCCATCATCATCATCATCATCATCACCACCCGCTGCTGCTGCACGAGGCCGCGCACCTGAAACCGGACCACTACCACCCGCACCACTACTCCTTCAACCACCCGTTCTCCATCAACAACCTCATGTCCGAGCCGCAGCACCACAAACTGGAGCCGGTGGTGCAGTACGGAGGCTACGGCTGCCCGGTGTCCGGAGCGCTGGTGGCGACGAAAACCGGCCTGGATCCCGCGTACACCGACACCAACTACTACCGCGGCGTGTACCCGAGGCCCATAATGAACTCCTCCTGAAGGACCGACGGACTTTTTACACTGAAAACATTTATAAATGTGAGAAAAGGCTTAACGTGTTTTTGCAAATGTTTTTTTTTTTTTTTTCACACTTCATCATTTGTCAGTTGTGTTGTTTGTATATGTGCAACAGATAAAAGTCTTTATATGAAAACCAATTTTTATGTTTTATGTAATTTGTTTTAATTCTCTTTAGTTTAAAACTCCTATTTTTGACTGCAGCTACACCAGCTTTGAATGCACACAATAGAATTAATCATAAACATTTAGGCCTATTGGCTGTATATGTTAATATGAGATAAAGTCTTTCTTTAAAAGTTCCTCATTAGCACTAAATGGTTTATCAGCTGCAGAGTGACAGAAGCATGACAGCATCAGCAGATAACAACAAGAACAATGACACAGTGACAAGGTGAACTGTGCTCCTCTTAAAGCACATTAACATCTGACAGACATGATGTTTACAGCAGATAACAGACTTCACAGCTCATAGCTCACACTCAAGCAGGCAGGGAGGGTATTTATCTGCCTCTTTAACACCGTGCTGCTCAGGCCTGTCAGCTCAAACACTGTTTTTATTAGAGAAATCTAATAAACAATAACTTTGTCCTTGGTGTGACAAGAAGGACACATTGGAAAGTCTGTTTCTGTATAATTGTATTATTATTATTATTATATAAATGATAGCAAAACATGACAAATAAACATAAAAACCACACAAAATGAACAATAAAATAGCTTAAATAAACAAAAAATAAGAGCCATAAGTAATGGTAGTATAGTGATACAACATAGGTCATAAAGAAAAGATGTAAAGATACAATTGATTAACAGAAAACCAATCTGCAACCATTTGACAGTCAATTAATTGTCCAAATCGTTTTTAAAATTGAAATACTACATAATTTTTTAGTTGTTTAATCCATAAAATGTCAACATTTATGAACAGGTTTCCCAGAGCCCAAGATGACGTCTCAAATAGCTTGTTTTGTTGCCAACTCTCCAAAACCAACTTTTATTACATTTACAATTATATAAAATAACAGAAAAACACCAAATCGTCACATTGGAGAAGCTGGAACCAAAGAATATTTGGAGCTTTAACTTTAAAATGAAGATTATCAAATAAATTCCTGATTTCTGGAGTTTGACTAATTGATTCATTGACTGATTCATTGAAGGTCTCTCTGCCAGTAGGTCCTCCACTTTGTCTGAAATATCTCAACCAATATTAAATGGAAATTAAATATTTCAACAGCTATTATTTGTTATTGAAAATAAATCCCCCTAAAAAGTTGTTGCTTTAAGTGAAGCTATTATCTATTTAAAACCCTTTGAGGTCCCTTTCAGCTCAAAATGAGATATTAAACATTTGAAATCTGAAAGGACTGATTTATTAAACTAGTCAATGGTAATTAACTGTTAAAACGATACAAATTATGTTCTTTGGAATTAAATATCTAAAGAAATCTCTTGAAATTTTGATAATTTTACAGATTTGAAACATGACAGGACTGTGATATATAAGCTTATAAGCGTCTTCAGATGTTGTAATGAGCATTTATTTTTTAACATTTAAATGTTGAATTTAAAATTTAAAAATTTAATTTTGGGGGAAATCACTTTTAATTATTTCTATAGCAGCAAATGTAAACTGCATGCTTCAGTGATAACCAATCCATCCACGACCAAAGACCCATCTATGTTAACTGACCATGTTTATCTTTCACAGACAGACGGAAGAATGACAAACAGACTGTTATTAAAGGTTGATGTAGACTAACTGAAGGCAGTTTGTTAAAGAAACTAATTTTCAGTTTTAAAAAGGTGCAGATAATAAAAATAGGCTTCATGTAAAACAAAGTAAACTATGCACAAAATGTCCACTTATCAGTCAGACCATGAGAGGCAGTTGAGCTTATTAGTTTGATTTATATACATTTTGTTACATATTTAAATGTGGTTTTTGTTATTCTTTTTGTACATGAAAGTATCAGAAATGAACTTTCACACTCAAAGTGTAACAATCAAGTAAATGAGACTGAAAGTGTGACATTATCTTAATTATCTATGAATCTAAAAAGCACCAACAGTAGCTACAACATTAAAATGTACATATTAATACGTTCATAAGACTATATGGTGTATATATTACAGTAATATAACATTGAAAGGGGCCATTCTGAGGCCAATTGGGATACTTTAAGTACATTTTGTTGCTAATACCTCTGTATTTTTATTCAAGTAAAGTTTTAAAGGCAGGATTTTTACTTGTAGAGTAACAGAATATCTCTACAGTATGTGAAAGTACTGATTGTTAATAATGTTTCTCCTCTGCAGTTTTGTCTTGTCTGTTTTTATCGTAAAACTTAAGCCTGCTCTATCTATACATTGAGTGAAAAAATATTTTAGTTAAATAAAATAAAGTAAAAAGCCCAGTGTTATAAAAAAATAACACCATCCAATACTTGGAATATTGATATTATATATTGATCCAAACCATTTTTAGTGTGTATAAATAACATAGCAGCAGTGTTGTATTACAATATGAGTAATAACACCTGTTACTTTAACAAATTACACAGAATTTGGATAATTAATTGACCCTTTTATTCTTACACTTCTAAATACAGTTTGTGAACCATGACTTGCCTCTTTAATTGTTCTTTAAAGTCCATCAAACACAGGACTAATAGTCAAAGAGCAGTAACTGAACACACTGAGGACAACACAAATACATGAATAATAAGCACAGTATCATGTCCAGGCTATAGGAAGCTGCAGGTTGAACACGACCCCAGGTGACCTCTCAGATTCAGGGAAACAACAACAGAGATGATGATATGCTGATCTGAAGAGGAAGAGCCTCAAACTAAAAACTACTTTTATATTATATTTATGAGGTATTTTAATATTTCTCTTCTTCGTCAAGAAATTAAAAGACCAACACTAAATGTATCAAAGCCTCATCGTCTTCCTCTGTGCCATAGAGCTCCATCGTTGTCCAAAAACTATTAAAAACACACCAGTGAGACACACTGGGTTGCTTAATGACATAAACACACACTGTAGTTTATTTTGACTCAATCCCACATTCACCGTGGTGCTGCTGTAAATACTCACTAGAGCACCAAATGTGGATTAATCCACCGCTGTAAATAGTCCCCAACAAATGCACTATTCCCTCCTGTTGGTTTTATAAGAACTACAGCAGCTGTTTTAGTTGTTGTTGAAATTAGACTTTTTTTAAAAAGTGAAACAATATATTAATGAGGTGTGTTTAATGATTTAGGTAGTCATGAAGAGACGGACTAACACTTGTTGGTTTTGCTTACAATTAACAGTATTTCCATTGTATGCTTCTTTACACTTCTGCTCCACTATATAGTTAATACTAAATAATTAACTTTTTACTCCACTACAGTTCTTTCATAGGTTTAATTTAGATACCAAACATCTGACTAGCTTATTGATCAACAAATATACAACAAAAAATATACATCTATTGAAAATTAGCTGCACCTCAACATTAAAATGCTCAATAATATTGTATATATTAGAATAAACAATCTGTACTTTTACTTCTGATACTTAAATAGCTTACATTTTGCTTTATTGCTGTTGCAGCAATAGCAGCTGGGACATGAAGCTGCAGTACGACCCTCGGTCTGATGGGCCTATACGTGTGGATACAGTGTAATAAGTCAGCAGGATGTTTTGGCAGCTGTGCGTCTTAGTTTGAACTATGTTCA